>NC_058385.1:20942500-21255000 GCF_018350175.1 Felis catus | reverse complement strand
AAGTTGGAGTTTTACATTGGAGTAGGTGGGAAGAGACAAGAATGAGTTAATGAATAAGATGCATTCAAAAACACTCTTGATGAAAAGACAGGGAATATGAGTGACGGGACATAAGCTTCTTTGGACAGGGTGGACAGAACCATACTGTATGAACTGAGGCCAACTGCTAAGATACAGGCAGCATATGAAGATCGGGCAGAACACACAGGCCAAGGTCCTCAGAGAAGAATGCTTCTACTTGTGTTCTAGGAGAATCGTGCCCATGGGTCCAAGAAGAGGCCAGTGAGAATTGCACCCATGGGTCCAAGAAGAGAGGACTTTGGAAAGGAAGGGAGACCAGGAAAGCCTCGAAGTCGTGGTAAGGGATTTGTATGTCCTAAATGGAATGGGAAGCCATTGAGGGTTTTACACAGGAGTGTGGCCAAGCCTGATATACTCTTTGAAATGATCACTGTGGCTGCTGGGTGGAGAATGGGCTTTGGAAGTGCAAGAGAAGAAGTGGGAAAACAGCCAGCTCCTTGACTGCACAGAGCATTTATCAGGGCACTGCATTATTCTGGCTTAGTTAAAAAACAAGATGAAAATGACAGTCCCATCCCAGTCCCTGACCTCAAACATTCAGATGGTGATTTAACAAGAATCAATTACAATTACGAAACAGGCTTCCATGATCAGTAGGGATGCATGTGAAGTGGGACTGGTTACAGGCACTCGGGGAAGGCAGAACGCTTCCTGCAGAACTGACGTCTAAACAGAGACCTGAAGACTAGAGTTGGCCTGAGCAGAGAGAAGGGGAGAATATGAGAGCGGCCTTGAGTGGAAGGAATGTGACAAGAGAAAGAGAGAAGAAAGGAAAGCCATGGGACTATGGGACTGAGCATTGTTGAGAATAGAAGTGGCCAGGAGAGGGAAGGGTCAGGGATTTAATTGTCCTTCATCTCAGACTAAACTTCAGGCGTTAGTGCTTTTATTATACATGAACTTAACTCCTCCCCCTTCACAGGAGAAAGAAAAGGAAGGGGATGTGAAGAGAAATTTCAGTCAGGCTCCTGCATTAACACACGCAACCCAGAACTCTTCACCGTGCCAACGATTCCACATGAGACTTCAAAAGTTAGGTTTAAGTCGTGTCCAGTGGAGCCCCCTTTAGAGATTATGAAACTTGGGTCAAATGCTTTGCATGAGGTCACAGCCAAATAAGGCAGAATCATGACTCCTTGGATACAATACAGAATCATGGAGAGATCATGAGTTCTCAGGGCAACAAATGTTGGCTTTGCCTCCCTGCTCTATCACTGCATTCCAGGGTGAGCATGGCCAGCCCCTGTCAGTTTTCAAGGCATATTCAGTGTCCTGTCCACACAGTACAATTTCCCAATGATGAGTGAATTTTTTAAAAAATTTTTTTAACATTTATTTATATGTGAGAGACAGCATGAGCGGGGGAGGAACAGAGAGAGAGAGAGAGAGAGAGAGAGACAGAATCCAAAGCAGGCTCCAGGCTCTGAGTTGTCAGCACAGAGCCTGACGCGGGGCTTGAACCCACGAACCATGAGATCATGACCTGAGCCGAAGTCGGACGCTTAACTGACTGAGCCACCCAGGTGCCCCAAGTGAGTGCTTTTTAAAAAAAACCTCAGTACCTCAATTTGCATGTCAATCTTTCAGAAGTTGATTTAAAATCTGTCTTCTAGGGGTACCTGGGTGGCTCCGTCCGTTGAGTGCCCAACTCTTGATTTCAGCTCAGGTCATGATCAAATAAATGGTGGTGGGATTGAGCCTCACTGTCAGTGTGGAGTCTTCGTGGGATCCTCTCTCTCTCCCTCTCTCTCTGCCCCTCCCCTGCCCTCTCTCTCTCAAAATAAATAAATAAACTTCAAAAACCTAAAGTTTGCCTGCCAGTATTTACAAATGTCAACTTTTAGCAGTAACTTACAAAATTTGCTTTTAAATTTTAAAGAGGGCACTTGTTGGGATGAGCACTGGGTGTTCTATGTAAGTGATGAGTCACTAAATTCTATTCCTGAAACCATTATTACACTATATGTTAACTAGGATTTAAATAAAATTTTAAAAAATTAAATATTTTAAAGAATAAGTATTTGAATATGACCTGGACGTTTCCCAATTGAAATGAATATAAAGGAGGCCATTTGCTTAACCGAATGTGGAGGTGAGGCCACAGATGTTGTGTGTTCACATAAGACATGCGAGAAATCTCCTTCCAGACCCTGGAACTTACCCACACTACACGCAGTTATGAAAGCTTCAACTGGAATTGTCCCGTCCATCCCATTCAGGATAGTTTTTTGACAACCCAAAAGGACAGAGGTAGTAAAAGCACTTCTCTCGGTGTCTCTCAGAATGTTTCCATTTCTCTCTATTCTGTGCAATTACACAAACTGACAGGATAACTTGTGGCAGAAGAAATGAAAGGGTTTGTAATTTAGGAAACCTTTGGCCCCACTGACTGAAAGCAGGTTGTTTGTAAAAAGGAAATCCTGACCTCAGCTAACTGGCAAACTCTGTCAGAAGCAATAGAAGGGAGCGAAGGAGAAAGAACAGCGCCCGGGATTTTTATTGGCCACAGAAAAAAAATGGATGCTCTGCCAGAGGAAAGCCCTTCAGAGAGAACTCTCCGGTGGGGGAACAAGACATGCTCAGTGTTACTGAGTGTGTGACTGCACAATTGCATGGCGGTTCTGTTCCGGTTTTGCGGGCTGGTTTGACTGGAGGAGTTTGCTGCACAGGACTAGAGCTAGGCTGACAAGCCCAAAGATGGTTTCCTCCATTTAGCTGAAGGTGAAGTCCTGCTTCTCCCACAAGCACTCTGTGGCCTGCCCTATCTTCTGTCTCGGCTTGACACAAAGCTCCAACAAGCACCATGGAGTGTGCCCCAGGTGTGCAAGGAGATAAGCTGCATAATGGTTTTCACGTCAGTGCTGTCCAGCAACTCACCCCCCGCTAACTTCCTTCTTCCATGTGCTATTTGTGTGGCAGGACTCTGCAGTGACTTCTGGGTAACTCCATAAAAGGAGGAGGTCTCTGCAAGTTCTAATTTCCTTATTCCAGCGGTTTTCGATTAGCTGCCCATTGAAATCACCTAAGTGCTTTGAAAAATACTCATGCTTGAGCCCCGCTTCAGAGATCTAATTTGCCTTGGGTGGGGCTTGAGCGGCAGCCAAGGTAAGAAGCCATTGTTTCATGTCAACCAGGTGTATGTGAGAGTGACCTCCACTGTAGTCAATTCCTGGCAGGTCTGGACAATTTGGGAAGTGTGTTTTCCAGCTTTCAGTTTTTCCTTTCCAATCCAGTCTGATCACCATTTGGCTATGCCTATATTTCTGAAACCCTTGTGACTCCAACTCAAGCCAACACCTGGGGGGTTCTTACTATGACTAAAAAGTTATGTCCGATGCCAGGGGTGTCCCCAAAGGGCTGGCCATCTGGTGGAGAAAGAGATATATGCTAAAAGGCAGACCGTGATGAAGGCCTCACTAGATTGTAGAACACCTGCAACCTATGGGTGCAAAGGCTGCAAAGAATTTTAATTTATGATGGAAGCCCAGAGGGTACAGCAGTGAATGTTGGCTGGGGAGACAGAAGAAGTCTCACTGAAGAGCTAATATTTTTGCTGGCTTAAATGGAAAAAGAAAAATAATTCTGACAGACTCCTAAACCAGGTCCTTCCCTGGATTAACAAGAGAAATATATAGTAACCACAGGCTGAAAGACAGTGGGAGGTGGCTGCAATAATCCAAACGAAACGTAATGAGGATCTGTCCTATGGCAGCCCCGAAGACAGAAATATGGAACCAACATAGTAGATGTCCCAGGAGCAGTGCTAGTCATGAGTGGATGGGGTAGGCTTCCAAGATGCCTTGGCTACCCCCACTTCCACACCCCAAACTGCAAAGGGTCTGGCTGGGAAAGTGTTCGTTCACTCTAAATCTTCTCTCCAATTCAAAACTAGGAGACTTTGCTCTTTGGAACCAATTTTACACAGATCTTCCTTGACTTACAATGTGGTTACATCCCAATAAACTGGTCATAAATTGAAACTATTAAGTTGAAAATACATTCAATACATGTAACCTTCAGAACATCATAGCTTAGCCTAGCCTACCTTAAACATGCTCCGAACACTCACATTAGCCTACAGTTGGGCAAAATCATCTAACACAAAGCCTATTTTATAATAAAGGATTGAATAGCTCATGTAATTTACCAAATGATATACTGAACATGAGAAACAGAATGATTGTATGGGCACAAACTGATCATAAGTGTATCCGTTATTTACCTTTATGATTGGCAAGCCTGACAGAGCGAAAGCTCCTGCCCAGCATCAAGAGGGAGTACCACACTGCCTACCACTAGCCTGGGCAAAGATCCAAATCCAAGATTCAAAGTACAGTTTCTACCAAATGCATATTGCTTTTGCACCACTGTAAAGTCAAAAAATTATAATTTGAAACATTGTAAATCAGGGACAGTCTGTATATGGTTGTGTGTGTGTGTGTGTGTGTGCACGCACGTGTGTATTACAGAACTGTTTAGGGTGAGCATAGCCACTGGTTTCCCTGATGGTTCCAGAAAGTACAGTAATCAGGCTGATGCCCTTTACATACGATTGCGAAAATATCACTTATCCATTTCAAATAGGGGAAAGGTACTGGCTGGCTGAAGGAGATTACAAAGATGTTAAACCTCCCTCGGGAAGTCCCTTATTAACCACTCTCTAAAAACATAATCTGGAGGTGGTCATGGTGGGGAAGCACCCTGGCCCAACTTCAGCAGTACCTACATGGCTTTTGTAGCATCTCCAGGAAGACATGGGTCCCTACAAATGCTCACTCCTCATACCTCCCATTAAGGGATGCTGCATTCTTTGAGACGAACCAGGTAGCCAGCGGCTGCCCCAACGTTCCTAATACAAAATCCCTTTGACTGTGTCCCTTGCACTTCCTTGTTTATAAGCACAGAGCCCATCTCAGACAAACAGCAAAGTGTTAAGAGAAAAAGAAAAGGAAGAAAGAGAAAAAAAAAAGAATGTGGACAAAATCAGGGGGAAGGGTGACTGTGTCAGTGTGGACAATGAAAAAGACTAAACCAGTGAACAGATTCTCCCTGTACTTGCTCTAGCCCTGATGTGCAGGAGGCCTGGCCAGAAGCCACCCGCTGTCACGGGGATCAAAGTCCTCATGAACGCCAGTCCAGACAACCCCCGGGACGGAAGAGGAAGGAGGAGGGGGACTGAGCGGGAGGAGGCAATGCTCCCTCCGCTGGCTCTTCAGAAAGGGCCTCTTTCACCGCCTCCCCATGTTCCTGTCTGTACAAACCTCTCACTGAGAAATCACCACAGGCCCCATCACCTAGCCTACTTAGTGGTTCAAAAATACCAAAGGTTTTGTGGAATTTCCATTCTTCCCAAAGTAGTTAAAATGCAAGCGGGCGGGAGAATGAGCTGATGGAGGAAGCACACACCCTTATTGGAACAGTCTTGTTTTGAAAAACTTCTGCCCTCTGGGGTTGAAAGCATTTCTTGGCCCGGTGGAATCAAGAGGTGCCATGATAGCCCCAGAAATGCTTCCAGCCCTTGACCTTGATATTTATTTGCAAAGCCTTACAGGAAATCAGTTCTATGTGTTCCATGAAAAACAAAGGAAAATGCAGGAATCAGGAAAAACAACAGACTGCTCCAAACAGCCTTACATGAACAGACTTTAAAGAAAATTAGATGTTCAAAAAATAGTTCCCTTTGACATGTAATCTTTCAACATGTACTGAAGACCCACTATGTGCTCAGGCCTCTGCTAGATGCTGACGGGATCTGCGTCCTGAGAAATTCATGTTTCCCAGGGTGGAGTAAGGAGTGCTGTTGGATCAAGGTGGTGAGTGGGCGATGTGAACCTCACCACTAAAGAGCAGGATGAGCTGAAGGTTTCAGGAACAGAGGGGGAGAGAGACATGCTCTGAGAAGACATTTAATAAATGCAACATTTAATTTGTACTGTGAAAAACAGGTAGGAGTTTCACAGATTAAAAAAAAAAGAAGACAACAAGAGCCAAACTAGGGAGAGAGCCTAAATGTTGATGGGCTGATGAATAGATAAGGAATATGTGTTATATATACAGGATGGAATATTACTCAGCCATCAAAAAGAATGGAGGGGCACCGGGATGGCCCAGTCGGTTAAGCATTTTACTCGATTTCAGCTCAGGTCATGATCTCATAGGTTTGTGAGATCAAGCTCCCTGTTGGGCACTGTACTGACAGTGTGGAGCCTGCTTGGGATTCTCCCTTTCCCTCTCTCTCTGCCCTTCCCCCACCCATTCTCTCTCTCCCTCTCTCTCTCTCTCAAAATAAATAAATAATTTTTTTAAAGAAATGAAATCTTGCCAATTGCAATGACATGGATGGAGCTAGAATGTATTATACTAAGTGAAATAAGTTAATCAGAGAAAGACAAATACCATATGATTTCATTCATATGTGGAATTTAAGAAACAACAGATGAACATATGGGAAGGGAGGGGAAGATATGCGAGGGAAGGAAACCACAAGGGACTCTTAATGATAAAGAACCAACTGAGGGTTGATGGAGGGAGGTGGGTAAGAGATGGGCTAATTGGGTGATGGGTATTAAGGAGGGCACTTGTGATGAGCACTGGGTAGTATACGTAAGTGATGAATCACTGAATTATACTCCTGGAACCAATATTGCACTGTATGTTAACTACAATTTAAATTAAAAGAAAGTAAAAAATAAAAAATAAATTAAAAAAGAAAGATACAAGGAAAGCAAATAATATATAAAACAGTTTCAGAAATTGAGCCTTAAAATTGCAATAAGTATTAAGTATGACTTTGGAAGACCTGATAGGCATTTGTAACCATTTATGGAACGCTTTCTACATGTTGTGAGAAATTCACAGAACAGCAAAGAAGATGTGCCATGCACATAAATGCCTAGGATTGAGTTCACCAACAGTTGCAAACTCAAATGACAACAGGGGACACTGAGTAATATAAATGAGTGAGTGATACAGGCCTAGTATGCAGGGATCCTCTTTTGATAGTGACAGGATATCAGAAAAATATTCCTACACTATAAGAAAAACAACAGAACAAGCAATAGGAATTCATCCTCAGAGGAGAGGAGGCAGGAGACGGCGATATAGATTGTATCAGGCAGAAAAGTACATGGCCCTCCAAAGAGGACAGCTGCTTCTTGACTCTGAACAGTTGTTGCCACGTAGGAATGCTGGCTCAGGTATCAGGTTTTCCAGTTTTCGAGAGAAGTCAGATACCCTGATATTGGGAAAAGTTGGTTGTGGGAATCTTAAACTTTGTAAAGTATGGATCAAAATGAATAATTGTGTAGATGGATTCAAATAAGACTGTGGGCACAGTTTACAACATTCCGGTAATGGGAAAGATTTGCGTGGAATGTCTAGCAAGACTTCGTGGAGGAGTTGCTGGTGAAGCTGAGCCTTAGCGAAAGTTATTGGCAGAACTGACAACCTCACATAGGAGGTTGAAGGGCAAAAGGGCTCGAGTGACAGTATCATTCATACTTTTGCAACTCATGTAATTCAGAGGTCCCACACTTGGCTACATACCAAAGTGAACTTGGGAATTTTTGTTCTTTAATGGGTACAGAGTTTCTGTTTGGAATGATGACGAGTTTCTAGGGACAGAGAGAGTGATGGTTGCACAATATTTTGAATGTACTTAATGCCACTAAATTATATACTTAAAAAGCATTAACATAGTAAAAAAGAAAAGCTTATGTAATCCAAGTCATGTATTCTTATTATAAATATTAGAAATAGAGTATAGGAAAAGGTGATTTTGATAAAGAATTTTGGTTCTCAGGCTGCTGCAAAATGAATTTGCAATGAACCAACAAATTCTTCCCATCATTCCCCTCAGAAACTACTAGGAATTCATCCCACTGGGCTCCTGCATCTCAATATTGGCTATTTCACAGGCAACAGTCCCAACTATTTCTGTTAGAATCATCCTGGGCTTCACATGCATTGAGGAAAGAGAGATGACAAAAAGCAGGTAAGTTTCACATTCCCCAGAAAATACAGTCATGTGAATGCCTTTATTTGTGTGAACATTTGTGTGTAATGTGTGTGTGCATGAGTGTGTTTACCCATATTGGCTTATTTTACTTAATTTTCTGCGACCTAATGTTTTAAAATGTTAACTTAGATATCTTTCCACTTCAGTACTTATAGATTTAGTTTTTCACCTTCAGTAGCTGCCTAATGTTCCACTATATGTAAGAAGCTTGCTTCTTCCACTGAGAGAAATTGAGGGAGTTTATTACATATATTTTCCCTAATGAATTGTGCTATAATAGATACTCTTTTATATGCATTTATAAATGTGCACAAATATTTCATATAAGTTAACTTTCTAGATACATAGTTGCAAGGTCAACAGGTATAACTATTTAATGCAATAAAATTTGTCCAATTATTCTGCAAAAACAAAGATTGCATCAATTTTTATACTTCCACCAAAGGTGTTGTGGAATCTAAAAGGCTTTTTAGATTCCCAAAACCCTATTCCCAGAAATCCTAATGCAGTAGTTCTGAGGTAGGGTCCAGAGATCAACATTATTTAAAAACTCTATAGGTAATTCTAATATTTACCAGCTTCTGAACCCATTTATCAAAGCACAAGATGAACACCAAATTGTCTATTATCTAATTGCAACTAAAATCTAAAAACTAAGAAACATTGTTGACAGAAATTGAAGAACTCCTAAATAAATGGGAAGGTATACTATGTTCATGAATTAGAATACTGGACATTGCAATTCTCAAATTGATCTGTGGATTAAATGTAATCACAATCAAACAGCAAAAAGAGAGAGAAAGAGAGAGAGGACACAAGCTAATTTTTTAAAATATAGGAGGAAGACATACTAGTAGGTGTCAAAAACAATCACAAAGCTATAGCAATTAGGCAGTATTGTACTGGTACTAGACAAAAAAAGAAAATCGGAAAAGCATAAAGAATAGAACATACATTGTCATTGGTAACTAGGATGAGAGTAAAATGCAGCAGAAAAAGGGTGGCCTTTTCAATAAATGATGCTGATCACTTGTATTACCTTTTGGGAAAAGAATGAATCTTGACCTCCTACCTTCTACCATACACAACATGAAATTATGACAGATTGTAGGCCAGATATAAAATAATAGAGATATTAGAAAACTACATATGAAAATATCTTTATGACCCTCAGATAAACAGAGATTTTGTAAGAGGACACAAAAAGCATTAACCATTTTTAAAATGATAAATTGCACTATACTACATTAATATGTTCTGGTCATCAAAACGTACCATTAAGAGAGTAAAAAGGCGAGCCAGAGTAAGAAAGATATTTATAATACACATATCTAACAAAGTTCTCATAAAGAGAATATATTTTTAAAAATTCCTACAAATCAATATGGAAAAGATAAGAAATCCCAAGATAAAAAAATGTGCAAAAGATTTGAACAGACACTTCATATGAAGAGGACATCCAACTGGCTGATAAATATACGAAAGTTTCCCACCTTCACTGCCTGTCAGAGAAATGCAAATTAATAATATACCTTCAGGGGCCTCTGGGTGGCTCAGTCGGTGGAGAATCTGAATTCAGCTCAGGTCTTGATCTCACAGTTCATGGGTTAGAGCCCTGCATCCAGCTCACTGCTGTCAGCACAGAGCCCACTTCGGATCCTCTGTCACCCTCTCTGCTCCTCCCCCACTTGCACTCTCTCAAAGATAAACATTTAAAAACCAATAATGTGATACCTTTATATACCATCCAAATGACTGAAATGAAAAGAAAAAAAAAAGATAATACCAGTATGTAGTGCTAGTGGAAATAGAAGTTGGTACAGACTCTTTGTAAAATTGTTTGACAATCTCTACTAAATTGAATCATGCTTCATTTCTCTGAATTACTGAGGAAAATAATCCTTATGCTATTTAGTTAGTATTAACTGTTGCCTTAAAAAATAATGGTTGATTGTCACATATGTATTTCTTAATTCTCTCCTCAGCATTTTAAAACATCCTGGAGCAGGGAACAATGCCTCATTTCTTTTTTTTTTTTAATGTTTATTTATTTTTGACAGAGAGAGAGAGAGAGACAGCGAGAGTGAGCATGAGTGGGGGAGGGGCAGAGAGAGAGAGGGAGACACAGAATTCGAAGCAGGATCCAGGCTCCAAGCGCTCAGCATAGAGCCTGACATGGGGCTCGAACTCACGGAGTGCGAGATCATGACCTGAGCCAAAGTCTGACGCTCAACTGACTGAGCCACCCGTGCGCCCTTTAAAATGCCTCATTTCTTATACCAATAGAGTATCTAGTCCATCACATGGTATATATGCAGAATGATATGTTGAAGGTGCCACCGATTTATATTGTCGATTAATAAGCACATTTATATGTTACAAAAAAACTATTCATTTTTTCTTTGAGATCTTCTACATATTAAACAAGCTAGTGTCTTATTTTCAATTTTTAAAATCTGCTCTAATTGCATTTCTAGGGATTTATTCACAAGAATATTATCCATGATTTCTTTATCTACCAGAAGCTGTGATAGTCACTGAGGATAAAACAAGGAGTAAAACAAACACCTGTCTGGGATAATCATGACCAGACCATAAAAATGAATGGTTGGGTTCCAGTTTAAGAGGATGCTGTAGGAGGATATTGAACTCACTTCCTTCCATGGGTGCACTGAATCCATAGATACATGTGAATCAACTCCCTCTGGGGGAAAAGAAACAACAACCTAAAAACTGTCTGAGTGACTCCTACACATCAGACATGAGAGAGGCCTCACGCTGAACCAGGTAGGAGGGACTGGGACACAATCTTACCATAAACCCCGTCGCTGATATGGCAACCCACAATTGGGAGAACTCAAAACCTAGACTTTTCCCTCAGGAACAAAGGCTTTAAGTCTCACAGCAAGCACCCCAACTTTTAAGACCTGCACCTGACAGACAAGTTCCCAAAACATATAGCTTTGAAAACCAACAAGGCCTGTGCCCACCAGAGCCACAGGCTACAGCAATCTGAGAAATGACTCTTCAAGGGTTCACACATGGACCCACCTGCCCCAGAACTTAGTGCAGAGACAGGGGATCAAGAGGTAGACAGACTATATGTGAAAAGGGCTCATTGGCTAATCGTAAAGCATTGATTGGTAAAGCTTTACGTAAGGTAAGGCTTTACGTAAGGCAAGCTAATCGTAAGGCATCGAATTTAATTTACATCTAGAGGCCTTTTGGCTGGCTGGTGCCGTCTTCACATTCCAGTGACTTACTTGCACTCTCCCTTCACTGTGCTGCATCAGGGGCACCTCTGCATCAGCCGGCTCTGGTGGCTAGTGGGGCTTATACTCATAGATCCCACAGAACTGTAACCAATGGAAAGATGGCTCTAAATGGCTACCATTCCCAGGGCATACCAAGAAGAAACAGACTCAGGAGCTTGGTCTGTCTGTAAAAGAGGACTGTTAGGTTATCATCATCGCTGCAGCCCAAGGGGGCAGGCTTCCAAATTAAATACACATCTAAAAGCTGACTGGAATCCCTTCCAGAGGGATCACTCTCAAAGGGTGATCACTCTCTTCATATTCCCTCTCTGCCATGCTCCAGAGTGCCGGTATCTCCCAGAGGGGAGCTGTTACATACAGCTGGTACACTGGGTTTTATATCTGGCGCCCCAGTTTTTGCACTGCCCTTTCATTGTCTGGCTCTGGTGGCAAGGGGGAGACTTGTGTTCCTGGAGCCCATGGTACTGTAACAGCAGAGAATTCTTGACTGTCATCCCCAGGCACTGCTCAGAGAGCAGACTGAAATACACCCCCAGTCTTTCTGTGAAAGAGGCCTATCCGCTGGTCCCGGAGCTTTGGCCTGAAGGATGGGCTTCAAATTTGGCACATATCTAGGGGGCAACAGAAGTGCTCTCAGAGAATAGGCTGAGTTTATCTAATGCACAAATCCATACATATTGTCAAGGAAAATGAAGACACATAGGAATATGTTTCAAATGAAGGAAAAAAATGTGACCTCAGGGGAAAAAAAACTTTTAAGAAATGGAGATAAATAATAATGTACTTGGTAAAGAGTACAAAATAATAGTGATAAACATGCTCATCAAACTCAGGAGAAGAATGGATTAACACAATGAGAACTTCAACAAAGAGCTAGGAAATAAAAGTACCAAATAGAAATCATAAAACTGAAGAATCCAATAACTACCCTGAAAAACACACCAGAGGGGTTCAATAGCAGACTAAATTAAGCAGAAAAAAGGATAAATGAATTTGAAGAGAGGGCAGTGGAACTCACTATCAGAGAAGAAAAAAAATATTCCTTTAAATAAATTTTTAAAAAGTGAAGATAGCATAAGGGACTTTCAGGGCAACATCAGACAGATTAACATTCACATTATAGAGGTCCCAGAAGAGGAAGAGAGAGAGAGAAATGGGCAGAAAACTTATTTGAAGAAGTAATGGCTGAAGATTTTCCTAACCTGGTGAAGGAAATAGACATCCAGATGCAGGAATCCCAGAGAGTTCCACAGAAGATAAACCCAAAGAGATCTACACCAAGAAAAATTATACTTAAAATGTTAAAAATTAAAGGAGAGAATATTAAAGGCAGCAAGAGGAAAATAACTTGTTACATACCAGGGAAACCTTATAAGATTATCCACAGAAAATTTGCAGACTAGAAGGAAGTGGCACCCTATATTCAAAGCACTGAAAGAAAACACTTCCAACCAATAATTTCTACCTGTCAAACTTATTCAGAACTGAAGGAGAGATAGGGAGTTTTCTAGATAAGCAAAAGCTAAAGGTATTCATCACAAATAAACCAGCCTTACAGGAAATGTTAAGAAACTTCTTTACACTGAAAAGAAAGAATGCTAATTAGTAACAAGAAAACCTATGAAAGTACAACTCTTGCTGGTAAAGGTAAATATATAGTGAAGATAGTGCATTAACTACTTATAAAGCTAGTATAAAGGTTAAAAGAAAAAAGTAGTAAAAGAATTACTACAATTATAATAATTCATTCAGGGATACACAAGATAAAAAGATGTAAAATGTGACATCAAAAACAAAATATGGTGGGGGAAAGTAAAAACATAGAGCTTTAGAATGTATTCATACTTAAGTTACTATCAATTTAAAATAGAATGTTATCAATACAAGTTGTTATATATAAGAATCATGGTAATCACAAAACGAAAACCTACATCAGATACACAAAAGAGAAGGGCAAAGAAACCCAAGCATACCATGAAAGAAAATAATTAAATCACAAAGGGAGAGAGCAACAGAAGAAATGAACAGAAGAACTACAAAAGAGCCACAAAACAGTTAACAAACCAAGATGGCAATGTTTTTCTGAAGTCACCTCCTCCGTGGACACACCAAATCTATAACTATTTATAAAGCAGTTCTTCCTGAAGAAGAACTATGGGGCTGACTAGACAGCTTCTGCACAAAAAGATAGAGAGACCGCATAGAGAAACAGGGACACAGTAATGAAGGGAACCTGCACCCCTGAACCTGCCAACTGTAGTGGGGAGGGATAACTGAGGAACTACAAAGAGAGTCATCTGCTCTGATGCACAGAAAAAAGCCATGGCTTAAATGGGCAACTAGAACATAAAGAAATCAGCCCTAGAACCCTGCAAAATGGCAGGAGAGGTTAGAATTCTCCATGGGTTGGCAGGTGAACTCCACAGTTTATATTCCCCCTCCACCTTGATAGCCCAGATGGGAGCAGAGTCCAGGAGCTATAGCAGGCCTGCTGGTCCAGAGAGCCCTGGACCCCTAAGCCCACACCAGTCTTGAACATCCCGGTGCACAGAAAAACTCCAGATGACTTGCCACTGAACCACTGGCTCAGAGTGCCTCAGATCCAGCTGCTCTACCAGGATGGTTCCTGCACAGAATACCCTGGGACCACCTGGCCTGTGCTCACCTCAGCTCCAGCAGCATGGCCAGTGTGCCCTCTACATGAAATGTCACAGGACACACCAGGTTGCACCCAATTCAGATTTAGCTCTCTTGCCAGAGTGCCCTTTGCATGGAGAGCCCTGGGTCTCCCTGGCTTACCTTCACTTCACCTCCAGATGTAATCTCAGGGTATACCCTCATTGTAGATAGTCCTGGGATCACCCTGGCTCATGCCCACTTCAGCTTCAGCTCTTCTGCCAGGGAAACCTCTACACAGAGAGCTCCAGGACACCCATCTTTCACCCGTTCAGCCTCAGCTGCCCTTCCAGGAAACATCTTGCATAGAGAGCCAAGGGACCACCCCAGCCCATACTTATTTCAGCTCAGGCGATACCACCAAGGCAATCTCAGCACTGAGTGTCCTGGGACTAATGGCCCATGCTACTCACAGCTACAGTTAGCCAGCCAAAGTCACTAGGGACACACAGTCAACACAGGGGATGACCATACAAACACCACTCCTTTAAGGTTAGAAGAAATAGCTGTTCCACCTAATTAACAGAAATTAACATAGAGTCAAGCAAAATGAGGAAAACAAAGAATATGCTCCAAAGGAAAAAATGAGACAAAACCTTGGAAAAAGATCTTAATGGAGATGACCAATCTACATGATAAAGAGTTCAAAGTAATGGTCATAAAGATGCTCACCAAACCAGAGAACAGTGGATGAACTCAGTCCAACAAAGAGATAGAAAATATAACAGAGAACCAATCAGAGTTGAAGAATACAGTAACTGAAATGAAAAATACACCAAAAAAGCATCCAAGCTGAATAGCAAAAGCAGAGAATTACTGAAGAAGGAGGAGGAGGAGGAGGAGGAGAAAGGTTAAAGGATTAAAGGATCTCTTGGATAACATCAAGCAAACACATTTTTGCATTATAAGGGTCCCAGGAGAAGAAAGAAGGAAAAGGGCAGAAAACTTATTTGAAGAAATAATAGCTGAAACTTCCCTAACCTGGGCAAGGAAATAGACATCCAGGTTCAAGGAGTACAGAGAGTTCCAAACAAGATGAACCCAGTGAGGTCCATAATATGACACATGATAATTAAGATGCCAGTGATTAAAGAAAAAGAATTCTAAAAGTAGCAAGAAAAGGGGTGCCTGGGTGGCTCAGTCAGTTAAGCATCCGACTTCAGCTCAGGTCATGATCTCATAGCTCATGGGTTTGAGTCCCGTGTCAGGCTCTGTGCTGACAGCTCAGATCCTGGAGCCTGCTTTGGATTCTGTGTCTCCCTCTCTCACTCCCTCCCCCACTCACACTCTGTGTGTGTGTCTCTCTCTCTCTCAAAAATAAAATTAAAATTAAAAAATTAAAAGTAAATAAAAATAAAAACAGCAAGAAACACACACACACACACACACACACACACACACTTACATACAAGGGCAACCCCATAAGGCTATCAGCTGATTTTTTAGCAGAAACATTACAGGCCAGAAGGGAATGGCATGATATAGTCAAAGTCCTGAAATTAAGAAAAACAAAAAACAAAAAACAAAAACAAAAACCAAGAATACTCTATGGGGCAAGATTATCATTCATAATTAAGGGAAAGATAGTTTCCCACACAAACAAAGGAGTTCATCACCACTAAACCAATGTTACAATAAATGTTAAAAGGAATTCTTCAAGGGGAGAGGGTGGAAAGGCCACAATTAGAAGTACAAAAATTATGACAAGACAAAATTTCATCAGTAAAAGCAAATATAAATATACTAGAGCAATCACTTATAAAACTAGTATGAAGGTTAAAGACAAAAGTAGTAAAATCAACTATATCTAAAAAATTAGTTAAGAGGACTCACAAAAAGATGTAAAATATGACAACATGTATGTAAAACATAGATGGAGAAGTAAATATGAAGTTCTTTCAGTATGAGTTCAATTTTAAGAGACCATCAACTTAATACAGACTGCTACGTAATTAGTATGTTATATATAAACTCATGGTGAGTACAAACCAAAACCTATAATAGAGTCACAAAAAAATAAAGAAAAACAATGCAAAGTCCTCAATCACACACACACGCACACACACACACACACACAAATCAAGAATAAAAGGAAGAACAAAGAACTACAAAAACAACCAGAAATCAATTAACAAAGTGGCAGTAACAAATCTAGCAGACCTTAGTCCTGTGTCAGCACTGGAATACCCTATTCTCCTCAAACTACTCTAAACAACAGAAGAAGGAGGGAATACATTTTATGAGGCCAGCATTCCACCAATACCAAAATCAAAGAAAGACACGGCCAAAAAGAAAAAAAAAACCTACAGGGCAATATTCCAGATGAACATAGATGCAAACATTCTCCACAAAATATTATCAAACCACATTCAACAATACATTAAAAGGATCGTTCACCACAATCAACTGGAATTTATACAGAGGATGCAAAGATGGCTCAATATTAGCAAATCAATCAACATGATATGCCACATTAACAAAATAAAGGATAAAAGTAATATGATCATTTCAGTAGATGTAGAAAAGGCATTTGACAAAATTCAACATTCATTTATGATAAAAATTCTCAACAAAGTGGGCTTACAGGAAACATACTGCAAATTGATAAAGGCTGTATATTATAAACCCACAGCTAACATCATAATGGTAAAAGACTGACAGCTTTTCTTCTAGTATCAGGAATAAGACAAGGGTGTCCACTTTTACCACTTTTATTCAACATAGTACTAGAAGTCTTAACCAAAGCAATCAGACAAGAAAAATAAATAAATAAAAGGTATCCAAATTGGTAATGAAGAAGCAAAATAGCCACTATATGCAAATAACATGTATTATGCAAAGAAAATCCTAAAAATGCACAAAAACTGTTCAAAGTAATATACGAATTCAGTAAAATTGCAAGATACAAAATTAACACACAGGAATATGTTATGTAAATTACACTAATAATGAAGTACCAGAAAGAGAAATTAAGGGAAAAAACCATTTACAATGGTACTACAGAGAATAAAATACCTAGGAATAAACTTAACCAAGGAGGTGAAAGACTTGTACTCTGAAAACTATAAACATTGATGAAAAAAATAGAAGTTGCACAAAGGTATTCTATGCACATGGATGGAAAGAATATTGTTAAAAAGTCCATTCTACCCAAAGACATCTACAGATTCAGTGCTATCAAATTAAAACACCAACAGCATTTTTCACACCATCACAGATTCAATGCAATTCTTATCAAAGTACCAGTAGCATTTTTCATAGAACTAGAACAGATAATACAAAATTTGTGTGGAACCACAATACAGTGAATGAATAGCAAAAACAGTTAAGAGAAAGAAGAACAAAACTGGAAGCATCAGTCTCCCTGATTTCAACTATATTACAAAGCTATAGTAATCAAAGCAGGATGGTATTGGAATAAAAAACACATAAATCAATAGAACAGAATAGAAACCTCAGACATAATTTATGACAAAAGAGTGAAGAATATACAGTGGGGAAAGGACACTCTCTTCAATAAATGTTGGGAATACTGCACGGCCACTTGCAAAAGAATGAAACTAGATCACTATCTTGTACCATACACAAAACTTAACTCACAATTGACTAAAGACTTGCGTATAAGCTCTAAAGCTATAAAACTCCTGGAAGAAAAAGGGTTGTAAACCTCTTGACACCACTCTTGATTTTTTTTTTTGCATTTGACACCAAAAACAAA
The DNA here is from genome assembly GCF_018350175.1 of Felis catus. Lineage (NCBI taxonomy): Eukaryota > Metazoa > Chordata > Mammalia > Carnivora > Felidae > Felis > Felis catus. The sequence goes on along the minus strand of NC_058385.1, from coordinate 21,237,233 downwards.
GGCAACAAAATAAGAAATAAACAAGAAGGACTTCATTAAACTAAAAAACTTCTGCACAACAAGAGAACTTATCAACAGAATGAAAAGACAACTACTGAATAAAAGACAATAAATGAAATCATATCTGATAAGGGGTTACTATCCAAAGTTTATAAAGAACTCATACAATTCAATAGCAAAAAGCAAGCAATCAGATTTCAAAAATGAGCAGAGGACCTGAACAGGCATTTTCCAAAGAAGACATACAGATGGCCAAAAGTTACATAAAAAGGTACTCAACATCACTAATCATTACAGATATGCAAATCAGAACCAGAAGATATCAACTCATACCTGCTAGAAAGGCGAGTATCAAAGAGACAAGAAATAGGCTTCCTGGGAAGATGGTAGAGTAGGAGGATCCTAAGCTCACCTCATCCCATGGATACATGTAGATAACACCCCCATCATCATAAATAAACCAGAAATGACCTGAAAACTGGCAGAAAAGACTGTCCACAGCTAATCGTAGAGAAGACACCACATTGAAACTGGTAGGAAAGGTGGTGACATGGTCAGGAACCAAACAGATGCATGAAGCTGACTGTGGGAGGGATGGACACTGCAATCACAGAGAAGGGAGAGGAGCAGAACCCACACCAGGCACCCCAGGCACAGGGGACCCTCACTAGGAAGACAAATCCCCATAACATTTAGTTTTAAGAAACAGAAGGGCTCAACTTCATGAGTTCTTACAATCAGTGAGGCCTAACACATGGAACTTCAAAAATCAGCACACTCAGCTCTGGGAGAGCCAGGAGGGTGGTAGGAAACTGAACCGCAACCCTTAAAGATCCAGAAAAACAAACAACATCACAGAGATGCAGCATAGAAACAGCAGTTTGAAAAATGCCTGGGTATATGGGGAAAAGATTTATTTACTAGACTCAGAATGCACACTAGAAGGAGGGGCAAGAACCTTTAGGAAGCTTCAAGAACAAAAGAGGTGGCAGGGCCATCTCTCTCCATAGCCCCAGCCTAGATACCTGATACCTGCAGTGAGGAGCACAAACACTCTCCACTCAGCTTGCTAACATGTGCCCTGCCCTATGCTCTCCTCCCGCAGACCTGCCCCCTCCAAACCCACCTTGCCAGGAGTTCTCCATAGCCACTCCAGGTCCTTTCCCACAACAGACTGGTGAAGCCTTACAAACAGTGCACCCCACCACCACATTCTCTTGTGGTGAAGGAACCACAAAACACCTTCAGCTCTTCTCCAAAACCGCTCTAGGTCCCTTCTGATAGCAAACCAGCACAAACATTACTGGTACGGCATGCCCGGTTCCTGCATTCTCCTGTGGATGCACCCACCCAACCCACTTTCAAAAGGAGGCCATCCAAAGCAGCACTGCAAACATGACATTATGCAAACACCCCTGACAGGGGCCAGCATCACTCCAAAGTGACTCATGCCCAAGGGGAGAGGGAGATAACCATATACGCACCAGTACAAATGCAGCACCAGCAGTGTGCCGGGAGCACCTACTTGGTCTGACTGTGGGCCCTGCCTATCAACAAAAGCCTCTCATAGGACAACACAGAGATAGCACCTTGCAGTTCAGTGCATCCACAACACTGGAAGACACCAGGTGTGATCCAACTCAAGCCCAGGGTGGCCTCAGACTAGTCCATTAACGATACAGGGACCAAAACCTGCCCATAATAGGCAAAGAGAGCCATTGCGGGTGACTAGACATAAAGCAAATGTGGCTCAGGAACAGCAGCAGGGTACATGCAACACACATAGGAGACACCCCTGAAACTCCAGGTTCTAGGAAACAGGGGACATTGCACTTCAGGGCACTACAGGACCTCTTTTCATAAGGCCACTACTTTCAAGAGAAGGAGATAGAACTAACTATCCTCACACATAAAAACAGACACAGAGTTACATAAAATAAAGAGAGAGAGGCATATGTCCCAAATGAAAGAACAGGACAAAAATCACAGCAAGAGAGCTAAACAAAACAGAGGTAAGTAATATCCCTGATAGAGAATTTAATGGGCACAAAGATACTCACTGGACTTGAGAGAAGAGTGGAGGATTTCAACACGACCCTCAACAAAGAGATAGAAAATGTAAAATAGAACCAATCAGAGATAAAGAACTCAACAACTGAAATGAAAAATACACCAGAGGGAATAAGTAGTACACTAGAGGAAGCACAAGAACAGATCAGTAACCTGGAGGACAGACTAATGGAGAGCAATCAAGCTGAACAGGAGAAAGAAATAAGAATAATAAAAAATGAGAATAGATGAACAGAACTCAGCAACATGATCAAGCATGACAATATTTCCTTGTTATAGAGATCCCAGATAAAGAAGACAGGGGAAAGGGGGCAGAAAATTTATTTGAAAAAAAATAATAGCTGAAAACTTCCCTAATTTAAAGAAGGACACAGAAATTCAGATCCAGGAAGCACAGAGAGCCCCCAACAAAATCAATCCAAGGGGTTCCACACCAAGACACATAGTAATTAAAATGACAAAAAGTAATAATAAAGAGATAATTTTAAAAGCAGAAAGAGAAAAGGGAACACATATATAGAAGGGAACCCTATAAGGCTATTAGCTGCTTTTTTCAGCAAAATCTGTACAGGCCAGAAGGGAGCAGCACGATATATTCAAAGTGCTGAAAGAAAAAAAATCTGCAGCCAAAAGTATCTATCCAGCAAAGTTATCATTCAGAATAGAAGGAAAGATAAAGAGTTTCCCAGGCAAACAAATGTTCATGGAATGCATCATTACTAAACCAGCTTTACCAGAAATGTTACAAGAGACTCTCCAAGTGGAAACGAAACGAAAGACCACAACCAGGATTAAGAACAGTAGGTAGCACAAAAGCAGTAAAATTAAGTATATCTGTAAGAATCAGTCAAGGAATTAATAAAATGAAAGGATGTAAATTATGACACCATATACCTATAACTGGGTGGTAAGCGGGGGAAGTGGCATAAAAATCTAACAGTTTTACTTTTTTAAATGTGTATTTATTTCTTTTGAGGAAGACAGAGAGAGGGATAGAGAGAGAGAGAGAGAGAGAGAGAGAGAGAACAGGAATGGGGGAGGGGCAGAGAGAGAGAGGGATAGAGGGAATCCCAAGCAGACTTCTCACTGTCAATGCAGAGCCTGGCACAAGGAAAATTTAGCACTTTGAGAATGGGTTCAACTGTAAGCGACCATCAAATTAATATGGACTGCTATATGCATACAACTTTATATATCAACCTAAAGATTGTGACAAATCAAAAACCAGTAATAGATATAGAAAAAAACGAAAAGAAAGGAAGATCACTAAAGAAAGCCAGCAAGCCATGAGAGAAGAGAGATAGAGGCAAAAGGAAGAGAAGAACTACAAAAACAATCTTAAAACAAGTAACAAAATGGTAATAAGTATATATCTATCAATAATTACTTTGAATATAAATGGACTAAAAGCCCCAATAAAAAGACAGTCACAGAATAAAATTTTTAAAAAGCAAGATTCATCTATATGCTGCCTACAAGAGACTCACTTCAGACCTAAAGACACATACAGATTGAAAGCCAAGGAATGGAAAAACATTGATCACACAAATAGAAGTGAAAAGAACGCCAAGGTGGCAATACTTATATCAAACAAAATAGACTTTAAAACAAAGCCTGTAACAAGAGACAAAGAAAGACATTACATAATCATAAAGGGACAATCCAATAAGATACAACAATCGTAATATTTCTGCTTCCAAAATGAGAGCATCCAGATACATAAAGTAGCTGTTAACAAACCTTGAAAAAGTAATTGATAGTAACAATATACTCCACTTACATCAATAGATCAGTCATTCAAACAGAAAATCAAAAAGAAAACTGTGGCTTTGAATGACACTTTGGACCAGATGGATCTAACAGACATATTCAGAATATCCCTTCCAAAAACAGCCAAATACACATTATTTTCAAGTGCACAAAGAACATTCTCTAGATTAGATTGTGTTAGGCCAAAAACAAATCTCAACAAATTCAAAAACAGTGAAGGTATATCAAGCATCTTTTCCAACCACAGTATGAAACTTGAAATCAACCACAAGAAAAAAATCTGTAAAGAACACAAATCATGGAGGTTAAATAATATGCCACTAAACAAAGAATGGATGAACTAAGAAATCAAAGAGGAAATGAAAAAATATATGGAGACAAATGAAAATGAAAAAACAATGGTTCAAAACCTTTGGGAAAAGTAGGTCTAAGAGGGAAGTTTATAGCAACACAGGTCTACTTCAAGGAGCAAGAAAAATCTTAAATAAACAACTTAACCTTACAGCTAAAGGAACAAACAAAACCCAAAACCCATAAAAGGAAGGGAATAATAGAGATTAGACCAGAAATAAATGAAATTAAAAAACAACAACAACAACAATAAAACAGATCAATGAAAGCTGGAACTGGTTCTTTAAAAAAGTCAACAAAATTGATAAACCTTTAGCCAGACTCATCAAACAAAGCAATGACTCAACACAATTAGAAATTAAAGAAGAGAAATAACAAATTGGATAGTACAGAAATACAAGGCATTATAAGAGAATATTATTAAAAATTATATGCCAACAAACTGGACAACTTAGAAGAAATGGATAAATTCCTAGAAACATATAATTTTCCACAACTGAATCATAGAGAAATAGAAAATTTGAACAGAGTGATTACCAGCAATGAAACTGAACCAGTAATCAAAAAATTCCCAACAAACAAAAGTCCAGGAACAGATGGTTTCACAGGTAAATTGTAGCAAACATTTAAAGAAGAGTTAATACCTATTCTTCTCAAACTATTCCAAAAAATAGAAAAGGAAGGAAAGCTTCCAAATTCATTCTATGAAGCCAGTATTACTCTGATACCAAAACCAGATAATAACACTGTGAGAGAGAGAAAGAGAGAGAGAGAGAGAGAGAGAGAGAGAGAGAGAAGGAAAGAAAGAAAGAAAGAAAGAAAGAAAGAAAGAAAGAAAGAAAGAAAGAAAGAAAGAAAAGAAAGAAAAGAAAGAAAGAAAGAAAGAAAGAAAGAAAGAAAGAAAGAAAGAAAAACAAAAGCCAATATCTCTGATGAACTTAGATGTAAATCCTCAAAATATTAGGAAACTTTATCCAACAATATATTTTAAGAAATAATTCAACATGATCCAGTGGGGTTTATTCCCATGATGCAAGAATGGTTCATTACTCACAAATCAATCAACATGATATATCACATCAAGAAGAAAAAAAGGAAATAAACCATATGATCATTTCAATCAATGTAGAAGAAGCATTTAACAAAGTACAACATTGATTCATGATAAAACCCCTCAACAAAGTAGGTTTAGGAGGAACATACCTCTACATAATATAGACCTTATATGAAAAATCTACAGCTAACATCATACTCAACAGTGAAAAGATGAGAGCTTTTTCCTTAAGATCAGGAACAAGACAAAGACACTCACTCTCAAACTTGTATTCCACATAGAATTGGCAGTCCTAGCCACAGCAATCAGAGAATAAAAAGAAATAAAAGCCATCCAAATCAGTAAGGAAGTAAAACATCTCTATTTGCAGATAACATGTTATTTTATACATATATACATATACATATACATATATATATGAACATACATATATATATCTCCAAAGACTCTACCAAAACTGCTAGAACTGATAAATCATTCAATAAAAATCATAAGCTGTGAAATCAATGTACAGAAATCTGTTGCATTTCTATACCCTAATAATGAAGTACCAGAAAGAGAAATTAAGAAAACACTCCCACTTACAATTGCATTAGAAATAGTAAAATACGTGGGAATAAATTTAACCAAGGACATGAAAGACCTACACTCTGAAAACACTGATGAAAGAAATTGAAGATGACACAAACAAATGGAAAGATATTCCATGCTCATGGGTTGGGAGAATTTGTATTGTTAAAATGTCCATACTATCCAAAGCAATCTATAGATTCAATGTGATCCATATTAAAATACCAACAGAATTTTTCACAGAACTAGAACAAACAGTCCTAAAATTTGTGTGGAACAAAGACCCCAATTTTCCAAAGCAACCTTGAAAGAAAAGAATGAAACTACAAGTATCACAATCCCAGATTTGAAGATATACTACAAAAGTGTAGTAATCAAAACAGTTTGTTACTGACATAAAAACACATAGATTAACAGAACATGATAGACATCCCAGAAATAAACCCATGATGTTATAGTCAATTAATCTATGACAAATAAGGAAAGAACACACAATGGGAAAGAGACAGTCTCTTCAACAAGTGGTGCTAGGAAAACTGGACAGCTACATGCAGGAGAAGGAGGAGGAGGAGGAGGAGGAGAAGAAGAAGAAGAAAAGAAAGAGAAAGTGAGAAAGAAAAAGAAAGAAAGATAAAGAAAAAGAGAAAAGACAAAGAAAGAGAAAAGAGAAAAGATAGAGGGTGAGAGAAAGAAAGAAAGAAAAGAAAGAAAGAAAGAAAGAAAGAAAGAAAGAAAGAAAGAAAGAAAGAAAGAAAGAAAGAAAGAAACTGGACCACTTGTTTTACACTATGCAAAAAAAAAAAAAAAACAAACTCAAAATGGATTAAATTGACCTAAATATGAGACCTGAAACCATAAAAATCCTAGAAAAGGACACAAGCAGTAACAACTTTCACATTAGCCCTAGAAACTTTTTTCTAGATATATCTCCTGAGGCAAGGGAAACACAAGCAAAGATAAACTATTAGGACTTCATCAAAATAAGAATCTTCCACACAGCAAAGGAAACAATAAACAAAATTGAAAGGCAACCTACAGAATGGGAGAAGATATTTGCAAATGACATGTCTAATAAATCAAAATATATGAAGAGCTTATACAACTCAACACTAAAAAAATCTAAATAAACCAACTTAAAAATGGGCAGAAGACATGATCAGACGTTTCTTCAAAGAATACATCCAGTTGGCCAACAGACACATGAAAAGATATTCATCAGCACTTCCCATCAGGGAAATGCACTTACCATCAAAAAAGTACAATGAGATATCACCTCATACCTGTCAGAATGGCTAAAATCAAAAGCTCAAGAAACAACAAGTATTGGCAAGGCTGTAGAGAAAAAGGAACTCTCTTGAAAAGTTTGGTGGAAGTAAAAACTGGCACAGTAACTGTAGAAAACAGTATGGAGATTCCTCAAAAAGTCAAAAATAGAAGTACTCTATGATCCAGGGCTTGCCCTATTGGGTATTTACCCAAAGAATATAATAATACTAATTCAAAGGGACACATGCACCCCTGTGTTTATAGCAGCATTATTTACAATAACCAAGATATGGAAGTAGCTGTGTCCATTGATTGATGAATGGACAAAGAAGAAGTGGTATATATAGATTTTTATAAATATATAATATATAAATGTATATAAATGCTATTCAGCCATAAAAAAGAATGAAATCTTGCCATTTGCAACAACATGGAGTTAGAATGTATAAGACTAAGCGAAATAAGTCAGAGAAAGACAAATACAATATGATTCTACTCATATGTAGAATTTAAAAAATAAAGCAAATGACCAAAGGGAGAGAGAGAGAAAGAAACCAAGAAACAGACTGGTAATTATCAAGAACAAACTGATGGTTATCAGAGGGGAGGTGAGTAGGGAAAATGGATTAAACAGATTGAATCAAGGAATATATTTCTGATGAGCACCAGGTGATGCATGGAATTGTTAGACCATCATATTGGACACCTAAAACTAATATAACACTGTATGTTAATTAATTGGAATTAAAATAAAAATTTTTAAAAAGAAAATATATATACACAATAAAATATTATTTAGCCATAAAAAAAGAACAAAACGTTGCCATGGCAACAATATGGCTGGACCTTGAGCGCATTATGATAAGTATAATAAATCAGACAGAGACAAATACCACGTGATCTCACTTATACATGAAATCTAAAAACATAAAACAAAACAAACTGAGTCATAAATACAGAGAACAGATAGGTAGTTGGTGGTGCTGAAGGCAGGGGATAGGGAGTGGGCAAAATGGGTGAAGTGGTCAAAAGGTATAAATTTTTGGTTATAAAATTATTAAGTCATGGGGGAGTAATACACAGCAAGCACAGTGACCATAGTTAATAATACTGTACTGAATGCTTGAAATTTGCTAAGAGAATAGTTCTTACAAGTTCTCACCACAGGGCAAATAATTTTTTATGTATAGCATTAAATGTTAATCACTTATTGTGGTGATCATTTGAAATATATAAAAGTATCAAGTCATGGGGTGCCTGGGGGGCTTAGTCTGTTGAGCCTCTGACCCTTGATTTCAGCTCGGGTCATGATCCCAGGGTCGTGGGATCCAGCCCCACGTTGGGCTCCACACTGAGCATATAGCCAGCTTAAGAATCTCTCTCTCCCTCTGCCTCTTCCCCCCGCTCACTCTCTCTCTAAAAAGTAAAAAAACAAAAAAATAAAATGATGCTGTATACCTGGAAATAATATAATGTTATGTGGCAATTATGCCTCAATAAAAAAAATAAATGATGATAAATATGGAGGTACTATAAATTATACTTAAAAGTGCCAAAAAGCCGGAGACTTCTGTTTCTCTGTACACCGATTTGATGAAATACTATGTGACCATTAGAGAAATGATGTAACACTCTACCTGTAGTCACAGAAAGCTGCCCACAATATATTATTTAGTCAAAGGGAAAAAAGGTGCAGATTTGATAAGTATATACCAATACAATAGATTCAGTGATAAATCTCGGAATGGTGGAATTTTGCAGGATTTTAACTTCTTGGTTATGTCTTTATTTTCTGAAGCTACCAATGAGCAAATAATATACCTAAAATAATTTAAAAGCTATTTTAATGTTTCAATAAAATCTTCTCGATTTTCTAATCTCTATGTTTAGCAAGATTTAGCTCAAACATGGGATCTTCTGCAGAGAGGTGACTTCTTCCCTGAACCTAGGTGTTTTGAGGGCCACACCCGGTCCAAGAGGTGAAGTTTTCCATGATCTTTTCCATGATCTCATCCATCTTCCCAGGCTGTGGGGTGGGAAAATGCTGGATCACCCAGGTAGGCCAGTCCCCTGCCACTGTAGGCTTGACTTGAACCTCTCTTTCACCACCAAAACCATTTACCCCTTCACCGTGTATTCAGTGAATATCTATTTACATAGTCCCTGAATATCTATGCTAGATTCTGAACTAGACAGAAGGAAATCATGGGGGATTGGCTGGCTAAGAGTTCATGCCTTTAAGGAGATCACAGATTCCCTGGGAGACAAGGTACACATATGCCCATGTGCACACACTGGGAGACAAGGTGCACATTTCCCCATGTGCACACACACCCACACTGAAGAGCAGGGTTATGTTTATCCCACCTCCTCCAGGCCACAGTATTTGCCCTGTTCTGGCGATCGCTAGCTACTTACTCCTAGAAGCCAGTTTTGTTTTTACAGAATAGATTTACTGAAATGTGAAAAAAAAAAAAAAAAAAAAGGAAATCAGTGTCCCAATGACAGGAGACAACATTGACTATTGTTCCTGTTTCCAGCTTAACTGCATTTTAATATTTTCCATTAGAAAAAGCGCTGGTGGTCGTTTTGAAAAGTACACAAAAATATGAAGAAACAATAAACTCATGCATGATTTTTCCATGTAAGGCATGAGCAGTGTTGATATTTTAACAAGTTTCCTTTTAAGTCCTGTATCCTTCTTTTCTTACATAGTTGAGATCAAATTGCATATTCAACGTTGGTCTTGTTTTCCCAGAAAGTTTGTAATTAGTATTTACCCATGTCGTTAAACACACTTCCTAAATGCCATTGTTTAGGGCAGCATCATAATTCCTTATACGAGTACATACTATTTGCCAGGTGCTGTACTGAGTACTGTAGCAGCTGTAGGAACTAACACTGGGGCGTGTTAACCACTTTTCTAAGAGATAGCTAAGAAAACTGTTTCATTTCAGCCTTACAACTTTAGGAGATACTGTTCAGAATAAAAAAGAAAAAGGTCCTCAATTACAGAGGATCAAAATCACAGACATGGTAAAGGGTAGAACTAAGATATAAAATTAGAAAATCTGACTCCAAAACCTACCTAACTGAACTATTATACTACCCCCTGCCCGCATCCTCTAAATGGATAGTAATGGCTCATAGTAACCCATATGCCAGGCACTGGGCTAAGTCCTTTACACACATTAATTTAAGTAATTACCACAGTCATTCTCTTACTGTGTTCTTTTTACAGATGAGAAACAGAGACCTAGAGAAGACAGATAACGTGCTAAAGATCATACAGGTAGGGATTGGTGGTCTTGAACCCAGGTCTCTGACTCCAGCCACTTGATTGCTTTTCTCCACTTCGACATAAAACACAGTCTCATTGCCACGTCCAACATCATGAAGTTTTTCCCTCTTCTAAGTTTTCTACTTAGAGTTTTATAGTTTAAGCTTTAACATTGAAGTTTTTGATCTGAGTTAATTTTGTATACAGTGTCAGGTAAGGGTCCAACTTCATTCTTTTGCAATGCGGATATCCAGTTTCCCCAGCACCATTTGTTAAAAAAGATTGTCCTTTCTCTATTGAACGGTCTTGGCACCCTTGTTGAAAATCACTGGACCACACATGTGAGCGTTTATTTCTGGGCTCTCTTCTATTCCATTGGTTTCTATTTCTGTCTTTATGTTTTGATTATTTTAGCTTTCTATTAGGTTTTGAAATCAGGAAGTGTAAAACCTCCAAATTTGTGGGGGGTTTTTTCAAGGTTATTTTTATTTGTTTTTGTTTTTGCAATTTGGGGCTCCTTGAGACTCCATATGGATTTTAGGATGCATTTCTCTATTTCTGTAAAAAAAAAAAAAAGTTGCTGGGATTTTGAAAGAGTCCACAATAAAGACATGCAAATCGATAATTATAATAATATGTTGTGAGTGTTGGGAGCCACTAATCTTTCCCACTAAACTTTAAGCATCCAAGGGTAATCATTTCATATTTGTAATAAAAATGTGGTATTGAATCATGTGCTGGGTAGAACCCAATTAATGCCTCTGAATGAATCAGGATTACAGAGCATCAAGTACTTATTTCCTTATCTGATAAGAAGCAAGATGTTTTAAGAACTGAACAAAACAAACTGAAAATAAACAGATGGCTTCTTTATGACCAGACTTCTAATTTCTCAGTAAAGTCAAACAAAGTTGAGGCCTGGCTGGTACAAACACATCATAATTTCCATTATGTAAGAACTCGGACAGGGGGCGCCTGGGTGGCTCAGTCAGTTGAGCATCCGACTTCGGCTCAGGTCATGATTTCACAGTTTGTGGGTTCGAGCCCCACATCGGGCTCTGTGCTGATAGCTTAGAGCCTGGAGCCTGCTTCAGACTCTATGTCTCCCTCTCTCTCTGCTCCTCCCCCACTCATGCTCTGTCTTTCTCTCTCTCTCAAAAATAAACATTAAAAAAAAAAAACTCGGACAGATGCAAAATAACGTGTGGGTTTTTATTTCCTACAGTTTAAAACAAGTAGAACCTCTTCCTAATGGCACCCCCCACCCCCAGCCAGCTATAGCTTAATAAAATCTAAAGGTGATACACACACACACACACACACACACACACGCACACGCACGTGCACGCGCCTAACTATCAGAAGTAAGTGGTTTATTATTCCAGGGGCTGTATTACTGACTGCATGCTTATTGTAAGTGCTCGGAATTGGACATGGTTTATTCTATTTATAGCGTTAGTACTATTTTTTAAGTTTAAATAAACTAAACAGATTGAATAATTGAAGTTCGCATAGTAATGTTGTTATATAATATAAAAGGTATGAAACATAAACCTCTTCCTTCCTTCTGCAGAGTCTAATGAAACTGCCAGTTGTTTATTTTAGCACAAGAAACGCTTGGCCTGCAGAGCACAGGAAAGACAGAAGAAACGTTTGCTTTGATTCTTCTAGAATTAACCCAAGAGGCCTTGTAAACCAAGATAGCAAAAGTGCCCTTACACTGCCAGCCCAGGCATTGTCTCCTCTGCGGCCCGTTCTCTTGGCAAACAGAACTCCTAGAGTTCACAAAAGAATAGTCCAGTGTCCAGCGGTGGTGATGTGCAGGAAGAGAATTCACATTTATCTAGGCCAAGAAGGCTCCATCTTTTATGGGATATGACCTCTTTGAAATCTGAAGACATATATGAATTCTGACCCCCAAACTCAAATGCAAACATCCCTGCAAACTTTTACATATGATTTCAGGAGATTCACAGACTAAAACCCCTGGTCCATTGAATCCCAACTTTATATTACATACCGTTAGGTAAATTAATCCAATGTTATATACATTAATCTGGTAAGTGATGATGTTTGGGCCCAAGGGTTCAAGGGAGGTGTTGTAGAGTGACAAGCTTGTTGGTTTATTTTAATGGATTTGCCAAGAAAGAGCCACAGGGGTGGGAGACCTGGGGACAGTGAAGACTTGCTAAGCCACCATATAATAAAGAATTTGGCTTCGTATGGAGAGGTCTGCCATTTGCCCTCAACTTCTGGGATGTAATCTATGTCATATCGATAGTACAGTCTTTAGGGAAGGGGTTGGCCACACTAGATCTGAGGGTGGGTGGGATGTGAGGGTGAGGCCAGCCACATGAAATGGGGGGGGGGGATTGACCACTATAGAAGACTAAGCATGTGCTTTAGAGTGATGGCTTTGGGTCATGCAGTTGACCAGGAAGCTGAATGAAACCCCAATAAAAACCTTGGATCCTGAAGCTCAGGTGAGTCTCCCTGATTGGCAGTACTCCCTGTATGTTGTCACACACTGATACCTGGAGGGTAACATATTCCTGAAGACAACAGAAGCCTTGTACTTGTACCTTTCCAGGCTATGTCATATGCTTCTTTTCCTTTGACTAAGTTTGATCTGTGTCCTCTACCTGTAATAAACCACAGCTGTAAGTATAATATCTTTCAGTGAATTCAATAACTTCTTCCAGTGAATTATCAAACCTGAGGATACTTTGAGGCAGCCCCCTCAACTGCAGTTGATGTCAGAAGTGAGGCAGTCTTGGGATTATGACCTCCAACTTTGTTGTTGGATGCTAACTCTTTGTAGTTGGTTTCAGAAGTCTCGGGCAAAGTTGGGGGTCTGGAGGCACCCTTAACCTCACAGTTTGTCTAACTTTTAAGCAGAGCTCAGTAACACCCAGACCCCTTGGCAATCAGCTCCCCAAGACTGGCTGGCAAGTCGTCAGAGGATTTCTAGACTTCCTGCCCCTGGGCAAGCCTGGCTACGAAAAGCCACCTGACTCCTGATATGGAACCGTGGGATGGAACCTATTAACACTTAAATCAAGGTTAGTCTATACCCAAGTTAACCTGTCCCATGGTAGAGCCACTCATTTAGCCTTTCCCACCCAAGTTCACCCCAGCAAGAGTAGAGAAAAACTTAGTAAAGATGGAAGTGCAGGTGAAGCAGAAGCCTGAGTCCTGTTCTCTAGAGCATGCTTACAATAGCCTCATAGTTTCTAGGGCCGCAGAAATGCTTTCCTAGGTGAACAGCAATGACTTACATATAAGGAAATCCCCTCAATATTTGGTTCTGAGTATTTATTGACACATTTGATCTTTAAAGGAACACACGGCATCCACTACTAAGGGAAGTTGGCCTTTTTTATAGGTACATCTCTTTTTATTACCTACTGAAGAAGAAACCCAGGTGACAAACACTTAATACATAAGATAAGCAAATGAAATAAGCTCATAAAAAGTCTTAGAATGGTTGAGAGGCAGGTAATTGCCCAACACTTTCCAAACCTTTCATCCCTTCTCCCAAACTAGTGGGAGCATCAAAGCTGGAGATTAAGCAGAAATCAATACCACTCTGCTCCTAAGGTGTCCTTGAGGATTCATGGACTAATTACTGAATGTTCATTGAATATTGGTGTGCTTGAAATACTATGCTGAGCATTATGAGGTGGGTGAGAGCCGCTGTTCAAAACTTTAAGACAGGACCCTTCCCTGATGGACGTACGGTCCAGTAAGAGAGGATAGTGACACCTGGAATAAAAGAAAAGCAAGATAGGGGTGCCTGGGTGGCTCATTTGGTTAAGAGTCCGACACTTGATTTCGGCTCAGGTCACGATCCCACAGTTTGTGAGTTCAAGCCCCACATTGGGCTCTGAGCTGATAGCGTGAAGCTTGCTTGGGATTTTCTCTCTCCCTCTCTCTGCCCCTCCACTGCTTGTGCTCCCTATCTCTCTCTCTCTCTCAAAATAAATAAAGAAACATTAAAAAAAAGAAGAAGAAGAAGAAGAAAAGCAAGATAGAGTGAAGACCATATGGAACGTACCAAAAACAAACAACAACTTATGGAAATTCAAAGGAGGGAGATTTTGCTTCCTTCTGGGGTAAACACAGGAAAGACTGGGTTTCAAATGGACCAATTTGTGTTTTAAGCCATGTAAATAACAAAATTGTGGTCACTACAAGGAAAGAGCATTAACGAGATAAGAAGGGACTTGGGATATTGGTACTCTGGAGTACTTTTTATCCAGAGAAATAAAATGCAAAAATGGCAGGAAGTAACTTTATTTATTGCTAAGACAGTTGAGACTGAAAATTAGGAAGGGCTAGCTGTCCTAACACAAGGCGGTAGCTCATGTCTTCCCGGGCCCGTGATCGGAAAGCAGGCATAGCATGACCAGAGCAGCCGGGCAGCGTGCACAGGATCCTACGGGGAGTAAGTGGCTGATGTGATTCAAACCCAGGACTGTTTGATGCCGAAGCACGCAGCAAGCCAGAGGCGTAACTTGCCATAGCATGGAGCATGGAGCATGGCTTGGGGTCCTGGAGGTGGGAGAGGGTGGGCTCTGAGAAGGGAAATGAGTGCATCAGTGGAGGCGGCCCCGATGGCAACGAAGCTGCAAATCGGGCCAGGCAGACACTGGCATCATGATTTCCCACAAACCACCTGTTCTTGGCGGGATGTGAGGGCAACGCTAAGGGTGGGACTGGGTAGGCTTGCCTCTGGGAGAGATGGAATGCGGGGCCGGATGAACAGAGGCAGAGCATAGGATTTTATGGATGTATAAAGTGTTCCTGTGTTTTGCTTTGATCTCATTACCCAACCAAGGTAAGGGGACCAGCAAGGGATTCGTTCCTCTGTGCTCTCACTCTTACCCAAAAGGAAGTTATATGTTCTGGGCTGTAACTAGTGAAAACATAATTTAAAAACTCTGCCCTTGCTAGGCACCTGAACTAGGCACTGGCTGCAAAACTGCAGTCTTATCTCTATTTAAAATGACAGAGAAATGAACCTGTCCTGTTTATCTCCTTATTAGCAGCTTTCCCTTCTCACACACAGAGTCAAAGAACTCTAGTCACAGGGCATCCGGGAGAATTCTGGAAACTACTGAAGACATCAGTGGGACCTCACCTCCAGGCTCTAGAGCTCACTGCACAATTTCTGGGATCCTGCCATTCTTTACTCTGAAATAATTCAGAAAAAAAAAAAAAACCCTGCAAAGACAGGCAATATGAATGCACTACCACCAGAACTCTGGTCTGAAATTCCGCTCAGGCGCAACTAGGATAAAACGGTAAGGTGGAAAGGAAGACACCCAGAGAAAACAAATCCAGCCTCAACAGAAAGAATGAATTCGCTAAGAGAAAGAAGAAAGCGGTGTAGAGACACATCTGGGCCCCGAGAGAACAATGGTTTCCTCCCATCACCTCTGGGTCCTCTGCGGCCTCAGTTTTCTTATCTATAAATGTTGACAAAAGTATTTACTTTAGGGCAGACTATTGTGGATTAAGAGCCATAACAATCAAATAATAACGTGTGACCTTATCTGGACCCTGATATGAACAAACCAATTGGAAAAGAAACTTCTGAAACAATAAGAAAAATAAAAAGGGGCTGGGTATTAGATGCTACCAAAAGATCATTAGGTTTAGGTTTTGAAGAAACCATCCCTATTCTTTTTTGAGATGCACAGATGTAAAGGTAACATGATCTTCACTCCAGAATTTGCTTTACTACGTCTTACCAACCAGGAAGGGAGGGAAGGAAGGCATCAATAGGGGTTCTAATTTTCAAAGGCTTCTTTTTGGCTCCTCCCAGCCGTAAACAGCCAACGCATCCAAACCCTCCTCATCGCCACATAGAAAACCCAAACGTTTCTAAAACATTCTCGAATATGAGCCACACAAGATGCTGGCTCCTAGTGGGGGCTACCTGTAGGTATTACATATTCTCAAATCAATCCCTTGACATTTTTACGGCATCACAAAATCTACACCTTTGCTCCAGCCTAAATCAACAACAAAAGCGTCAGCCAAGACTGCATATATAGCAGGATCCTTGTAAATCAGCAGTTGCCTTTAGGCTCGAGGGGCCTCCGAATTTGACCAGCTGTTCAAAACAGTAAAATCTCATTAGCTCAATGTCCAGCCACTCAACAGTGAGGCTTACCTCAAAGTCACACTCTGCAACCAAGAGAGAATAACCAGGAAACTTTTGTGTTTGCAAGTTAATTAACAAGCTGAAAACCCGATTTCTTGTCAATAGGAAAAAAGAGACAGTATGCTATTGAAAGGATTTTTTTTTTTCCTTTTCGTTACTCTTCCTGTTCCCTTTCACGAGGAGACACTTTTTTTCTAGTGGAGAAAAATCGGTAGAACTTTGACTCCCTGTGATTAAAGTGGGAAACTACATGTTAAAAGCCATGAACACAAGCTTGACGCCGACTGTTTTGATGCACTGAAAAATTTCACTTAGCAATCATGTTGACTTGGGCACCAAGATGGCGTCAACTTTCATCTCGGCTGAGCCGTGTTGTGGAAAAAATGGGTCTTACCTACTGGTATTTAAGTAAAATCCATTATAGACCAGTAGTCTCTCTTAACCGTGTGCGGGCACTGAAATTGTTGGTTGGCAAGTGTATCGGACCCCAATCCCGTCCCAATATCTAGGAGATGGTGAAAAAAGAGGGAAGGCCGGTGAGTGTGGTGTGGGCGCGCTTATTAATTGCAGGCTTGGAGAGGGGGATGTGGAGAGAAGCTAACTACAAAGCTAATGACTCTGATCCCTGGCAAGCTAAAGCAAATTACGCCCCTCATATTGGTATTCAGCACCAGAGGCTTTCACCTTTGTCAGTGGGCTACGTGCACCTAAAGAGTCGTGAACATCTCCACGTTTTGATCTGTTCGATGCAGGGTTTATGGGGACTGTGACGGCGATCAAGGCACGGAGAGAAGGCGGGAGGTGAAAGACGGTGAACTTGACTGTGTATCTCCCACCGTTGCCAGGGATAAGCTTTTGCGTGGAGCAGGTCTGTCAGTGTAGCAAAGACGACTGATTGGAAACAAAACCTTGGAGCCAAGGTTTGGTAGGAGGGGTCCAGCTGGCATATTAAGGAACGGAAGGCCACACTTGGCTGGACCAATAAATCTTTCCCCAAAAGTGTGCTTGCTGTCATGCTAGCACATGCACAAACCTGTCCTTACGTTTTGTCTCTTGAACACTTTGTTTTTATCATCCACCTCATCCAGAAGCTATTCTGGAAAAGCTCCACTTTAGAATTGAAGAAGATAAAAGAAAAACCAGTAACCGTGTCACTCTCCTAATTTCTTTTTACAGAACCACATCACTCTAGATTATTTTCATGGTGGCTTTTCAAAAAGAAGCTTAGGGGCCAGAGCAGGTTGCTATTCCAAGGGAGCCCTGCTTCACGATCCCAGGATTTCACTAGACGAAGCTTCACGACAGCAGGGATTTTCCTTCCCTATCAGTTTAAGAATGGTGCCATCACATAGTGGGCGCTCAAGACATATTTGTGCGATGAATGAGTAAATGAAATCAATCTATTTTACCTGTGGTTTGGTGACAAAGGAAAAGCTAGCTCCCGTTGGATTCACGAAGTTATGTCTGAGAAGGAACTTCACTGAGGCTTTTCTTCATTCCTTTTATGTTTCTCTCGTATCATAACACTCCCGTGTTTTCTAATGATACTACTCATTTGTTTGTCACACGGATGCCAAACGCAGTTGCCAGAGGAGGCAACAGGAATCCTGATATGCGTCTTTTGTATTCGTTTTTTAATTCTTTTAACTATTTATTTTTGAGAGTGAAACAGAGACAGAGAGAACATGAGCATGAGCAGGGGAGGGCAGAGAGAGAGGGGGGGAGGGGACAGAGGATCCGAAGCAGGCTCCAGGCTCTGAGCTGACAGCACAGAGCCCGACGTGGGTCTCGAACCCATGAACCGTGAGATCATGACCTGAGCCGAAGTCGGGTGCTAAGCCAACTGAACCCCCCAGGCGCCCCTGTATTCTGTAAAAAACACCACCAAACCAACCATGGAAGGCCACTGTCTGAGAATTAAACTGGCTATTCCTGTTGAACAATCGGCTCTTGTTGGCAAGTTTTCCAAATTGCCAGAATGGTTTTAGAAACCGGACCAGAGACAACAACGTTAAAATACAAAACCCTGCCAGACTCTCACACAAGTTTTTAACATCACCCTCCAGAGTTCGGTACAGATGAAAGGGTAATTGGAAGCCTGTGGAAAGTATGAGTAGTGGGGCCACAGATTTTTCTTTGCTTCTCACATATCCCCCCACATTCTAGAAGGGAAGGAAATGACTTGTGCAATGTTATGATAGTATTAAGTGACTATTGTTTCGATGTTCGTGCTAACCACCTAAGGCAGGTCAGGGTGTGGACTCTGGCTTTCCAGTGGAGGGGACCACAAAAGTCATGAGTGCGTTTTGGTTCCTTTCTCCTGTGGTATCCAATATGAATCGAGCAGCAGGCACAAAACACAAAGCCTTCCAAAAATCTGAGGCTCTGCTCTCCTAGCCCAATGATGTACTTAACAGGAAAAAGGAAATGAAATTAAATGAAAACAGGATTCCAAAAACAGTGTAGTTACCAGCCAAATCAAAGTCCAAAAAAATGTTAACAGCCCAGGATTATATCCTTGGTAAAGGATGATCCAAAACAAAATCCATCAGGAAAAGGACAGTTTAGTCCAAGATATTCCTTGAAAGGGAATCCCAGTAGTATATGAAGTAGCTCCAACCTTCCTCACAGCAGGAAAGAACAGCCCCTCTCTCCTCCCCGATCTGGTACATGCGTCCACCATGCCAAAAACCTATTACACAGCGGACTCCCTGGCCCAGTAAGGTGAGAAGGGCCCAGCAAAGTAGGCGGCCGTAGCTCTACGTTCCAAATGTGTCCCTACACCCATCTAAGCAAAATGAAAAATTCAGTTACGAAGCTTCGTGCAAGCATGCTTCCAGGATGGTGAGGAACTCCAGAAAACGAATTGACCCGTTGTCTACATGCTTACTCTATTATGGCTAATGCTGCAGGATCACCTGCCCACTTAGGCTCTGGCATTTATTTGTTCACCCGGGGCCCTGCCGGTGATTCCCAGTGATTGGCATCTTTGGTTACACCTATCTTTATAGGCCTGTGTCAGATTTTCTGCTTCATATCTATAATTTTTGTGATGTCCACTGTTCCCTCGGGTCTTTTCAATGTTGGGCACAAATTCTCCTCCAAATCTACATAGATCCAGGTTAACTCATGTAGCACCAAAGATTACCAGTAGGAAGTAGTCCCAGCCACTTTCCAGACACCTGTTGAGCACAGGGGAGAATATTGAGAATAAGCTTTTATTTTTTTCAGTTTGTCATATTAAGAAAAGAACAACAGAAATCTCTCTCTCTCTCTCTCTCTCTCTCTCTCTCACACACACACACACACACACACACACACACACACACACACACACACACTGAGTTTATGTTTGACCTTTGAAGGATTTAGGAATCCCAGCCCTGTTCAATTTATCTACTGAAATCAAATGATAAGAACAAAAAAAATCCATTTTCAACAGTTGTAGTATTGACCCTTGAACAGCATGGGCTTGAACTGCATGGGTCCACTTAAATTCAGATTTTTATTATAAAAACAATCTAGTATTGTAAATATATTTTCTCTTCATTATTATTTTCTTAACATTTTCTTTTCCCTAACTTACCTTATTATAAGGATATAGCATAATACATAGAAGATACAAAATATGTGTTCATTGACTGTTTAGGTTATTGGGAAGGATTCTGGTTAACGGTAAGCTATTGGTAGTTAAGACTTTGAGGAGTCAAAGTTATACATGGATTTTTGACTATTTGAGGGTCAGTGCCCCTAACCCCTGCATTGTTCAAGGATCAACTATACCACTTTATTTAAGATTCTCATTAATAGGGGCGCCTGGGTGGCTCAGTCGGTTAAGCATCCGACTTCAGCTCAGGTCATGATCTCACTGTCCGTAAATTCGCGCCCTGTGTCAGGCTCTGTGCTGACAGCTAAGAGCCTGGAGCCTGTTTCAATTCTGTGTCTCCCTCTCTCTCTGCCCCTCCCCTGCTCACGTTCTGTCTCTGAAAAATGAATATACCCTAAACGAAAATTAAAAATGTATAAATATAGTTGAGAACTGCCTTTAGATGTCCAGATCTTACATATTTAAAGTTCCTTCCTTTCCTCTTTCCTTCCCCTTCCCTCCCTCCTTTCACATACTTGACCAGCAACTACTGATATTTATGGACCAAAGATTTTAATTGCTCGGTCTTAAAGTATAATATCTCTTATGTTATTGGCTAAGTTTTGACTTGTTCATTCACTCATGCAACTAACATTTATTAAATGCCTATCTGTGCTAGATGCTCAGAATATGAACATAAGTCAAACTTTACACTCGAGAGACTTAGAGACCACTAAGGAAAAATAATGCACGTGCACAAGCATAAAGCAAGGAGAAACAAGAAATACATAAGGGGAGTACAGATACAATGTGGAGGAAAAATTTTAGGTACAGGAAGATCAGGGAGAGCTTCCTGAAAGAAGTCATTTTTTTTTAAAGTTGAAGAATGAGCTCACAATAAAATATATGCACTGTAGGTATATGTATTACCTCGTGATATTTTAATAACTTGTCTCTTTATCTCTCTCAATTATTATACAGCAAGTTCCCTGAGGGCAAGGGGCACTGTTTTGTCCACATTTATGGTTTGTTTTCTAATACCTATGACAGTACCTGGAATGTGCTCAGTAAATGTTTATTGAATGAATAGCTTTATTAATAATTAATTTGGTCATGGGGAGATTTCCAGACAGAGGCCACAGAGAACAGTTGATTATAGACAGATTCCCTTGATTCCATTGTTTGGCACATACAGACTCTTTCAGCTATGAAAAATAAAGCAATATGTTTCTTGTTCCATTTGAGAGTTTATTTTGATTTGAAACAAACTTCCTTGTCTTCTCCCCACGTCCTGCTCCATGAATTTGCTGGGCGTGCCTGTATGTGCTGAGAGACAACAGAGCTCAGGGTAGACATTTCCTTTTCTCACCCAGGTTCCTGAGCCGCTTCCTGGCTGAGTGGGGGCTTCACTCATGGCCCCTGCAGAATGTGGGAATGTTTCACCGTGGCTACTCTGAGGATTAACCAAACTCGGAAAAGTGTTTGGAGAGACTTAGATGAAGGTCCCCATAGACCCACAAGGTATTAATGTGATGGAATGTTTAGAAAATCTTGCAGCTTGGCTCACTTTTTCAAACTTGGGAGGCTCTGTGTTGGAGTCATTGCTATGTTCCCATTTCCAAAAGATCAGAGCCCATTACCATTTACAGCGTGGGGTAAGATTTAGGGAAGGGAGAAAGAGGGACAGAGTCTGAAGCCTGGATCACTTCAATATCTGTGTGTGTGTGTGTGTGTGTGTGTGTGTGTGTGTGTGTGTAAGGGGAGGGTCTTGTGAGAAGGGACTGGGAGAGATGGTAAATAACTAGATGAAAAGTGTGATCCAAAGACGTTCCAAGTGGAAAGATAGAGCAATCCCTTCCGCATTTCACAGAATACTTGGAGGGGACTGACTCTTTCTCGGCTTCTTTACTCTCAGTATTGTTTATATAAGTTAAACGATAGGGAAAATCCCTTTAGTTTAAAAAGGTACTTAAGAGTAAATTCATTTGATTCTGCTTGAGAGGTGATTCAAGACAGGGCAAAGCTTATGATGTCCCTCTATTTGAAGTCCCAGTGACTTTATTTGAAGATCCTCATTTTGCTTCACTTAGAATAAGATAAAGCGCCTGGGGAGGACACTTGCTTGACAACCCTTAGCAAAGGCATAGGAGAGCAGCACCTTTACATTCCACGACGTTTGCAACTTAGCATGTTCACATCTATTACTTTCTTGGATTGTAACACCCTAGGGGAGTCATGAGACAGACGTTTTCGGCCCCATTTCACAAAGAAACAGATTCGAGTTAAATACATTTATTTCCATAGAACTGCTAATTAATAATAGAGCCACTTCCTAAATATCTCTTCATTTAATTCTTACACCGGCCCTCAAGGCGCTTGGGTTAGTTAAGCATCTGACCCTTGATCTTGGCTCAGGTCACAATCTCAAGGTTCCTGAGATCCAGCCCCACATCAGGCCCTGTGCTTGAGCCTGCTTGGGATTCATTCCCTCCCTCTCTCTCTCTCCCTCTCTCTCTCTCTCTCTCTCTCTCTCTCTCTCTCTCTCTGTCCCCCTGCCCCTCTACCACTTGTGCTCTCTCTCTCTCTCAACATGAATAAACTTCAAAAAAAAATTCTTACACCAGCCCTACAAGAGAAGTGCTATCATGCCTTATTAGAGATCAGGATCTCTTCAAGTCAGAAATTACGTGTGTTCCAAAACATCACGGAATTTGCAAAATGGTGAGTACACCGGGTTACTATGACCATTAGAACGTCGCTCTGTTCTTTAATGACACCCCTTTATTTAGTTGACAGTCTGTGCGTCGAGTGCCTGCTATATGGCAAGCACCCCTCTATGTGCTCTAGATTTATCGGCATCTTGTGATGGTTGCAGGTTCAAAGTGGAGATAAGCGAATGACCGCTATTCTGTGTGTCTGTGTGCTCATATGCCTACTGAGGCTCTCTTGGAAACAGCTTGAACCATTTGAAGCGAATTTACCAGAACTTAATTCACAAGTGGAAACAGCTTCTATGTTTTCAGGTCCTCAAGCACTGCTCAAGTAGCTGCAGTGACCACTGCCAAGGCTTTCCTGCACGGTTTAGTCAGAATCCACTGTATCTTGAAAGAACCACACCCAGGGCTTTAAAGGCTAAATGCAGCTTCTCAACCTACAACCTTAGTCTTAGACCCCACTGTCAGAGAGAGGACCGATCAGTGGCAAGGCTAAGGGTATTCATATTAAATAATGTCTACTTATGTTTTGTTGACGGGCCAAAGAATCCGGGGACCCTGATCAAAGCTTGAAAACAAAATGGTTAAGAGTAAGTTGTTTCGTAGAGAAGTGATTGGTTATAAAGTTTTGTGCAAGTTAGTCATTGACTATCTCTCAGGGAACTTGCAGAGTGTGGTGCTACCATTCAAATATTTTCTTTCTTCCTCTCAGCCCTGACTTTTAAAACGTTAATTGATTTGCTCCATGAAATGCCCTGTAAAGTGGCCAGATGTTGTAAGAGAATCTTGATAGTATGGGAATTCAGCAAGAGACTTCGGCAGCATAAAATGATTCTCAAATGTCCCCAGCTCTCAACTTAGCAAAAACAAAGGCTCCCACTTTAAGTGGGATTATAAAGAATCTCCCGGATCTCACTGGTAAACGTCTAAAGAAAAGAAAAATTGACCCACTACCCAGATCCCTATACACACCAAACAGGATTTTGTAAACACAGAGGAAATAATCCTGGACTAGTAGCCAGGAGACCTTGGTTAATTCTGGACTCTGCGGTTGTATAGCTGTGTGACCCTGAACAAATCATGTTCCCCGAGTTTCATGTTCTCAGTTATTAAAGTAAATGTGGAACGTCGATGTGCTTCCATTGGGAATGAACATGGTGCTGGGGGCAGGGGTGCCTGGCTGGCTCAGCAGGAATGCACAAAGTGCTGTGGAGAATTACAGGAACAAGGAACTCTCTCAGAGGAAGTCAGGGAAGGCTTCAGAGAGGAGGAGACATCTGGTCTACTCTGAAAGATGAGTGGGTTTGCCTGCTGAAAAGCCAGGGACAGGAATGTGAGGACAGGAGAGGAGGGAGTGACTGTGTAGTCATAATCAAGAGCTATTGGCAGACAACCACGAAAGGGGATGGTGTGACAGTGTATTCGGGGATGAGGGAAAAGTAGTGACGAACTGCGCAAAGGGTACGTTGCAAGGCTGGGAGATCACTTTCATTCAGATTTCAGGGCCCCATGTCCCTCATTCACTTCCGATTCTCTCCAGGAGGTCACAAGCAGCCAAGAGGAAGTTTTATTTGTTTGTTTGATTACTTCTGTTAAGCAGCAGGACGCCATTTTTAATGTAGGAAGAGGCCTCTGTTCGCTGTACGTGGGTGAATTCGATGGGAAAGCAAATGATGGTAAGACACCAATGAGGAAGTTACATCAGACAAGACAAAAGGGTATGAATTTACAACCTGGCACAGATTCTCATGCAGAAGAAATTTCTGAATTTAAAACTTGGCAGAAGGAATGTCTTAGGGAGAATTGGCAAGACTTTGTGACTGGGGGAGAGAAAGGAAGACCAATAAACCAAGGGGACTATGGAGTTTCTAATTTGAGAGGCTATATGGTCATTCCACGTAGATAGGGGTTCTCATACTTGGGCAAGCATCAGACAAGCATCACCTGGAGGGCTTGCTGAAACACAGATTACAGGGGCCCATCCCCTAAGTTTCTATTCGGTAGATCTAAGTGGGGCTCAACAGTCGGCATTTCTTTCTTTCCACTTTAATTTTTTTAATGTTTTTTTTTTATTGTTTAAAAAGAGAGACTGAGAGAGAGAGAGAGCACAAGTGGAGGAGGGGTCAGAGAGAGAGGGAGACACAGAAACCGAAGCAGGCTCCAGGCTCTGAGATGTTAACACAGAGCCCAACGTGGGACTCGAATCCATGAACTGTGAGATTGTGATCAGAGCTGAAGTTGAAATCGGACACTTAACCGACTGAGCTCCAAGAGTCGGCATTTCTAACAAGTTCTTAGGAGACACTGCTTCTGCATTGAAGAACATGCTTTGAGAACCAATGATGCAGCATTTAAGGAGGTGGATGATAGTTTAAAAAGGGAGTTAAGGGGCACCTGGGTGGCTCAGTCAGTTAAGCATCCGACTTGGGCTCAGGTCATGATCTTACAGCTCCTGAGTTAGAGCCCAGCATCGGGCTCTGTGCTGACAGCTCAGAGCCTGGAGCCTGCTTTGGATGATGTGTCTCCCTCTCTCTCTGCCCCTTCCCTGCTCATACTCTGTCTCTCTCGCCTTCAAAAATAAATAAACATGAAAAATATTTTTTTTTAAAGGTAGTTAAAATTAACTGATGGGTCAAATTTAAGCATGATCGATGAAGGAACGTATAGGACAGGTCATATATTTCTCAATGAATCATCACCCCATGAGATATAAAGTCCAAGACATCAAGGGTAATCTACCACCAGTGCTTAACATAATGCCTGGAACATATCCACTGCTCAGTAAAGACTTCCTAAATGAATAAAGAATGTTAAATGAATCCAGGTATACATAGCCAGAAGGCAGTTGGAAATGTGGGTCCACGAATGTTGGAGAAGTCTTGTCTCTTCATATGGATTGGACTACAGAGATTGAAGAAGGATGATTATAAATAAGGCAGTCAAGCCCCACATCGGGCTCTGTGCTGACAGCTCAGAGCCTGGAGCCTGCTTCGGATTCTATGTCTCCCCCTCCCTCTGTCCCTCCCCCGGTCGTGCTCTGTCTCTCTCTCTCAAAGATAAATAAACGCCAAAAAAAAAAAAATGTTAAAGAAGGCAGCTAAAAGCATCAGGACTGACACTTTTCAAATCCTTAAGAAGTCTGGCACGATTAGGTATAAGAAATTCCATGAGTTCATCAACTTTACAGGTCCGTGCCACCAGAGGGGTAGAGATACAGTCCGTGTTTGCAGTGTCTCCCAGTTTGAGCAATGCGTTAAAGGAAGAATCCCTGTGCTTGGAGGGAAGTGGGACTAGATGGCTCTCAGTTCCCTTCCAACTCTCCAATGTAGGTCATGATCCTATGACGTAAGTAGAGAATGGGGAGCAATGGTGGATTCGTGTAAAATGCCAACGAGGAACACAGTGGTTGGACGCGGTAGAGCCAACCAAAATTTGTTTCAGAGCGGGAAAGACAAGCATAATAAAAATATAAGAAAGAGCTAAGAGACTCTACGGAGACGAAACACATGTGAGTCAGAGGACTGGTGAAGGGCCACGACCCCGCCCTAACTTGCCAGAGCGGACGGATGGACCATTTCCCCTCCTAACCAAGACAACACCACACACAACATAACAAGACTATACACGAGGCGGCTACCCTTCCGTCTCCTTTGCCTCGTTATTCAGACGTTGATAGATTATGAGAAATTAAAGCTCTCGTTTATCAGAAAGTCCTAGACAATTCTTGTGCTGCAAAGTCACGATTTCGGTTTCAGAGGCGTCAAGAAAAGACGCGTGTATTCTGGCCCCGGCACTTAGATCTCACAAAGGATTATTTTTTAGCAAGAAAGCATATAAATCAGGCACCGTTTTGCTGAGAAGTAAATTCTTTTCATCAGTAAAGGAAATTTGTGGCCTGATAGTGACAGAACATGGCCCTCTCAACTTAGAATATGCTTTTACCTCTGCTACTGGTTTAGAAATACTTTAGAAATACACAAAGGATTGGAAAAAAATGGGCGTTCGGTGCCTTAGGGAGTACCGCTAGTTTAAATAACACATGAAAAGTATTTATGAGCCCTTTTTTATGAGGTGGTCAAAGAAAAGACCATCCAGCATGTAACATAAGACTGGCTGAAGAAGAAAGCATTTCCAAACCACGCTGGAGAGTTAAGCATGAATGGAATTTTATTTTAGTCTCTATTGCTTATTTAAATGCATGGTGTTTGCAGATGGGGCCTAAATGATAATGCAGATCAAGGTGAGGCTTGCCAGGAAGAAGATAGACTAGTCTATGATTCAAAGCATGTGACCAGGTAATGTTGGAACGATCTGAAATCTACAGGTCGAGCAAAAGGAGGTTTCTGGACGGGGTGAGTCGTCGTAATGCGCCCGAGTCCATTTTGAATTCTGTGGGTTGAGCATTTGCTACAGTCAGTGCTTTGGAATTGCTCCATGTTCAGCAAATGTGGCTACGACGTCCTTGGCCAACGATGCCAGGGCACAGCACCCACAGAACCGCAGCAACAGCATGTTATAGCCCTCGGCCCGGTCGGCTCCAAAATGTGCCGTTCTTCATTTGCTCCGCTGTTGCCACTGACCTCTCCGGAGAGCGCATGCCTGTAGCTTCATTCCTCCTGAATGGTAATGGGTCTGAGCTCATCTCCTCACAATCTCCTTTCTGGATCCCCGTGTGACAAAGAGCATGCCCTAGTGTGTGACAGCTGGCAAAGGTTATGGGTTGTGGACGCAGCCGTGGAACGGAACAAAAATAACCGGCCCCTGGAGGCATTAAACAGAGATCCTTGGCCTCATTAATTTTCTGTCTTATAATGAGCATCTGCCTCCCGAGTTGTATCAGTAACAAATTGTAAGGGTAAAGCGTTCCCTCAGGCCACCAGTTGATCGAGTTCCATGGCTGTGTCAGGAGTATTGATGTGTTTAGCCCTTAAACGAATGCTAAAGGCTCCTGGCTATCCACTCATTTATTTCACAAACATTGATTGAGCACCAACTATATTCTAGGCACTGCGCTAGGCTGTAACTTATGTGATTTTCCACCAAACTCCTTTTGGATACTACAAACAGACGTGGTATATTAAATATTAAGTTAGCATTTCTGGATTGGAAAAGAAAACCCGGGGACCTGGCTGGCTCAGTAGATAGAACATGTAATTCTGGATCTCAGGGTCGTGAGTTCAAGCCCCACGTTGGGCATGGAGCCTACTTAAAAACAAGAACACCCATTTCTCGTTTAAGGATTGGCAATAGAATCCATCGGATCATTAACATAACATTCCTCCTCAAAAAGCCCGTGTTTCAAGCTCAGAAGCATCAAGCATGGGACATAATTTATAAATCTCGCATTTAGTAGAGACATTAAACTTGGAAAAACAAAACCAATCTTGGACAATTTGTCATTCGTATGTCTACCCATACATACACAGGTGATAGGAAATGAAGCTTTCAGGAAATTCAGCAAAGTCATTAAAACACTTTTTAGTCCCTTTTATAGAATCAAATCAGCTTTGTTAGAAATGTTCCTTTAAACATTCACTCTTTTCATTCCTTGCTCATCCACCTTCCTTACTCCCAAACTTTGGGTTTGTGGTGCATGGACGGTGATAGAACTGATTCATGCAAAGCTGAGGTCCTGATCCTGCCCATTTAGAAGGGAGGACATCAGCCAGTGCACAGTGCAGCTTGGCACACACATACCACCACCCCCCCCCCCCCCCGCCCATCCTCCATTCCCCTTTCTTTCCCTCTAACCTTTGGGCCAGATGGAATAGTAGTTTACCAGCAGGAGGGGACTCCAGCCTGTGGCCGCCTCTATGTGAGACCGCTGGATGTGGAACCAAAAGGTATCTACCCTCTAGCAGCTGTCAAGCCAAGCCCAAGGTAAATGATCACTCCTTCGTCTGGTGGCGGGGGCCCCTCTCCGGGAGGTAAAGGTGAAGTTTAATTAGCTTCTGATAAGAGTTAATCCACAATTCCTCACTCTGCACTCCCACAAAGTGATTTTTAACGTCTGTCTTGCCGCACCAAATGCAGAGTAAATAAAAACAGGGTGCTGCCTCCCCGTGTTTTCTTGCGGTCTTTGCCGTACCTGGTAGAGGCTGGAGACTCCGTGTTTCGTGCAACTCTGTGTTTGGAGCAGCTCGCTCCAGACTTACCAGCACAGGGCCATGTGGTGGAAAGGGCTCTCAATCTGATTATGGGTTTCCAGCCAGATTTGAAAGGCAAGAATTTATGATTCTTCTTCTCAAATAACCTGTCTTACAGCTCAGCAAAGGACGACTGCGGAAGCCCCTCGTCTGATTTTTTTTTTCCTCTAAAATAAACAGTGCAATTTCTCAAGTCTACCTGATTAATTGGAGGTCACTCTATTAGACCTTATGTTCAAATTCTTCCTATTTTCTTCCCCAGAGGCGGGTATGCTTTTGGTTTTAAAATGAAAAGATATAACAGCTGAATGCAACACAGCCCAGTTTCTTCAAGACTATCCTGCAATATCTAACGATAACTTACTTTATTTAGATTGTCCCAGCACCTGAAAAGTCATGAGCATGAAATCCTACCAGGGTTTTCCCAAGACGCCCCCTCAGTGCACCCTCATAAGGAGGTGGTGGGAAATTCTTCACAACAGACTCAACTGGGTGATGGTTGTAAATATGAAGACCACATATTACCAATCTGAGCTGAACACTAAATCTAAAAAACACTCCATATTTTGGAGTTCTGTGACCATACAGCAAGCACAATTGTAATACCGTTGACTATTCCCTATGCTGTTCCTTTCATCCCCGTGACTTATTCTCTCCTTGACTGGAAACCTGTTCCTCCCACACCCATTTTGCACTTTCCCTCACCTCCCTCCTGTCTGGCAACCATCAGTTTTAAAACAATATTTTTTAAAACAATCTTTTTTTGATAAGCCACGGTTCGGCCACGGCACCGTCACCTGCATGTTGAATGTAAGGACCGTGCTAGGTGCTGGAATATTTTGGCTTCATAGACAGCAAGCTCACTGCAGCATCCAGGGACCTCGGAAAACCACCCCTGACTACTACCAGCAAGGGATTAATCAAGATCCTTCTCTGCCTTGGGCATCATATCCTCCAGCTTATGAAATGCCGACCATAGTCTGTGGACTTCTCTGTAATAAATTTTAAATGAGATTCATCAAGTCCTTAATGCACTCATTTTCTTAACGATCTTGAGCACCAACTTTGGATTAGGTACTGTTCTAGCTTCTAGAGCCATTCCTCTTACGGAAGCTGCATTCCACATTCTTACATTCATAAGCATTTTATCGAGATCATTTTCCACAGACCGAACAGGGGTTGGCATGTCTGAAAAGGCTTTGGGTTGTCTGGAGCCAGCAACCGCCATGTTATACTCAGTCCATTAGTGATGCCTGTGGACATATGTGGGATAGGGAGCAATCGTGTAGGAAGGCTTCCCTTGGTTTCACAGACACATGGAGATATAGTTCCACTGACCAGGGCTTGGTTATATTGGAAATCGGATACCTGAAGATTGAGTCAAGTAACGCAGAACACTGGAGGGTGTCCTCATGAACAAGGCACAAGACTGCACATGGCCATCTCTCCACATGGCCTCTAGCTACTCCCATCTATGCATGGCCCCAAACGTATGCATCTGCCCCAGCTATGGAGTGGAGACAAAGGCAGCAGGGCATTTATCATGATAGTTAACATTTATAAATGTCTCTTAAACAATGGAGAGCTTGGAGCTAATGGGAAGTGATTTTAGCTCAATTTCACCTATCATTCTGGGGAAAATGAAGAGTAATATGAGAAACCCTGATTTATGAAGAGCCATTAGAGTCACAATGGCCTGAGTTCTAATTCTAACTACACGGCTTGCCACCTATCTTGAGCGAGCTCCTCAATCTGAGTCTCCGTTCTCCCATCTGAGACAGGAAGGTTATGCTGCCTCTGAGCTCCTGTTCTTCTGACGGTTAAGTAAAATAAAGTGTCTATCAGGGTTCCCAGTACCAAACAGAGACCAAACAGTGTTAGAAATCTGCTTCTTGCTCACTTCCTACAGCAAAACCTTCTGCCTTCATTTATGACCGCAAAGAAACACAGGAGATCCGGATCAGAGTTCTGTAGTCTCTGGCAATATGAAAGTCTCTATGTAATCTTTCAACCCATTTGCTTATTCAACTATCTGTAGGTCACATTCCATGTGAAAGGCACGGTCTCAAGAAGGGCAACTGTCATCAGGCTCTTTATTATTACACCAGGCTTTAATCTCCCATCTGTAGTTTTTAGGTAAAGCCTACAGTTGATTGCCTACCAAGAACATTCGAAGAAGAAAATCTTTTTGCACTTCCTAAGTATGTCCAATTTTTTCAAAGGCAGGATTCCAATCTCACAGTCAGAAAATGTGGTGTTTAGGGTGGCAGTTATAATACTGTGACTATATTTCTCAAACCATAAATTGACATGTGGTCGGACAAGCATAAAGTGTACTTTTGGAGACAGTGGGATAGAATATTTGAAATCAGAACTGGAAAATTTGGGACATATGAAGGCTATAAATAGTGGGCAGAGACTGGGCTGGTTCCAACAGAGACTTGATTCCTACTAAGAACCACATAATTAGCCAGCCCCCATTTGTTATACATATAAATACCGGTACATAAGAAAGGCAATTTAAACCAGAAGGTAAACACGCCAAGCCTGTGCCAGAGGGCTGCCTGGCACATGCATTCTCTGTTCCCAGAGCTCCATACGGGATAAGGCCACCCTGGGGAAACTGACAACATAGCTGGGAAAGAAAACCTTAAAACCCAAACGT
This sequence comes from Felis catus, assembly GCF_018350175.1. Taxonomy (NCBI): domain Eukaryota; kingdom Metazoa; phylum Chordata; class Mammalia; order Carnivora; family Felidae; genus Felis; species Felis catus. The sequence goes on along the minus strand of NC_058385.1, from coordinate 21,205,589 downwards.
TCTCAGAGCAGGGTGTTCACGGACATGAAATGGTCATCCTCTGTCGTCCTACGGGAGGAAGGTAGAATGATTTTATAGAGGAAGTTTTAACAGGCCCATGCCTTTTCCCAGTGGGAGAATCCACTTTGGGATAAGACCCATTGGGAAGTTACTCCTGCGTAGACTGACAAAACAAAGCTGGGGTCAGAGTAAGACAGAAGAGAGCTGGGGCAAAGAGTAAAAGCAGGCAGCATGCACTTCACAGAGCGTATCTGAGGGAAGTTAGGCTTTTTTTATTATTATTATTACTTTCACACTGTATTTTAGAAATAAGGCACAGCACCTCTCTGCAAAACATAAGGACCTCGACACGAGACTTTGACCACTCCAACAGAATGGCCACGGGTAAGATGTGTGGGGAATCAATTCATCAGCACGATGACAGAAGTGGTCTATTTGAAGAGCATGACTCATGGCTGGCACATCCCAGACGCACTGCTAAGGGCCTTGCAAATATCCTCTCTCAATCTCCACAGCCCCTGTCATCATCTCACTTCTTACAGGTGAGGACATTGGGGCCGAGAGACATGCAGAGAACCCCACGCAAGTTCACGAAACTTCTAAAAAACTGTCCCGTCCGAAACTGAATCCATGTCTTCCAGTTCTGATTCTGTGATTCCCGGCATCATAGCACGGCAAGAGGAAACGTACTTCAGGAAGGACCAGAGCAGAGACTCTTCTCCCGCCCTTCTGACTGCTTACAGCAAAAGCATCAGAATCACAACGGAATGCTTTGAAAATACAGGTGCTTGGGCCCCAGCCTGCCATTTCTGATCCAGAGGGCCTGGATCCCTGTGTTTTGAAGCAACCCTCCTAGCCTGCCCTGACGATTCTCATACACACTTCCTGTGAAGAACTTCTTGACAAACTCGGCTGTATCTGGCTGAGCTGCTACGTATTTCTCAGTGAGGAGGCATCCGAAATCAACATTTAATATTACCAGTAAGCATTTGTTGTCTACCCAATATAAAGCCACCTTGGATGAACATGCAGTAGTGGCCACATAGGCCCACATCCAGGGTGGTGGCCCAGGCATTTTCGAAGCACCTCTCGAGATTCTGTATTCACTCTGTCCACTCTGGGTGACACGTTACTGAGTACAGTAAGCCAAAGTCAGATGAAGCCAAATTCCAGGTTAAAGAGCACTCCTCATGGAATGCTCTGAGGATGGCCATGTTCTGAAAAATGGTGGGGAGAGGCAGCGGCAAGAGGCGCAGGTGTAGCGACGCAAGCATGTCTCAAGCGGCTTTGGGTAAATGGAACGTGTGAATTTTCAAATATGGAACACAGACTTGGATTAAAAGGGGAAAATTCCGAAAAGATTAATCCTTCCAAAGTGCTCACAATAGGAAGGCAGAAAGGATGAAGGAAATAGGTCCATTTCCAGCATCTTCGTTTGAAAGTTTTTGGTGCTGTCACCATGGAGATGTGTGTGAAAAAGAAATGGGACCAAATACCCAAGTTCCTATTTCTGTATAACCACGTCTCAGAGGTTATACATTGCTTACTCTCTTGAATGTGCAATAGAACAATGGAATTAAACTGGGCTCTTCGCTTGGTAGAAAAGAACACGATGCCAAGGGCAACTTGTATTCCTAACTGGTCTCTGCTACTCAGTGACTTAGGCAAAAGACGTTAACTCCAATGCCTTGATTTCTCAATCTGAAAATTTGGGGAGAGAGGAAGAAGGGGAATATTGGTAGATGAGAGACACCACATTTGTACTATACTTATGCTCTAATTGCTAACTACCCACAGTTATGTACATTCTGTTTTATGTGCTTTATAAGAGTCAGATGTGGAATCCCCTGTGGTGGTGGTTGTTTTAACTCTCTAGAAACTTGAAGGGAAGTTAGAACTAAAACGAAATGAAAGAAATAGAACTTAAGAATTAAATGTTTTGAATATTTTCCTTCCTAATTTGCTTTGCAGAAAAATGGAATACAGAAGATCATCAATGGAGTGCTTTCAAGTGAATCACAATCACACGCATGTGCAAAACCATCGGTGAAGTCTATATGTGCAATTAAATGCCTAATTATGCTTAAAGAGCCCCTGCATTCTTTACTCCCTGACTATACCCTCAGGAAAACACACAGTGGCCTTCTGTCTTGAGTACGGGTTCTTTAAAGTGTTTAAATGCCATGAAAGTACAACTGTGTGCCCAATTAGGGGTGCAATTGCTGGGTCAAAGCATGAAACTCAGCCTATCCTCTGCCATGCTGGGTTAACTCTCCAGATTCTGGCTACTAACCCAAAGGGCAATATTAATCAGCTTCCTCTGTCATCCAGGGGCTCGATGAGAAGTACTGGATGCTTTATTCATTGCCAGTTTTAGAGACAGTACAAGGGCGGGGGGTGGGGGTGGAATGTCCGACTTTGGTGTTTCCTTCAAGGGCTTTTATTTACTTCCTCAACTAAATGATTGAAAATTATCCTCAGACACTGCTCTGCTGCATAGAATCAGGTATTATGGTAAATGAGGACAAAAGGATAGGAACTTCTCCTTCATTATATCTCTTAGTACTAATCCTGATCATGCTCTTTTTCAGCCCATTGAAGACAGTGGATTACCAAGATAGACTCATTTCTAAGGACCTCTAGCACATGTCCTGAGAAGTTTGTAGTAAGGATTTTAAAAATAGTGTATTTTCTCATTTGGAAGTCACAGATAAATCTTTTTCATCCAAAGGTCTTCCATTGGTTGGTCATCCACCTCCCTAGTTCCAACGGTTTCCCACAGACTTTTTAAGTAATTGCCAAATCAGGTCATGGTCAGTAGGGGGATGGGCTAGATGGAAAAGTCCAAAGCCAATGGTTAGGTAGCCACACTTTGTAGGGCAGCTAAGAAGAGCGGGTCTCACTGGTGGAGAAGACATGGGTGGAGGGGCATGGGGAACAGGCAGGGAGAGGAGAACTGGTGTCAGGTAACATGTAACAATCATAGGAGAGATCTTTTGGAAGCCAAACTTCGAGCTCTAGGGAGACCATTGCAATAAAGGATTTAGGTCCCAGAGAAGAGGTAAATATAAGGAATCAAAGAATGACCCAAAGCAAAAGAAAGAAACCAAAGAACTCCAATGCAGGATCAGAATGTGAGGACAGGGTTTGGTCGTGAGAAACAAGGTAAGAGGCCAGACATTGAGACTTTTCACTTGAAAACCTTTGACTAAACACTTGCCATGTGTCACATGGTAATTGTAGTGGTCAGTGTTGATAATACAACAGTAAACTGGTTTATAAAAGTAACGGTCAGGGGTGCCTGGGTGGCTCAGTCGGTTGAGCGTCGGACTTCGACTCAGGTCACGACCTCACGGTTTGTGAATTCAAGCCCCGCGTCAGGCTCTGTGCTGACAGCTCAGAGCCTGGAACCAGAGCCTGCAGCCTGCTTCATATTCGGTGTCTCCCTCTCTCTCTACCACTCCTCCACTTTCAGTCTGTCTATCTCAAAAATAAATAAAAACATTAAAAGTAATGGTCAGGAGGAGACCTGATAAGAGGCTTCGAATACTGAACCCACAGCAATGGACTCAGGGAATTCTTTAGCTCTCTTTACAGCTTCCAAAGTCTGGGATAATATGGAAGTGGTTTCTGCTAGAGGCATCCAAGAGCCATTGGATCAGGTCTCGAGTAGGACCCTGACTTTCTGGTATATGTTTACTCTTACCTCTTATTTGTCCAGGCTACTGCTTGTTTACATTCCCAGTCTTGTTTAAAGGAAGGAAGGAAGGAAGGAAGGAAGGAAGGAAGGAAGGAAGGAAGGAAGGAAAGAAGGAAGGAAGGAAAGAAGGAAGGAAAGAAGGAAGGAAAGAAGGAAGGAAGACAAAGTAAAAGGAAAGAAAGAAAGGGGGGAAAAAAACCTGTCTTAACATGCCTTACCTCCTTCCTAGTTGGCTTAGGAGCAAAAATTCTAGCTCATCATGAAACAGAACCTAACCTCTCACTGGCAAAATTGCTCCCCACTGTATGGTGGGCACACAGAGCTCTCTGGGCCCATCCCACCAACCTCCTCCTTGCTTTTGCCTGAAGAGCTCTGTGTGACTGGTCATAATCAAAACAGTTGAAGGGCTGGGAGGCTAGTCCCAGTCTCAAAAAGAAATGCAGTGGCTGTGCATCAACATAAACATGCATGTATAAGGTAAATCTAAGTTATTTAGAATTTATTCTTGTCATCGAAATAACCAACCTTGATGGATAGTAATAATTATATGGCAGGGATCAAAGATGCCGTCTCCCCTCTGATACTTGGAATTGTGCATGACAAATAACACATATGGATTTCTATTGATACATAGAATGGGAAGTCACAGGCTAGATTGTAGCTTGGCTGTATGGAAATCAGTGCAGTGCTAGGTAAACCTTTTTTTGCAGAGATCCACTTGGTCATAGTTATTGCTTTTTAGTGGATCTAACATATTCATATGATTTTCCCTAACTGTAACCAAAGAGTCACAACAATTACATGGTTTCCATTGAGTTGGAGACAACACAGAGCTGGAAGAACCCCATACAGCTGAAGCTTTATTAGCCTAATGAGAAATCTGTCCCATGATAGATACAAGGCAAGATGCTAAAGTGGAGGCATTCAATGCCTGGGAAATCAGAATCATCTAGAACTAGATTCTGCCATGAAACCTTACTTTTGTAAACATCCAATGGGTTCAAAAGGACTGAGAAAATTTGCAAGGGGGGGTGCCCTGACATGCTATTACACAGGCGCTTCCTGGGTTTATTTGTGATCACTAACAAGCAGTCAACAGCACTGCCCTTGCCCCCAACATGTGCAGGGTCTCACATCAGGCACTTTCCTTCAGATTCTCATTCTTTCTCTCTTGTATGACTCAGAGGCTTTCCACCGATCTCCCCACTTATAGCATATCCACTTTGTCACAGACACATGTGTTAGAGTAATATTCTAAAAGCCAGACTCTGTTCATGCTACCCACTTGTCTGCACCCTCAAGGACTCATCTTTACCTAATATAACAACTGTCACTGCCATTTGCTGACCGCTGGTTTCAGTGTTTTGCCTTGATTACTGTCATTCTCACAATAACAATATAAGGCAGGGGGTAGCCCTTTCAACCATTCAATAGGCACACATGAACAAATCCTCGCTGAAGCAATCAGTGAGACACGTGTCATGGAATGGGACAAGCTCAGAGGTCAGATGGACCAAGGTTCAATTCTTCACTTCACTTGCTACTTAAACCCTAGGACCTCTGTCTCTCTGCACCACAGGCTTGATTTCAGAATTCAGTTATGTAACAAGTACAAAAGTGCTCAACATAGCCTACCAAGGAGCAAATTTTCAAATGCCTATTATTATTATTAAGATGATTTATATTCAGGCATTACCTCGTCTTTTGATCATAAGCTCCTCGAGGAAGGGGTCTCACTGACAGATGTTGGCATAGGTGCTTCTATTCTTTCCGCGTTTTTTTGATGAGGAAACTCTAAGGCACAGAAAAATTAAGTAATTTCTAAGGTCTCACAGGAGATGGTAAAACAGATTCAAATCAGAGCCCATGCATCCTATATATCATGACAAAACAGCAACAGTCTGGATACTGTGCTGTCCACCACATCCACCCCCCCCCCCACCCCAGCCACAGTAAGGACATCAATCTAGGCAGACCTCAGGGAAAGTTCCTATACCTGATCTACCAGTTACTAGACTATCAGCTGCCTCCTTTAGAACACCCAATGCTGTTAGAACCTGTGTTTGTACAGAGGGGTGAAAGGAGAGTATGGACAGTAGAGATTAATGTCCATCTTTAAAAGCCCCTAATTCTAGGTTTGCAAAGGTAGTTCCAAGTGCATGAAGAGGTCTGTTGGTAAAATGACCCACATGGATGCAACTTAAGAGGATAGGTAAAGACCCACGAAGCCCCTGGAGGGCAAGCTTTCTGATGAGGTCATCGTGCGTGAGGAAGTAGATATAAACTAAGGTAAAAGAATAAGGAGGAGTAGCCTCGCTCCTAGGTTAGTTCCTTCAGGAAGACAGATGCAAGAAATTTGATGAAAATATTTTTTAAATCCCACCTCACTTTAGTCATTAGCTGCCCATAGATTGGGCAACAGGGACCATTTGATGTGGAGGAGTTAATATGGAAATTGCTGCCCGAGCTAGATAAACATATTGAGACCCCTTCCTGATGGAAACCCTGAGGAATAAAATAGACCCACATAAATGAAGCCTAGAAAGGCTGTGACCATTCATCAGCATTGCTCTCACATAAACCACCCCATTCCTGAAGGCCAGGGGCCACGATCCTCTTAGACACGAAACCCATCAATTTCAGAAAAAGGATTTTTGTAAACCCTTCTTGAGGATGTGACATCCTGGCCTATGACAAACTCCTGCTCTGCTTCACTAAATAGGGGAAAGAAAGGTGAGCACTGTCCTGCAGGGTGATCTGTGCAGCGCCACAGTTTTGAGTACGCGGCTGGCGTCGAAGCATGCAGAAGAAAGGTGTGGGACTGACAGTGTCACTCACTAATTTAGATCAATTCCTGGACAAGCTTTTTTTCTTTATTTAAAATTTTTTAATGTTTATTTTATTTTTGAGAGAGAGAAAGAGAGAGAGAAAGAGAGAGAGAGAGCAAGCAGAAGAGGGACAGAGAGAGAGGGAGACACAGAATTTGAAGCAGGCTCCAGGCTATGAGCTGTTAGCATAGAGCCCAACGTGGGGCTCTATGAAGCCATGAACTGTGAGATCATGACCTGAGCTAAATAAGATGTTTAACGGACTGAGCCACCCAGGAGCCCCTGGACAAGCTTTCTTTCAACCGGTTGACTCTAGAACATGCATCCTTAATAGGGAGGGTAAAGGAAGCAAAAATTGGTTCTTGAGAGATGAAAAAAAAATTACTTTTTGTATAAGCTATAGATATATAGGAGGCACCTAAACATATATATAGTATGTTTGTGGTACTAAAATTCCGTGGCGAGGGGAACCACCAGGGAAAAAATAAACCTCTCTGTGGGAGAGGGACAGGAATGAGCCCACTTTTGGAACACTGGGAGAGAGATGCGTAAAAAAATCAGAAAAGATTGTTGGTGAGAGCAGTTGGTAGACAGAAGAGACAATATTCTCTGATCTTCAGCTTTGGCCCAAACCCACCTATGGTCTCTAAGGACATGACTGGAGCCTCGATCCAGGTTATTCTTTAGCATAGTTTGGTCAAGCCAGCCATAATCAATTAAGATAATAAAGGAATGTCACTTGTACAGATGAGGACAAACCCAAAATTCAGCTGTTTCTTGCAACTTAGGAAAAAGATGATGAGGCCTTAGGAGAAAATAAACCTAAGGACACCTTGACCTTGGACTTCTAGCCTCTAGAACTGTGGAAAAAATTAATTCCATAGTTTAAGCCACGTAGTCTATGGTATTTTGTTGTGGCAGCCCTAACAGACTAAGGCACCTGCTGTAGCATACATGGTAGGCATTAATTCATTCCCAGTGCTCGTTCATATCTGGTCTTCCCTTCCTGGGCACAAGAGGACAACTTCCTCAGATCTAAACAATTAGTTGTAAGCAGAAGTGACATTATTATATTTCTGAGCCAAAGCATTAAATTGCTGGGTCAAAACCCATGTAGCTCTCTTCCATGCTGTGGTGATCAGAGAATATATGGAGACACAGGTACCAGGAGACTGAAGTAGCCCAGAATTCTAAACCAGTATCTCCCTGGAGAACTGGCCTGGATCTGCAAAGGATATTGTGTGAAAGAGAAATACAGCTTTGTTCTGTTACACCATTGAGATTTCTAATGTTATTCTTTACACAGCAGGACTTAGCCTATCCCTACTGATGTTCCCACCCTACATAAATTTGAGAGAAGGCCTCCTGGTGGTCCTGGGGTGTCTCCTTGTGGGCCATCTATGAAGTAAGAAGTCTCTCCTCTAAAAAAAAGTCCTGAGAAAATGAAAAACTGACAATACGATGAAGAGTTCAAACAAAGTGGCTGATCTCTGTGGTGCCTTTACAAACCAGAGATGAAGGGAAAGAATCCGTCAATGTTTCTCTGTGCTTTCCAAGACAATGTTGAGGATACAAGCAGTCAGTGGAAAAAAGTGCATGTTTTGGCATAAGGTGGGACAAGTCAATGGGTTCTATTGTGACATTTAGGAAATGTCCTTCAAGACCTTCTCTGGTTCCACTCTCACCAGGAAGGCCCTTTGATTCTGAGAGTTTGATTTCCTGGATAGTCAACAAGAATATCTGTTCCCATCAAAATATATACCACTGTGGAAAACTATAAATAGATTTCCCTGCACATGTCAGTGAAGTGTGTATTTGGCTAGTAGGATTCTGACAAATACCTCAAGACTTCAGTACCCTCAAGTGCACAGATCACTGAAGTTCCAAACCTCCATGAAGAAATCTACCCGGAGGAAGCCACCAGTGTTATCCATTTTTATTATGCAGATAGAGGAAAGAGAGTCCCTTAACTTGTTGATAGAATTCATTTAACTTATCCTCTTTTCACTGATCATTTTTACTCATTTCCCACTCCCTTTAATACTCACCGGTCCTCTTATCCAGACTGTGATTAACTTTACCAGAAAAACATCAAGCTGCCTATGCCACCCTGAGTTCATCACTCATCCAGTCAGTGGGCAATTGATCTTTTGCTCTCAACCCCTGATTTCCATCTCCTGTGGAAACCCAGCAAAGCTGTATCCAAGTTGAGTCCTGTCAAAAGGCACTTGGGGCCAAGACATCAAGGGAATCACCCAACTTCCAAGCAGCACTCCACTTGCCAGGACATGTGACTTCCATGTGCTCTCGTCAGCTACCAGACAGTTCTTAGAAAAAGAACTCTGGTCTGCCCAGAGCGGGCCCTTTTCTTTCATCCACACCAAGGTCCTTATGAGTTGGCAATAGCTCTGACCCGCTTCACACACCCCTTTTTCAACTCTTGAGTAGCTATAGCAGGCAGTCCCTTTACCAGGGTTGTCCTATCACCACTGGTTAAGGCATCGTTTCTATGAGTGGGTTTTCCCTGGCATCTGATGGACAGACATCGTACCCCCATCATTACTTAATGCTGTGGTTCTCAACAGTACCATTCAAAGGGGCAATCTGGAAATTTGTGGTGGCGGCTTTTGGGGCTCTCACAATAATTAGACGCACTAGCGGCTCTAGTGACTAAGGGCAATGGATGTTAGCCATCACGCAACGTCTGGGGCAGTCCTATATGACAGAGAATTGTCCCTCATCCCGCAGGATTTCCATTGTCCCACCTAATTTCATGGAGATGAAAAACTTTCATACATTCATACAGATATTAACTAAAGGCCTGCCACATGCTAACCACTCTTTCAGGGTTCTGGGTGAATGAACTTCTCTGCTCTCTGGCTCTTATAAAAACCAATTTTCTGAGCCTGGAACCCAATTCAATTTTACACATAAACAGAAAGTACTTTTGTACTGTCTAAAGATAAAGTGTGTTTCCTGAAATGCAACCACCATGCAAATCAAGGGAAAACTATAATTAATTTTGTTCTGAGTCCACTTGAATAAGTTACTGCATCAGAAAACCACATCACAAATTGTGTGACTCCTCATGATATCTAAGCCGCCAGTACAACTTGTATATCCAGTTTGCATTTGTAGCCGTGCCATTGACAGGGACTCTGATTAGGCAAACATTTGGGTCCTTCATTACATTTTCTCACATACCCATGCCCAAACTTTTACATTCAGAAATAGGTGGGTTTTTTGTTGTAAATCGCTTTACTTCGTTTTAGCCACATTCTACTTAGGGTATTACATTGTTGTTGTTGTTGCTGTTGTTGTTTAATGTGTGTGTATGCTTGGTTGTGTTATCAATGATTCTCATTCCAAGATAGCAAATGTAATGTAGGAAAAAAGAAAAAGGTGTCTTTCTGGGGTGCCTGGGTGGCTCAGTTGGTTAAGCGTCCAACTTCAGCTCAGGTCATGATCTCACGGCTCATGAGTTCGAGCTCCACATTGGGCTCTGTGCGGATAGCTCAGAGCCTGGAGTCTATTTCAGATTTTGTGTCTTCCTCTCTCTCTGTCACTCCCCCACTCATGGTATGTCTGTCTGTCTCTCTCAAAAATAAACATTAAAAAAAAATTTTAAGTGCCTTTCTTATAAAGAGGGGACACTGCATCTGATAAAGACTTGATTCTTAACCATTTAAGTACTTAGCCTCCCAGCCTTCAGTGAAAACGCTCTTCCTTGACAATTTTACAAAGAAAATCTCAAATTTCCCCTTTTGAAAACACAGTCCCCATAAGTCTAACAAATTTGAGGAATACTTCCTCAAGGAACCATGTCCAGTGAAAAGTCTTACCACATGAGGTAGAACAGCATGTGTGGTTATTTACAGTGAAGTTAATGAAAACCAGTTGAATTCCACACACATTAGTAACTAATTTCAAGCTAAGTAAGATTCTGAAAATCCCATATTCTCTACTTCGATGCAATAAATTACTCAAAAAAATGAATCAAATAGTCATTGACTAGTCATTGGGTAAGGTGAAAAGCACAGGCTAACTCTAAGCTCTTTGGGAAGATGTCTGTATTTAATACTAACACATAATCAATAATACACTTCTCAGCAAAGAGTAAATGTCAAGCGTGACATGAAGCAAGATCTAAGTCGGGGGTTAGGGAGGATAACACCAATGGAAGGGAAGGCATCCAGGAATTCTGAGAGCAAGATCCAAGGCAGTACTAGCTATCTGGCTGGGGATGAGCGTCTTAGCCCCTTTATCCATCACAGTTCAACTGGAAATGAATCAGTAGATGTACATTAAGAGATTTATTGCAAGGAATTGACTGAAACCATTATGGGGGCTGGCTAAGCAAGTCTGAAATCCACAGGGCAAGAAATCAGGAAGGCAAGCTGGAAGTCTTGAACATGGGCTATCACTCTGGCCACAGGCGGACTTTCTCCTTTGAAGAGGCCTCAGCTGTGCTCTTAGAGCCTTTTGACTGATTGAATCAGGCCCACCCAGACTAACTAGAACAATCTCCCTTAATAAAACCAGCTTATTATGGACTTTAATCATGTCCACAAAACACCTTCAGAGCAACGCCCAGATCAGTGTTTGATTGAATAATAAAGCACTAACCTTGCCAAGCTGACATATCAAAAGACCATCATAGACTATCCCTTTTCAACTTGGCCCCTTCCCCATCTCCTACAATCACACTTAATCTCCAAATAAAAAGAACAACAAAGTCATACTTCGGCCTACCATGGTGTAACTATACTTCCTACAACTAAAAACACATTAGCCCTTTCTCCAGAAAACAATGTCAAGTTCTTGGCTAAAGTTCACCATTTTTCCAATGACATCCTGTTACTTAAACACTGTGTTCCAAAGTTCACTATTAGTAAATTTTATGTTAGATGATAAGTAGATGAGAAAGAAAAAACAAAAATATTTGTTTAATATGTACACAAACATATTAACAACAAAATAACAAAGAAATATTTATAACTATTACCAGCTATAGTATTCTCAACTCCGAAATGCGAATGGCAGAGACAATCCTCACAGGTTGCTAAAGGAATTAATGTGATGTGATAGGTTACAAGCACTATATTCTAAATATCACCATCATTGGGGTGCCTGGATGGCTCCGTCAGTTAAGCGTAGGATTCTTGATTTCGGCTCTGGTCGTGATCTCACGGTTCATGAGATTGATCCCTGCATCAGTCTGCATGATGACAGCTCAGGGGCCTACTTCGGATTCTCTCTCTCCCTCTCTCTCTGCCCCTCCCCAACTCACACACACATGCACACACGCAGGTGCACTCTCTTTCTCTCAAAATAGAGTAATAAACATTTGAATATCACCACTACCATCAGTGTTAGTATGATTACTGGACAGGCATTTATAATGGTTTTAAGGTGAAGACTGTAACTCAGAAGAGGGCAACAGGAAGCCTGTAATGTAAGAGTTACAGGGAAGTAAGAAACAGCCATTTCTGGGAGGAAAAAAAAACAACAGAAATAAAAGCATGGTCAAACACCAGGTTCTTGGATGGAAAGACCAAATAGTTCCCTAAATTATTTTCACAGTGTGTGCAATAGAGAGGCAGCCTCCCTCTTCGGGAGGAAAACTGTCTTTGGAGAAGCAAAATATCTACCTAACCTCTGTAGTTGTCAATAATAAAGCCTCTTTCCTCTTCCTCTCCACACACCCCCCTCCACAGGCCCACGTAGAAAGAAATCTGGGTTAAAATAATGGAGGGACAGAGGGTGTCAATGATTTCCTATCGTGAAGACTTTAACAATCTGGAGGACTGGAGATCACAAAAGAGTCACCCAGAGACACAGATAGTTTGGAGACAGAGCCCAAGAGGAGACGGAGGGAGACTAAGAGACGAGGAAAGACCCGAAGCATCCTGGGGCAGCACAGCTTTGCGCAGCAGGACCGTCAGCAGGTTCTTGGAGACAGGAAGGGCTGAGGGGGCTTGTAAGTGCACGAGCCAGACCCTCATCAGAGTACTCCCCGAAAATGGGTTTATTTTATCCTTTGTAAATTATAACCGAATAAAGTTGATTTTAAAAAATTATATGTCTATCATGGTCTAACCTTTTATAAGACACATTATGTTCAACAAATCCGGAAGGAAAGATCAAAATATTAGCGGTGGTTATCCCTCAGTAGTAGGAAGGTAAGGGATGCTTATTTGAAACAGTCTTCGATTTCCCACTCCCTGCAGTAAGTATGATTTTTTTCATAACCAGAAAACCTAACATCTTCCTGGTCAAGGGCCATTTTGCACTGAGCCCATGCTCAGCTCCAAATAGTTCTGGCCACTTGAAACCTCACAATTTCACACTGGTATCCATTCACGCGGAATTCTCCGTCCGTTGTTTTGATGCCAGGGTGGTTCCAGTTTTTGGTTTTTTGTTTTCTTCAGAACCGCTGCTTGCCTTTGAATGCTAAAAGCAAATAAAGTGAATGAGTAAGTATCAACAACAGCATGTGCTTGTCTTGAGGTGGAAAGGGCAACAAATGGAAAGACTCAAGAGTCAGATTTCCAGACAGCTCTGCTAAAGAATTCACTGTGTGGCCTTTGGTGAGACGCTTGCCCTCCCGGCTACAGCTTCTTCAGCTGTAAAACAAGGGCCGTGATCTCGAGATCATCTCTAAGGGCCCATCTAGGATTGACATGCCGCCATTTTATGGGCCCCTTCGGGGAAGACCAGAAAGCAAAGCCGAGATGCGTTGCTGAGTCATCTGACCACAGCATCGTGATAGAAATCACACCTCGGGCATCCCCCTTTTCTCTGTATTTCTCTATTTCATCTTACACTCTCAGCCTTCTTTCCCTTGCCAATCATGTAGCCGTAAAACTGATTTTTCACTCCCAACACTTCAGCTATCCTGGCTGTTACTCAGATAGCTCAGTCCTTATTGGTATCTGATTCTCCTCTGGCAGTCGCTGTGGGTCTAAGCAGTTCCTCCTCTCGACTCCAGCTCATTCCAGCAAAACTTCACACCCTCTCCTTTGTTGAAAGCTTAGCCGGCCCCTCCCCACCGTCCTCCTTCTGCTATTAACCCAGGCGTGTGGGGTGGCATCCATGCCGGTCCCATGTCAGCTCTCACAAAGTAATACTGGCACTCGAGACAACTCTGGGTGAGCGCAGGGCGGGGGGCGCGGGGGTGGAGGCCTGAAATTGTAATGTAATCATGTTCATTTTAAGATCTGCAGTCATTTGTCCTTGGCTCAATTTCCCCAGAAACGACTGGCATAGGAAGCTTTTTCGAAGGGCTGTTGCCTCCAGGTTCGCTTGGCGACTCTTCGGGGATCACTGCAGCTAGTTTCAGCTGCCAAGTCTGTATTCCCTGCTGCCCCAGTTGAGATTTTAAGTTTCCATTGAGACCACCTGCCTGGTGTTAATTAGTTATGGTTTCTTATTTTATATGCAAACTTGTTAACGTCCATGAGCTGGCACCGCGTCTCGGGCTTCTCCCCTCGTTCTCCTGGGCACGCAGCATTCTTACTTGTGCTTGAATAACGTGATGGAGCCAGGATGGCAAAATATTCAGCGAAAAATGTGAGGATGGAAATTGCAAAATCCCAGTAAATCCCAAATCGCATTTTCCTTCTATTCACTGTTTTTCAAAAACCTTGAACTTAACAATTTGGGAGTTTTTTTCACTTCCCATTCCACACGTGTGCCTTCTACTCCCTATTAGTTAATATACAGAGTAAGAAAACCATACATGGGGCGCCTGGGTGGCTTGGTCGGGTAAGCGTCCGACTTCGGCTCAGGTCATGATCTCACGGTCCGTGAGTTCGAGCCCCGCGTCGGGCTCTGTGCTGACAGCTCAGAGCCTGGAGCCTGTTTCAGATTCTGTGTCTCCCTCTCTCTCTGCCCCTCCCCTGCTCATGCTCTGTCTCTGTCTCAAAAATAAATAAACGTTAAAAAAAAAAATTAAAAAAAAAAAAGAAAACCATACAGTGAAACACAAATCTATTGTTTCTTTTTTTAATGTTTATTTATTTTTGAAAGAGCATGAGTAGGGAAGGGGTAGAGAAGGGGGGCGGACAGAGGAGCTGAAGCAGGCTTGTGCTGAGAGCAGCAAGCCCGATGCAGGGCTCAAACTCATGAACCATGAGATCATGACCTGAGCTAAAATCGGACACTCAACTGACTGAGCCACCCGGGTACCCCACAAACCTATTGTTTTTAATGCCACTCTAGACATCTCTGTCATTTTTACCCATTTGTGATATATTAAGCAATTGCCAGTTATTAAATCAAATCAACTGGCTTCCTTTTTAACCAGGAACTGGGAGGAGGAAATGATCTTTTTATAACTTACAGGCTTTCCTTTAGCACAAAAAAATCCAAGTTTAAGGGTTACTTTCCTCCATTAGTATGAGCATGCTCTAAGACATGTTCTGCCCAGATAACTTTCAGAAATTTATCCTAATTTTTTTTTTCAATTCATGGCATATAAGTAAACATAAGCACATCAGAATGGTGGATATACAACCTACAGTAAAAAGATGTGGCCTTGACACACAAACGAAGTGAGCCAAGAAATTTGGAAGGTGTAAGAATCCCTGTTTTCTCCCAGGGGTCAAAAACGAAAATTGCATCTGAGAACAAAATCAAGAGTCACCGGCTCTCAAAGAAGAGATTCTGTCTGTGGGCATTTTGATTTTAAATCCATTCATTTTCACATAGCGCTAGAGCGACAGTAAACGGTGGGAAAAATTAACTCCCATTGTTGTCATTTTCTATCTACTGGAGCTGCCTGCCATGCCGATTTCCTTATCATGTTTAAAAAAAAGGTCCATCTCAAGAAGTGACAAGGAGAGGCCTCTTCACAGAAGGGCTGCTGTCTTCCATGTGTCCTAGATGATCTGATTTTACGTTCTACTGTGCCAATGACTAAATCCAGGGCTAAAGTGGCTGGAAAGAGAGGGTATGGAGTTACTTTTCTGCCATAATTTAATGGACAATTTTCTGGGTGCTAAGTATTAAATGGTTTTGGGAAATGATGAATAGCACCAGCCTCAGAAATGAGAAGGATTCCATTTCTCCAGAGGCTCTCTTCTGGATCCATAAATAATCCGGGATTAGCTGGCAACAGGAAAAACCACCACCCAGGGCTATGTCATTTTCTCCTCTGGGCTTCTCCCCCTGAACACATAGCTGTGGGTGCCTCTGGGTGAAGGGAGGAAGGAAGCTGTGTCACGTCGATAAAATCAGTCTATTGGAGCCAAGAGAGATTGGAAAGCAGCTACCTTGGTGCCAGATGATAAACATAAATATGTAATATCTAGAAGTAAGTGTTGTTTTGTTTCGAATGTAAGCTCATATTGAAATGCAGTTCCAGAGGGACCTGTCGGAAGGTAAAAATACCGACATGCCCTAGATCATAGTCTATATGTTTTTATCTGTTGGGCACGTGAATGCACGTGAACACGATAAATGTATTTCACGTATTATGCCTATTGATAAATTGCTCATTCTTCTAAAGGTACTAATCGACTTTGCTAAACAATTACTTACACTGTTCTGATGAGCGGTATGCACTGGTTAGGTGTAGCTGTCATAATGTCCAGCACAGTGGCACTTTCCACCTGTCAAATCTACATTCGTCCCTTTAGTGGAATGTTTTCCATGCCAACGTTGGGATGATCAAAGAAGGAAACAGCTACTCAGCTCCAATCGTAGTATGCTATACGCCTTCACTTAATCATTATGCTCTTCAAGGACAGTTAGTTTGCTAACTTTTCTGGCAAGCGATTAAACATTATTATGTTGCTATATTCCAGGTACAATTTTGTCGCCGTTGTCGTCGTCGTTGTTGCTACTCCTGCTGCTCTGGGCTGAATTCTTTAACCTTCTGAGATCTGTAATTTTCCTTTTATAAAGGTCACTTGTGTTTGCAATGACCACCTTTTCTGTCATTTCCCCTCCTACATCACTTTATTCTCTGATTGACTGATCTCAAATCCCTTGTTTTTTAAATCCTAATTTCTATTTCCCTCATCTATCAAAGGCCAATGTTTGAATCTGTCATTTATCTAACAAAGGTGCTATATTTGTGTTTGGCACCTTGTCATCTCCCTATGGAATCAAAAAGTATCAGATTTGTTATTAATTTAAAAGAGAGTCTTTACAAGGATGTCACTTTCGTGTTTTGAATCATTCAATATCCTGCTTGATATTTCCCTTGAAAGGATGAGACAAGTAGTGAATTTGACATAAATAAGCTACTATTTGACATAAATTCAACTGGCATTTCAAAACATTCATAATAAAAATATCATACTCCTTTTAAGAGTCTGCCTTAAATTCTTTTAAAGTAAGATTGGATGGATGGATGGATGGATGGATGGATGGATGAGGAGACAGAGAGAAGTTCCTTGAAACATACAGCAGATTCAGTAAACAGAATACAGGAGCTGGGGGCAGGGTGGCTCAGTTAGTTAAGCGACTGACTCTTGATTTCGGCCTAGGTCATGATCTCACAGTTCATGAGTTTGAGCCCCGCATGGAGCTCTGTGCTGACAGCCAGAGCCTGCTTGGGATTCTCTCTCTCCCTCTCTCTCTGCCCCTCCCCCACTCACTCACGCACGCTCTCTCTCTCAAATAAAATATACAAAAAAAAACCCCAAAATTACAGGAGCTATGTAAGTTATTCAACATTAATCGAATATTGCTGAAGCAAGCTAGAAGAATACACTAATTAAATGTGGGTGGTTATTGGCTGAAAGGAGGACAATCGTGGCATGCATCGTTTTAGCTTTAGGGAGGGGGAGAGACAGAGAGGAGATGCTGCTTGCTATTGATAGCAATAATCTTTTAGCCACACAAAGACTAGTTACTGGGACCAGCAACAAGTAGCTTTAAGAAGCCCAACCAGTAGCAAAAGTAAGGAGTAGTTAACAGGAGAACTCCAAGTATATTGCAAGAAATTGTGACTAGGACCCAAACGTGACACTAAGAGTGATTACACAGGTATAGAAGAAAAAAATAAACCAATTTTTACCTTGACATGTGTGTTTTTTTTAATGTTTACTTATTTATTTTGAAAGAGAAAGAGCGTGCAAAAGCAGGGGTGGGAGGGGCAGAGAGAGATGGGGGGGAGG
The DNA here is from genome assembly GCF_018350175.1 of Felis catus. Taxonomy (NCBI): domain Eukaryota; kingdom Metazoa; phylum Chordata; class Mammalia; order Carnivora; family Felidae; genus Felis; species Felis catus. The sequence continues at coordinate 21,187,932 of NC_058385.1, read as the reverse complement.
GGGAGAGATGGGGGGGAGGGGGAGAGAGAGAGAGAGAGAATATCCCAAGCAGGCTTCACGCCCAGCACAGAGTCCGCCATGGGGCTCAATCTCACAACTATGAAATCATGACCTGAGTGGAAATCAGTAGTCGATGGGTCACCAACGGAGCCCACCAGGAGCCCCTGTTTGTGCTCCTTTAATTCTTGCTCTATATCTGTATAGTATCTGAGTTTCTAATTTTAATAAATTGTTAAATATCTAAATTCTCTTCATGGAGAATTCTATTTTTACACCAAAGTGCAAACTGATTAGGTGTTCTGTTAGGTCCCTTATCTGGCCACACCTGACGAAGTCCTAGCACTTTTGCTGCTGTGTTCTAACCTATGGCACTCTATGTATAGAAGTCACCACCTTCATTACAGATAGAATGTCTAGAGGGATTTAACAGTCTTCCACTGAGCTGGCTTTATGTGATGGCAAATTTTGCAGACAGACATATAAAAGAAGGAATAAACTTTGTCCATTATGTAAACCACAGAAGACAATGTACTACCATTTTTATAGTTTGACATCAAACTATTTATCCATTATCAAAGGAGACTTTGAATTGTTCTTTAAGAAATGGCCATAATTAGTTTTTATCCATTACGGGTTCTCTAAGTAAGTCTCCCTGGTGATTAATAGCGCACATTTTCAGAATAGCTTCTCAGCAGGGCCTGAAAACAACCCACAAGGAACTTAAAGCTGTGAACACCCCTCTCTAAGGACAGGGTCAACAGAGATGACCTGGACCCCAGAACATATATTGAGATTAAAAATATCCTTTTCTCTACCTATTACTTTAAATGAGACAGAGATTTGTGATTTTATCAATTTCATTTTATATTAACCAAATTGTCTACAAAAAGCACATATGGCTTTTGAAAATAAAGATAAAACCAGAATTATGTTTGTTTGTTTGTTTGTTTGTTTTAGGGAGAGAGCACAAGCAGCAGAGAGGGAAAGAGAGAGAGAAATACTCTCAAGCAGGCTCCACACTCAGTGTGGAGCCCAGTGTGTGTCTTGATCCCACAACCCTAACCAACATCAGGACCTGAGCCAAAAATCAAGAGTCGAGTGCTCAACTGATGCTCAACTGACTGAGACACCTAGTGCCCCAAGAATTAGTTTTAATACCCAAGTAAATGGCTAGAAACAATATATACCAAGTATTTCTGAATGTCGCTCAAGAAAGCAAAATTGTCTTGACTGGCTGTCTCTTAGCTGACTATGGCGTGTGCTACCTTCTTTCCTTCCCTGCTCCTCCTTTTACGCCTTCTTTCATTCATTCACTCACAAAGCAGTCTTTAAAAACTTAAACGCTGTTCGTAGGATTTAGCGTGAGAAACCCGGTCACAGGAAATAGCTAATATATCTAGGATGTTGTAAAAGTTATATAGCTTATTTATCTGTATACACGGAAAACAACAACTCTAACCGAATCACTAGTTTCAGAAAAAGAGATTCATCTCAATTATGTCATATCGAACACATCAAAACACCTGAGCAACCTAAGTCTTCACTTATCAATTGGCACCTAGACTCAGTCACATAGTCTATTGACACTTAGTCTGTTGTCACATAGACTCAGTGTAAGAGACAAAGTTTGAAATTTATCTTAATTGCATGCTCTTTCATTAAGGAAAAACTTACCACTATTCATACACTTAACGAAGACAATTCAACCAATTAAAAATGTTTTTTTACTACTTTTTAAATACTACCTTTTTAAGGGATTTTTATAGTCACATCTCCCTCTATGAAGCATAAAACAAATTTAATTTCTTATAGATTTCCTTGGTTAAAAACAAAACCTTAGTTTTAAATGAGCTTCGATAGTAATCAAGCAATTTTCCGGGAACCTGACTCAAATGTCCTGCCTAATATACCATCTCAAGGATTGGATCAGTAACAACCCAGGTAATACGCTTTATGAATAACAGATTGATATTTCTATGAAACCTAAAACAATTTCATAAAAGTCACCAGTGTTAGGGATTTAGCATGGTTTTAGGCTTTGCCTTCATTAATCCTCCAGTGGGTGGGATTTATCTTTTTATGTGAAATGCATGGCAATATATTTGACTGGTTATCAATTCATTGCAAAAGTAGTTACGTGGTTTTTCCAGTGAGGTGAGAATGAAATGATTTTGGAATTTCCAGAATTTGCAGAAATGGAAAGAAGCCCAACCAAATTTGAATTCAGCTCAAGGAATAAAAAATGGGAATGGATGTTATTTTGAAATGTGCGTATAAAGGAATATGTGGAATTTCTTAGGATGCCTGTGGAAGGAAAAGCTATCATACAGGTAGGTGGGTGGCAGGTGACGAAGCCAAGCCTTGAAGGATGAATAGAGTTCTTCAGCTAGACAGGAAGCCAAAGGACAAGGAAGACAGAAGTCATGATGAGAGCAAGGCACAGAACGTGAAGTAGCAATTTCCTCCTAGGAGAGTAAGCCCCACCTTTGTCCAAATTATCTTTTTAAGTCTGTCTGTGAGTAAACAGTGTTGAAACTTAGTATCCCAGCGTGACACTTTTTACTGTCCAGTATAATAAAGACAACGTTTCCCTCTGGATCACACGTTGTACGGTTTTGCCTGTAGCTCATTATACTGCAGTGATGATGCAAACCCAGTACGTGCACAACATCCATCGGAATCACTCCGCGTCATCTCTGTAGGATTCGGTGGGGGGTTGGGGGGGAGGGAAACCTACACCATCATGAAGCTCATGTTGCTTGCTGTGCAGGAGTAAGAAAGACGGCTGTCTCTGACCCAGGAGACTCGCGTCTTACTGCCGGCATCCGGGAAACCGTGGTAGGCAAATTTGTTAGCCTATAGAGTAGGGCAAAATCTCAGACCACTCACAATTCTTAACAGATGGGTAGTGATTCCATCAAGTAACATAGGAAACAAAGGGGAATGAAATGGAAATTCAGGGAAGAGAGAATGAGTTTGGTTTTGCTTTGGTTGAATTCAAAGTAGTTGTGGAGGCAGGGAATCGGCAACACGGGTCTGCATTTCAGGATGATGCCCTCATCCAAAAAAAAAAAAAAAAAAAAAAAAAAAAGGAAAAGAGTAATAGTCTCTACCACAGAAACTGAGTGAGAAAAGTCATACAGAGTGCCTGTTACAGATCCTGACAGAGAGAACTTGGTGAGGGGCCGCAGAGTTGGACATTTTCACTAATCGGATCCCTATCCAATTCTGAGATCTGGAATTTCTCTTTGAAGATGAGTCTTAGACGACAATTCTGAAACATACAACGTGGGGTTCCAAAGCCCATTTCTGGCCCCTCTGTGCTCTAAATCCCGAAGGAAGATTCTCGTGAGACCCTGGGCCACCCTCCTCTAAAGAGAATAGAACTGTTTGAGAACTCTAATATTAAAACTAGAGTATGTATGGAATACAAGCCTCTGGAGACCCGCAGACTGGGCAGTTTGAGGCACAAAAATCGACCACTTGTGGGAAGGGGTCCTCCTGAGACCAAAGGCAGAGATTTAGAGCCGTCAGAGACATCTGGGGAAACCATCACGGGCGTGCTGCCTAACAGTCCAATAGAAGCAGGGCTGTGACAACTGTCCAGAACCGCAACTTATTTATAACTCCTCACAAAGTGATCACCCTGCCTGTTGATGGCCCAGGCTCTTCGTCTTTGCTTTCTGCCTTCCTAGTGGCTCCTTTTTTTCTCATTACCCGAACAGATGGAAGAAGATTCCCAAAGAGCTGTCATTCTCTGATGGGATCAGAAGATAGGAAACCCACGTCAGGCAATTTTATTACCTCAAACAAGCCGTTGAAGGATAAAATTATTGCCTATAATGAGCTTTTTGGAAATAAGCTTATGGGCTTGTTTCACTTGTAAATAACCACCCTGGTTCTTATGTCTATAATAAATAGGAGTAAAATGAGCTAAACAACATTATAAATGTACCCATTTTCACTTGCTCACAGTTAAAAAGAAAGTACAATGTCCTCAGACATTTGAACCCCTACAACGTGGAGAATTGCTAACGATTGTATACCTTGTTCCTTAGGAAGTTCAATGCTATGAAAATGACACATGTCACCACTAATTCCTGGGATATCAGAGAGGAAAATATACAAAAGGCTTAATGAGCATTTGAAGAAAGAAAACTGGTGACCGACATTTCTGGCTAGGGAATATGGCAATCAACACAGAGGCCACTGGCCAAATCTCACAGAGCGAAACTACCAAAAGCTTCACCCAGAGTCAACAAACGCCATGTTCTGAGGAGAGGCGTCTTAGGGGACAGATCTGTTAAGCATCAGCGGGCACGTTTCATCTCACCGCTCCTGGCGGGCGAGTTAAAGAAGGCTTTGTGTACCTGCTTTCCAACAGAAGCCGGAGCTGCGAGGCACAGGAAGGCCCAGTCCTGCCCTCGGGCCCCGGGGACAGATAACACACACACACACACACACACACACACACACACACACACACACAGTACGTGTATACGGACACACACAGCACAGTCTTCAAACACTTCCCTTCAGGCTACTTCCCCACATTTCAGACCCGCTGAAGCAAAGCTTGAGTTAACTACAGGTCAGATAGACAGAGACTTTTTCTTGTACTAGACATGGAGTTTCCTGTTGAGCAGAGTCAGAATGGCTTCATATCCTTTCCCAAAGCCATGGGTCTTACTATTAAGAGCATAGTGTGCTGAAAGATCATTTAAAAATTAGTCTGACAGCTAAGTCCCCTCACAGCATGCCTTCACACAAGACATTTAAGTGTCGTCCAAAAAATGCAACATCCGCCTGATGCTCTCGTTAGCGTGTGCTCTACGAGGCCACCAGGTTTCTCTGGGAGGGAGCAATGACCAGGACAGAGAGGGTAAGGCCGGAGGAGCTGATGGGGTGCCCTGGCGGGCACCACTGAACTTACTTTTGGGTGAAGATATGCGGTTCTAATCATCACACTGCGGGAAAAATGCTACTAAAGTTGAAAAGGTATGACAGAGGGCAGACAGAATGGAATGACTCAGAGCTTCCGGAACGAGGCCCATATGTTGACCTCATTCTCCTGTTGCAAATCAAAGGTAGTAAAGACCCCACCAGGAGGAACCTCCTAGAGCCTTTGCTTACAAATCTCAGCATGGGGTAGAAACGGTCCTTCCTGAGCTCCTGGATGTTTAGGGGAAATTTTTTTAACACCTGGTCCTAAAACCCATTCAAGTGAACCCATGTGTCAGTCAAAATCCAATCTTTCTGTAGCATCAAAACAATGCTTCGTGATCCCTACCTTCTTATTCAGTCTTCACCTCAGAGTGTAAGAAGGAAGCTATTTGCCAAATGTTGCAAAGCGGGAAACAGACTCCAAAACCAAGATGGCAGCAGAGCGAGCTGGAATGTTCCTCTAGTGTATTTGAGCTGTGCTGTTTACTAACACTGTACTTGGATCAGTTATTCTCTCCTTGCCGTGTTTCCAGGGTAACCAGTTCATGGGGTTGAGGGGGGGGGGGTTAGGCAAGAAAAAGGTTTTCAAGTGGTGCATACCATGAAGTCAACCTGAATGAATTTAATTTGCTGTGGCGGGGCGACAATACTGAAAGGGTGTACTGAGAGTCGTTTTTCACTTTTTTCCCGACTGAGTAATTTGAGGAGAGTTTCTTCATAATGGTGCCTTTTTCACACAGCAGGCACTTTTGAATCCCACCTGTAAATCAGGGATGTCTACAGGGATTTGTCGGTCTTTTCCCTCCCCATCCCTTTTATCTCTACCTCTTTTTCAGTTATTTGTGAAAATAAAATAGTCCTCCTAATTCTTTTATGTGAAAGAAGATTGGGTCGTTATGCTCTGAAAGTGGCACATTAATTTTGATCAACAATTTGCTCACTGAAATTCAATCTCTAAGATATTTTCTCCACGTTCTGCTTTAAAAAGAAAAATGCCCATCTGAAATTCTTGGTCTCTAAGATACACCACTAATGTTGCTTTAAATTAAGACTTAGCATTTACTTCATGCTCCTAGCCTAGACAGAAGCATACTACATACAATGATGAATTAGGCTGCACACGTTGTTTGATTTCCTTACATTTCTTTAATTTCCTTAAACAATTATTTCTCCAACTAAATAGGACGATGAAGTATTTAACTATTAATGCAAATGTACATTATAAAATTACCCTGCTATATCAGCCCACAATGGAACTAATTCTATATTTGTGTCTCAAGGAAATTTTAAAGTTATCAACTGTTTGACTTTGGATTACAGAATCAAGCTGATTAAAAAGCATGTGTACTTACACACACACACACACACACACACACACACACACACACACCATAATAACACTTACAATGGAAAGAACTTAAATGTCTAATATATTGAACTGGTTAATCAAGTAGGACACACCCATACAACAGAATAACACCCAGTGACCAAAACTGATAATATAGAGCAGAGCAATGTTCCAGGACATGGAAAGGAAGTACCAAGCAAAAGTATACCAGAATTGCAGAAGAATATGTAAAATATCCCATTTCCATTAAAAAAAAAAGCATGCGTCATTATGCATGCATAAAACAGTGGAATTTACCAGAATGATAGTAGTCGTTACAGCGCAGCGGTTCATTGGGTGAGTGATTTTTTGGTTGGCTTTTTGCTCGTGAGTCCCCAACTCCACTCCCATCCCCAAATTTTACAAAGAATGTGCTGCACTTAAAAATCTGTTGTTTTTCAATAGTCATTATTTCTTTTTTAGCAGAGGCAAGGAGAATCCTGAAATACTGGCAAGCGGCCCACTCACACATCGTGTAAGTATGGGACAGCCAAACCAACTCAATTTAGCAAAACCTCAAAAGGTTAGAAAGGAATTAAAATGTGTGACCAGCCATGATATGTGCTGAGTGGACAGGAAATTGGTCATGTTAGTCGTGAGACAATTTGATTACTGTAGCCTTCTCTCACTTTTTCTCTTCTCAGACATCTGAAGGACATCCCTTGGATTGCTTTCTGGGACTAGGCTCCAGAAACAGCAAGCACAGAGTGCCATGAATGTTTCATGCTCTTAACTCTGTAGAAATACCGGGTGCAATTAGTTGTGATGACCGTTTTGATAAAGTTTTAAGTGCCCAGGGCATGCTGTAAGTTTTATTGCCAAACAGCTACAGTGGTAATAAAATAGGCACTCAAATACTTATGGATTAAGTAAGTTACTTCTCAAAATGTCCTTTTTGAAGAAAACACTATTTCCAAAGCATATTTAGAAAGAAAAAAAAAAGGAAAAGAAAAGAAAAAATGAGGGAAAGGAGAGAGGTGAAGGGATAAAAAGTTTATGAAAAGCAAAGGAAAGGAAAAATAAACTTTTAAAAAGATAGCCAGGGGTGAGCAAACCATGATATCCTACATGCTTGATAAAAATGAGCTAGAAATTTGTATTTAAGCTTCTTGGTAGCCAATGCCACCAATGCAATACAACAATTCTGTAATTCATAATATTTCTAAGACAAAAACAAGACAGAGTCACCGCAGAAACCAAAGGACACTTTATTCCATAAAGCCCTAGTAAGAACAACTATGTGACGTAATGAGGGAAATTTCCAGCATCCCCTTCAGGACATTCGCACCCATTGAGCTGTTTCTCGCAGTGATTCCCAGTGGGGGCTGATACTGACAGACCAATTCACAGTTTATCAGAAGCAACTCAGAGGTTGGAGAAGTGACCCCAGCGGTCCAGGTTCGCAGCTCAGTGCTCTTGCTTAATCTTAAGGTATTTTTTCATATGTAGGAAGGCACAAACTGCGCATCTTTTTAAACACTCCGGTAGTAATTCTGCCAACTAAACTGAAAAGCCGAGAGCCGCAGCAAACTGGGTAACAGTCCCTGATAGCACTATTTGCTTTTGGAAGCCAATTTATAGGTTTTGATAATGCACTAAATGAAAGGGTGCGGTCCTTTGTCATTCGTTCATTCACTCGATTAGTTCAGAGTAATTCAACACACATTTCTTGAAAGCTTCTTTCCCAGAGGCCTGTTTACATGCTAGGAAAACAGAGCTGATCGGGGCAGGTGTGGCCACTGCAGTGCTCACAGAAGTGACAATACAATCTAGAACAGGATTTCTCAACTGTAGCGCTGTACCTGTGGGGCTGCATAAATCTTGGTTGTGGGGCTGTCCTGTGGGAGGTTTAGCAGCATTCCTGGACACTAGCTACTATGTACCCGTAGCAATTTCACCAGTTGTGACAAGCACAAGTGTCTCCAGGTATTGCCAAGGGTCCCTGTGAAACCACTGATGAGAGAGAACTTAGCCTAAGAAACTACAATGAATCAGTTCTCAGGGAGGAAGGAGAGGTTGCTGAGAGGATGTAATGAGGAGGAGGGATTATCCCAGTCTGGTGGCCCACAAAGGCCTTCTTGAGGAAGTGACGTTTAAAAGCTACAAGACACAGAGGTCTAAAAAATGGGGTATTCCGGAGAAGTGAAGTAGGAAATGTGCACAGACGGGGCCAAGCTTTTCCTCTAAATGCTATTCGAATCTACTCTAACACACAATCCACCAGGACCCACAGTGCCATGTAAAAGGCACTGAAAAGGCCATTAGAAAACATCAGCCATGGAGTATCTGGGTGGCTCAGTCGGTTGAGCATCCAACTGGGGCTCAGGTCATGATCTTGCGGTTTGTGGGTTTGAGCCCCGCGTTGGGCTCCGTGCTGCAGCTCAGAGCCTGGAGCCTGCCTTGGATTCTGTGTCTCCCTCTCTCTGCCCCTTCCCCACTCATGGTCTGCCTCTCTCGCTCTCTCAAGAATAAGTAAACATTTAAAAGAGAGAGAGAGAGAGAGAGAGAGAGAGAGAGAGAGAGAGAGAGAGAGAGAACATCAGCCATGCACACCTTTGAGAGTAATGGAACTTCCCATTTTCCTTCCAAGACAAAATGATCACCAAATGCACTCCTTGCAACTGATGGAATTCAATTCCATTTCAGAACTGTTAGCTATAAGCCAGTTAAGTGTTGAAACTAATGAATTAATAGAATGTACTGTAGGGAGTTAAACATTCATTAAGAGAGGTATGTTTTTACTTAGAAACACAGCATTAAATAGAACTCTTTGCAAATCAATTATGCCAATTAAAATCAAGCACATCCATTAACTAGCTTGACGTCATTTTTAAAAGACACTCCGTTGTTTCTATTGCCATAAAAATCAAGAATTTGGACTGCACGCTTTTCTAAGGATGGGTAAATTTTTAAGTTTTGTGAATTTATACCTAAATTCACCTTTTAAAAACTTTTTTTTAATGTTTATTTATTTTTAAGAGAGAGAGAGGCAGACAGTGTGCGGGTGGGGGAGGGGCAGAGAGAGAGACAGAGAGACAGAGAGAGACAGAGAGAGACAGAGAGAGAGAGAGAGGGAGACACAGAATCCCAAGCAGCCTCCAGGTTCTGAGCTGTCAGCACAGAGCCTGATGCAGGGCTTGAACCCACGAACCATGAGATCATGACCCGAGCCAAAGTTAGAGGCTTAAATTAGCCACCCAGGTGCCCCTGGATTCATTTTTTATTATAGATTATTTACACACTATTTTTTAATTTTTTTAATGTTTATTTATTCTAGAGAGAGAGAAAGAAAGAGAGAAAGAGAGAGAGAGAGAGAGAGAGAGAGAGAGAGAATGAGCAAGGGAGGGGCAGAGAGGGAGGGGGACAGAGGATCCAAAGCAGGCTCTGTGCTGATAGCAGAGAGCCTGATGCGGGGCTTGAACTCCCAACCCATGAGGTCATGAACTGAGCCGAAGTTAGATGCTTCACCCAACCATTCAGGCGCCTCCTCCCCTATTTCTAAAAGTCGATTTTTGTCATCAGAGCAGAACAGATAATTTCATAAAATTTATTCACAGTATTGAAGTGTTTAAAACTTAAAAGAAAATATTGACTCTCATGCTTTTTTATCATCTCTTGCTTACTTGTCCAATTGACACCCCAAAGGTAATAGGGGCAGATAGGACTCTTAGGTTTTAGTATGATAAAGTGTATCATTTCCATCATTATTATATTTTTTTTTAGAACTGAGACAATTGAGACTCAGAAAGGTCGAGTCTTAGCCTCAACAATTAGCCAAGCCAAGAGTTAAAGCCGTGTCTTCTGATTCCGCCCTGAAGTGTTGGTACCGGAGCCACCAAAACACATCTGTTTGACGCGTTGATAGAAGAAGAACGTGATGTGCTTTCAAGAAAGAAAGGTTTGTGTAGAATATGCTGGAAAGCTGGGAAGCATAAGAGCAGTGGGCATAGATCCCAAGGGAAAGGGAGAGCAAGACAGCTGTTTACCCTAATCTTATACCCGTGGGCCCTCCCAGACCACTATCTTCTACTTGATCAAAAAGGAAATGGTAACAAAGAGCATGTGTGCCTATACTATGGCAGACACTTTATATTTCGTGTCTTTAATCCTCACAAAACCCCTATAGATCAGACCTTCCCAAACTTTAATGAGTACCCGAATCACCTAGGGAATCTGATAGAGTCAATATAGATCCAAATTCAGCAGGGCTTGGATAGGGACTGAGGATTTACATTTCTCACAAGTTCCCAGGTGATGCCGATGCTGCTGGTCCTGAACCATAGACCACACCTTAGGCATCAAGGCTCTAGAGTACTCTTACATAGAGCAGAACAGTCACCTAAGTGGTGAGTTCAAATGCACGTTCCTGGGCCCCACCCCCAGAAATACTAATGCAGGTCTACAGTAGAGTCTAGGATTCCTCTAATAACATATGCTCCAGATCATTCTGATCCAGGAGTCTAATGGACTGTTTATCCAAGCCAGCTTATGAAGCAAGATTTGAGTCTAGATCCAACTCCAATGCCACATTCATTTCAGTGCACCAGATCTCACGTACCAAGTTTTACACACTTCATCTGCATTTATGGAAATCACCCAAATCATTCCTTCCTCTGCCCCCATCCTGCTAGTTCTGCTAGGCTCTTTCCCACTGGACTTTGTTTTCCAGCTCCTTCCCCTGCAACCTTCCCTTCCTCACCCCCACCAATCCTTAGGATTTTGTCTCCAGGGCGTGACCTTCAGGATTTTCCAGGGACCTTCTTGTTCTCCTGCCCTTCGCCTCCTGGGGCAAGGTCTGCCTCCCCCTGCTTACCCAGTTCTACAGGGGGCTTATATAGTCAGAAAAGAGGATAGGTAGAAGACTAAAGAAATCTAATTGTGAAGATGTGTACCAGTATTTTTTGGACCTTAGTATGATGTACAGGTTCTGCCTTTTATCATTCTTGGATCCCCCAAAATTTTTCTATTTTTTAATGACCAACTCTTGAGAGAGTGCCAATCATAGCTATAAAATATCTGGGAGAAAAGCGTCAACATAGAATTATTTACCCATTGTACTCTAATACACATGGGAGGAATACAAAATATATTATAGAGGTAACACAATCCCATAAAATACATGACAAGAAAAGCCACGGACTCACATTACTACTGCTCTGGCTGAAAAGATATTTCATGAGAGATCGAGACACTTCGAAATGCTGGGAACGGCGCAAGATCCTAAATAAGCAAATTGTTTTAGCATTTCTGTTCCAAGCAATAACATTCAATGACTGAATGGAGATTATTTTCAATAGAGATTTTATGGGAAAACTATAACTGGAAATAAAAGGAATATTCTAGCCATAAACATGACGTATCTCTTGTTGCACATGCTGGTGATGACATTGAGTGAGATCTCCAAGCAAAATAAGAGTTATGATGTGTGGTGTTGGCATAATAAAATAAGATTTTTCCCTCTCAGAGGTCAATTCTTGAGCTTCATAAAGATGTACAGAATTTCATAGCCTGAAAACTATGTTAAGGGGACACTGAAAACCAGATGGCAAAGAGTTTGTGAAAAGGAAAATAGGACCTTATGTCACTGCTTTAATTCACTACAGCACAAATCAGTGTTTTAAACTAGTTATGCTCTTGAACAGTCTTTTTTGAAAAATGTTCATAGATGTGAATTCTCTTGAAGAACAGGTCTATTCAGAATACACACACACACACACACACACACACACACACGGAGCGTTGGATGGTCATCTTAAATAGCCAGCATCGATCATTGTGTTTCTTCTTCGGTAGGTACAAATTTATAAGGCTAGTCACATTACTTAAATAGCTTTTAGCCTCCATTTTTCTATCCTTATGCTAATACAAAATGTAACACAGGATGGGAAAAATGGGGTACACAGAGGTCAGTTGAACTGAAATAAGACGTCTGCTCAGCCATGAGAGGTCCGTGGTTAACTCTGGTCTTTACAAGCACAGTGCCTGCTTTGAATCCCAAATCTGTTATTTACAAGGTATGTGACCTGGGACAAGTTACTTAACCTCTCTAAGCGTCCATTTTCTGATGTGTCAAGCGAGGGTAATAATACTCTCCCCCTAACAGGATTGCTTTAGTCATTATAGAATGGATGTGAAAAACCTGCCAGGTTGTCTAGGTCACAGAATCATGTTTTCATCTACACATAACCACTTTACCAAGATAATTCACACACCCTACAATTCACCCTTTTGAGGTACACACTTCAATGTCTTTTAGTATGTTCACATATTCAGTTATGCAACCATCACCACAATCAATTTTACAACATTTTCATTAAAAAAAATTAGTAAAGCTGTCTCCATTAGCAATCAGTCTGTATTTACCCACAATCCTCTCCCGCTCCCCACTCTCCCATTCACCACCTTGCAGCCTTAGGCAAACACGAGTCTAATTTCTATCTCTATACATTCACCTATTCTGGACCTTTCATATAAATGGAATCATATAATGTGTGGTCTTTTGTGACTGGCTTCTTGCACTTAAAATAATGTTTTTCAAGTTCATCTAATCTGTAGCATATAAGTACTTGCTTCCATTTTTATCGAGAAATAGTTCTCCTTCGAATGCATATACATTTCATCTACCAATTCATCAGTTAACAAATTTAAGTATTTTTCCAGTTTGGGGCTATTATAATGCCTTTCTGGATATTTACTACATTCTCACCAACACTTTTTGATTCTAGCCATCCTAATGGGAGTGAAGGGTTATCTCACAGTGGTTTTGATTTACATGTCTGTAATGGCTACTGACATAGAGTATCTTCATGTTCTTATTAGCCACCTGTGTATATTCTTTGGGGAAATGTCTATTTGAATCCTTCACCCATTTTTAGTCAGGCTGTCTTTCACTATTGAGTTGTAAGAGTTCTTTTGTAGTTTAGATACCAAACCAGGGACACAAAAACAAGAAAGCCAATATCTCTTATGAATATAGATGTCAAAATTCTTAATAAAATTCTAGCAAGCCAGATCCAGGAATAACGACTTATACGTCATGATCAAGTGGGATTGAGCCCCTGAATGCAAGGTTGGTTTAACATTTGAAGATCCATTTACATACCACACCACATCAAAAAAATTAAAGACAAACCACAGGATCATGCCCAACACAGAAAGAATCTGACAAAATCTGATATTCCTTTGTAATGAAAACACTCAAACTAGGGATCTAAGGACACTTTCTCAGCCTGATAAAGGACATCTACAAAAACAAAACAAAACACAACAAAACCCCCCACAACTAATCCAGTACTTAATGTTGAAAGACTGAATGATTAAGAATAAGACAAGGATATCCATCATGCCACTTCCAGTCAACATTGTACTGGAGGTTCTGGCCAGGGCAATTAGGTAATAAAACGAAATAAAAGGCATCAAATTTGGAAAGATAGAAGTACAGGGACATAATCTTAAACACAGAAAAATCTTCAGGAATTCACTAAATGACTTATATTGAATAAATAACTTCGGCAAGATTGCAAACTGAAAAAAATATAGACAAAACTCAATTGTCTCTCTATGTACCAGCAAGGCACAGATTCAAAAATAAAATTAAGAAAATATTCACAGTAGCCTCAAAAAGAATAAAATACATAGGAATACATTTAACAAAAGAGATGTAAAACTTGTGTACTGAAAACAGCAAGAGATTGTTCCAGGAAATTTGAAGACTTAAATAGAAAGACCTGTCGTGTTCATGATTTGGAAAACTTCATACTGTTAAGATAGCAACACTCCCCGAATCGATGTGGAAATTCAATAGAATCCTATCAAAATCCCAGCTGACTTCTTTGCAGAAATTGGCAAGCTGGTTCTAGGATTCATATGGAAATGCAAGGCACCCAGAATAACAAAAACCATCATGGAAAGGTTTCCTGATTTCAAAAACAACCATGTAGCTACAGTATTCAAAGGTAGTGCGGTGCTAGGACAAGAACATAGATCAAGGGGATTGAATGGAGAATTCAGAAATATACTCCTAAGTTGAGGGCCAAATGATTTGTTGCAGGCGTGCCGAAACAATTCGATGGGGCAGAGAAGGTTCTGTCCAGCAAGTTGTGCTGACACAACCGGTTATCTGCACACAAAAGTGTGAAGCTGGACCCCATCTCACACCATACACAGAAACTAACTTAAAAATGGGCAACAGACCACAGCTATGGAATTCTTAGACACAATTTCGTTCCACTCTCAGGTACTTCGCTCGTACCGCGTGGTTTCCTCATCGACCGCACATGTAAGTTCATCTTCTACGAACCTGATGCCATGTGCCTTCGGGTCAGGGATTGTGGGTTTGTTCACTCAGCCCCTGTGCTTAGCACTTAGCAGACAGTTAATTATATACTGCAGAACTGAATGAATGAAGGTCTACGCAGAAGCTGAAACAAATTCTTCATCACGAGAATATGAAACCCCGTCTATTTCACGGATGTGCCAACTTATAAGGTGTATCCAGTAGGCCCAAAGGATGAGCCCAAGCCACGTCCCGCCACAGTCTACAACCACCTGTCCCCAGACCGGCAGCCTGGTCCCGAAGTGAGAACAGGGATTCTGTTGCTAGTCCTGTCATTCCAGAGAACCATAAGCCATATACCACACAACGTTTTTGATTGGGAAATGGTTCTTTGTGGTTTGTGCCCAGGTGACTCAGCTGATTTCAATGCCATGTCCCCCACCACTTTCCTTAAGGGCTCTGTCAAAATCCACAGAACGACCCAGTTGCCCGTGAGGACATTTTGAGAACTATTAACTTTGTTTCCTTTTCATGACAAACATGTTTCTGTTTCTCTTCTCCCTATCCTCACCACCCAAACGCGCAGGTAAAACATTTTAATAGTATCGTTCGCTT
This sequence comes from Felis catus, assembly GCF_018350175.1. Lineage (NCBI taxonomy): Eukaryota > Metazoa > Chordata > Mammalia > Carnivora > Felidae > Felis > Felis catus. Next base: position 21,172,711 of record NC_058385.1, on the reverse strand, counting down.
AATGGAAGCCCAGATTCAGCTAGCTACGAAATAAGCTTTCGAGTCATTGGCATAGATTGTATATCTCTTCCATGACTGGGCCGCCTCAGACATTTTCAGAAATCCCCCAAAGCCATCACACCCACTCAAGCAGTCTGGGACCCACTTCTCCCTCAGGACCTTAATTTACAAGTGAGAGCACTAGACCTTTTTAGCATATTTAAGTTCTTACTCAAGCCTGTGAGCTGAGTCACCAGGTGGGTAAGGCTCCCTAGCTTATACCCCTGAAGACATCAAGTACTCACCTCCCTGGGAGCGCTGTCCGGGTTGGGGGGGGCGGGAGTGGGGGACACAAAGGCAAGTCACCCCGTGGAGGCGACAAGGTGAAGATTTATAGCCGGCCCGCACGGTGGCTCGGTCAGTAGGCAGCCGGTTGGCCAGGCAGCAGACTCAGACCTGGCAGGCCCTCCTGAAGTCGTTCCTTTGACAGTTTATGATTTGGCACATTTGCTTGTTTGGGGCAGCAGTGCCTAGGGCATAGTGATCTCCAAAAGCCACTTTGGCTGTTGAGGGAAACAAGTCGGTCTCCTCTACCCTTCTCTTCGTGCATTTCTTCTTCACCTGGGATGTGTGCGGGGCTCGTGTTTTCGCTCAAGGAACTCTTCCTACAACGAGCTTTAGAAAAAAGAAATCTTCAGTTCAAACTGAAGCGACTGATCCCAGGGAAATACCTGCAGGGAGGGGAAAGTAGGGCAGGTAACTTCTTAAGAAGGGTGCCTCGAGGCTGAGTCGTCATCCGGTTTGGGCCGGTGCAGGTGGGCTTCATTAGTTACTTCAAAGGTGAAGGCACTTTCCTTTCAAAGAGCATCTTATGCTTCTGGATTGACTCTCAGAGATTGTCAATCTAATCTTAACTGGCCACACCAGCATGGAAAGTATAGGCCTCCATTCATTTTTTTTTTTTTTGTAAGTTTATTTATTTAGTTTGAGAGAGAAAGAGAGAGCGTGAGCAGGGAAGGGGCAGAGAGAGGGGGAGAGAGAGAATCCTGTCAGCACAGAGCCCAACGCAGGGCTGGAGCCCGTGAACTGTGAGATCATGACCTGAGCCAAAGTCAGACGCCCAACCGCCTGAGCCACCCAGGTGCCCTTCGAGGTCCGCATTTAAATGTGCATATATAAAAATATTTCTGAGTTACTAATTATTAATACGGTGTCATTTACCAGTCAGCTTCCTCTTCTAGACTTCTTTGCAGTCCGGATAATTTCTGTACGTTCAATTCCTCTCTTGGTGCCAGGCACATAAGCAAAGGGCACTCAAATCACTGCCGAATAAATAAATAAACTTCTAAAACTTACTTAGACTTCAATAAAGTCTTCAAAATTTTGGGTGACTAGCAACCTTTGACAAGAGTAACTTCAAAAATAGTTACAAGCGAACCACTGGACATTTCTGCAAATCTGCCCCTGCCAGCATTTAAACAGGAAGCGCTCGCCATAGGAGGCCCTGGTAAGAAGCCCTTACCTCATTCTCCCCAGTGACTAGAAGCACCAGGAAGAAATTCCGTGAGTTCTCCCTCCTGGACCCTAGTTTCAAACAAACAAACAAAACAAATAAAAACCTATAAAGTCACCAAGCAGCATGTGAAGTAAATGATGTAACCATTTTACATGTTTTATTTTTTTTTATTTACTTTTGAGAGAGAGAGTGAGAGAGAGAGACAAAGAGAGCAGAGAGAGCGCACACAAGCGAGGGAGGGGCAGAGAGAGAAAAGGAGACACAGAATCCCAAGCAGGCTCCGGGCTTTGAGCTGTCAGCACAGAGCCCAATGCAGGGCTCGAACCCACGAACTGCGAATTCATGACCTCACGAACTGCGAGATCATGACCTCACGAACTGCGAGATCGTGACCTGAGCCAAAGTCAGACCCTTAAACTACTGAGCCACCCGGGGAATCCCCATTGTATATATTTTCAAAGGACTTAATGGATTTTAATTTTATTTCAGAAAATGCAACAATTGAATGAAAGAAGGGAATCTAGGGGCGCCTGGGTGGCGCAGTCGGTTAAGCGTCCGACTTCAGCCAGGTCACGATCTCACGGTCTGTGAGTTCGAGCCCCGCGTCGGGCTCTGGGCTGATGGCTCAGAGCCTGGAGCCTGTTTCTGATTCTGTGTCTCCCTCTCTCTCTGCCCCTCCCCCGTTCATGCCCTGTCTCTCTGTGTCCCAAAAATAAATAAACGTTGAAAAAAAAAATTTAAAAAAAAAGAAGGGAATCTAACAAAATTTACTGCTTAGGCCTAATTCTGAAATCATTAGTTTAAATAAGCTCACCTGTGTTTCTCAGTCCCTTAACAGAGTTTCTCGGTACAATAAAAGAGGTGATGTGCATGATCGCCTCCACCTTCCCTCACACCCCCACAGACGGAAAAGAGTAAATAAACGCAGTCAGCAAGAAGTCACTTGCCCTAGTTATTAATAGAAATCATTTGTTAATAGTTAGATCATTTTCACTGAAAATTTGTTTGCTGCACCTAGAAAAGTGGAATGAATAGTCGCCAGGTGAAATAAGCTATTGCCTGTGCATTACATATGTTAAAATTCAATACCATTTTTTGTACTCATTGTCACCAACTTAAACATATATTGCCAAAGAGCCATTCTTTGTGAATAAAGCAGCTGACAGCTATAAGGTGTGTTTGCAAGGGCTTTCATGATTTACTTGAGACATGTGCTGAATACACATCACCTCCGCGCCCCTCCCAGCCCCCCCATTTCCTGGAGTTTAATGCAAGAGAAAGGAACTCCACTAAAGTGAAAAATCAATCATTTTGGAGGCAAAAAGTAACTTTCGTTGAGAGTATAAATAAATACTGCTCAGCACTCAAATGTGATGAAAAATCATTGTTCAGAATCAATGGCCATCTTTGTGGAGAATTATAGAAGCTTTGTAACTTGTTAATAGACCTGAAAGTCTACAGAAGTTTAAATTCCCCCTAATCACCATTTCTATAAACCTATGGAAATTACTAGCATGCGATTACTTTTCTCGGGTGTCTCTGGACTTCTTATGATCACTTATTCAGATTCTTTGGGCTTGTACAGATTTCAACCCTTCTTGAACATCAGAAATACTTACGGAATTTACTGAAAATGTACAGGTGCAGGTTCCATAGGAAGAAATGAATTCAGTAAGTCTGGTTTGAGGTCCTGTCTGTGAGCTGTAATTTTTTAATTTTTATTTTAAATTTCATTTATTTATTTTGAGAGCGAAAGTGAGGGCGCATGAATGGGGGAAAGGCAGAGAGAGAGAGAATCCCAAGCAGGCTCTGTGCTGTCAGTGTGGAGCTCAATGCAGGGCTTGAACTCACAAACCATGAGATTATGATCACTTCACGATAGGTACATATATCAAATCATTATGTTACACAACTAAAACCAATACAGTGTTACATGTCATTTATATCTCATTTTTTTAGAGATGGTAGGAATAAATAACTGAATTAAGGAATTAAAATAATAAGAAAAAAATTAAAGAGTAAAACTGAGAAGACGCTTGATTACTTACCGAGAAAAGTGTCTAGAGAAATTTGTTAAGAAGTGATAAATACAGTGAAGGAATGTAAAGCATTAAACAAAAAATTAGAGCTATTGTTAATAAAAAACTAAGCCAAAGGATCAAACTACGTAATAATTTAAGAAGAAGCTAAGCCCATCTTTTCGTCTTGACTGTATACTTGTCAATAGCAAGGACCAAGTTTCATTTATAGAAACTTGTGTAGAGCCAGGGCACCTGGGTGGCTCTGTTGGTTGCACATCTTACGCTTGATTTCGGTTCAGGTCATGATCCCAGGGTCTTGGGATCCAGCCCTGTGCCAGGCTCCATGCTGAGTGTGATGCCTGTTTAAGATTCTCTCTCTCTCTCTCTCTCTCTCTCTCTCTCTCTCTCTCATTCTAAAATAAAAAAAAAGAAAGAAAAAAATAGGGGCGCCTGGGTGGCTCAGTCGGTTGAGCATCCAACTTCGGCTCAGGTCATGATCTCGCGGTCCATGAGTTCAAGCCCTGCATTGGGCTCTGTGCTGACAGCTCAGAGCCTGGAGCCTCTTTCGGATTCTGTGTCTCCCTCTCTCTCAGCCCCTCCCCTGCTCACGCTCTGCCTCTCTGTCTCTGAGAAATGAATAAACCTTAAAAAAATTTTTTTTAAAAGAAAAAAATAAAGAAACTTGTGTAGAGCCTAGCATAGAGCCTGGCCATATGTTGGTGGATGGGTGGAAGCATGAACAAATGAATGAATTACTGATAGATGAATTACTGATAGAGGACTTGGTTGGACCGCTTTTTTAATATACTGACTTCTTGCCTGCTGACATGACTTCAACGATTTGTTTTAAAGGACATGGTACACTCAAAATAATTTTGTCATCTTGCTTACTCCACTGCCAACACTGTTATTGTATGTTCAAAAGAGAAAAATTGTGGTGTGTGTGTGCGTGCGTGTGTGTGTGTGTGTGTGTGTGTGTTACTGGAAAGCCATATATCACCTATCACCTTACAAAAAAATCGCATTTACGTTCAATAATATAACCTCAAACTTCTTGGCACTTATGAATGTTGTATAAAGCCTAGGAAAATAAGATAATAGCAATATCATAAATAAGACCCGGGCTATTCAAATATAGTCAAATCTGTATCATTTTCACAAATGGATTCAAATTACTAATACATGTTTGCATGTGGTCTTTCAAGCACACAATAAAATGTTAGTATAAATACCACACTAATTTTAATAAATACAATTAGTTTAGATTCTGGATTATGTTATAAAATCAGTAAGAATTTGTTGAGCTAATTAAAATTATAAACTAGAATTGAATGCACTTAAATTGTCCATGTAAAAGTGTTAGTATCTGCTTTCAACAAAGCGAAATGTGAATTCTTTATTCTGAAGATATATCATCAAATATAATTTGAGTATAGATGCAATGCTTTGCACCTTCCAGGATTCAAATTACTAATTTTAGTTTTAATGTTCCTGTGATTCAGGAACTATATCCTTGCACAAATAACTAGATATGCTAGAATATTATTGCTATAGTCCCCTATGAAGTTAGGGTTATCTTTGACCTAATGTGATTAAATGTCAATCTCTTCACTTTCAGGTGCACGATAACACAGTATTCTAAAATCATAATAGGCTCACCCTGCTTGGAGCCCCCGGTTCTATTCCTACTAATGTTCAATTTTAAAATGATCCTTGTTCTGAACCTTTACTCACCAAGGACTCTTTGGATAAGATTTGGCTTTCCTTTACACCAGTCTGCTTTCTAACAAACTCTAATTTGTAAGTTACAATAACAATGGTAAATGTCACAAGGATCAGCATGTCTGTATCTGCACAACTCTTACTGATACGTATTTTAGTAGGTGTGACAGTTCTAGGTTTAATTGTCCACTGGTGAATTGGCATTCTGCTTTTCAAAAAATAAATTACTTTCTCCTTTGCCTTTGTTCATCTTGCCGTGAAACCACCTGGAGCGAGGATCATCTTGCAGCAAGCGATAGCGACATTGTTCCTTGCGGGCAGGGGCAATTAAGGACACGGATAAAAATTAGGTGGCTGGGGGCAAGCAAAATAGGAGCAATTAAGGTGTTGGAAGACACTCCCATCGGGAAACAATGAAAGACAGCATGGTTCTCACCATTCTGAAGAACCCAGGAGAGCTAACTCCAAATCAAACTCCAAAGTCAAGTAATCTTCAAACACAAAACAAAAAACCCGATTCCCCAAGACTTCCTCAATGGCTCCTTTTCACAGTCATTTCTTTGCTTCGGTTTATCCACAGCAAACCTTGCTTTCGAGTTTCTGACAGCGGTGCCGAAAGGACAAGTTCTCCTCTACCCTCTTAGGGTCTCTGGCTGGACCTAAGAATTAAACTGATGAAAGACGGAGTGATCGGAAGAAAGCATAGAGACTTCATTAAATTTTTACATGTCGATGAGAGCTTTCACAAGAGAATGAGGCCAGGAAGAAGTGACCAGAGCAGGCAGCGTTCACCTTTTAGACAAGGAAACGATACATCTGTCAAGAATTGACAAGCAAGAGCACAGGGTTGGGCTGGAGACAATAAATAGTGGGGAAGTGACTGGGAGACATGCGGGGGCAGGACAACTAGTGAAGATAAGGGTTCTTTTAGTAAACGTACAGATCCATTTCAGCATCGCTTTCCAGTCTGGTGATAAGGATGTTCTCTTCCTGGGCACAGGGAGGGCACCTCTCCCATGGGAAGAATTTATGGCCTGTTTTAAGGTAGAAAAGGGTAGGTCAGAGAGTCCTGCCCGCATCTGTTGCTCCTAAACACCTGCCGTTTCGGCTCAAAATGATCAACATGCCCAAGTGTCATGTTTGGGGGTGACAAGTCCTGAACTTCAGTAGCAGCAGAGATGTTATTAAGATTGACAGCTCTCCTAGCTGTAGTTTACAGACTGTCAAATCCCTTCGAAAACACAAGTGCTACCTACCTCTATTTAAAGATACACTGGAGGGGCACCTGGGTGGCTCAGTCGGTTAAGCGTCTGACTTCAGCTCAGGTCATGATCTCGCGGTCCGTGAGTTCGAGCCCCGTATAGGGCTCTGTGCTGACAGCTCAGAGCCTGGAGCCTGTTTCAGATTCTGTGTCTCCCTCTCTCTGACCCTCTCCTGTTCATGCTCTCTCTGTCTCAAAAATAAATAAACGTTAAAAAAAATTTTTTTATAAAAATAAAGAGAGGCTCGCCGCAATTAAGTCTGGGTGGGCTCGGTCAATTAAGCCTCTGCCCCTTGATTTCGGCGCAGGTCCTGATCTCACAGTCATGAGATTGAGCCCCGAGTCTGGCTCCACATGCGTGGAGCCTGCTTAAGATTCTCTGTCTCTCCCTCTCTGGCCCTCTTCCCCCCATGTTCATTCTCTCCCTCTCTCAAAATAAATAAATAAACATTTTAAAAAAGAAAAATTAAAAAGAAAAGTAATAAAGAAAGACTGGAAAAAGTTCTTTATATCAGTCAAAAAGGGCAATCACTTTCTAGGATGGAGAAGGATGCAGTGACTTGGCAGAAATACTGGCCAGCTTTTGCATTCACCAGAATCAGCTCCCGATCACTTGGAATGGATTCCTAATACTTCAAACACTGTCCCACTCAAATATCAACGCATTATCAAAACAATCGCCTAGGCCAAAAGTAGTTTAAATTGTTATTCATGTTTCCAATCTTCTCTAGTAAGAAAACAACCAACCACTATTGTTCCCACACAATCTCTCACGTAGGTTGTGAGCTCGAGGTAGTGCCATGTAGCAGGAAGGATGGGATACTGATCATAATCATAGCTGTGGAGGTCAACATTTATTAAATGCCTGTGTTTTATTATTATTTCCTCATTTTACAAAAGATGAAACAGAGGGAAAAAGATTACAGAACTTGTGCCAGGTCACAACAATGTAAGGTGAGTGGCGAAGGTAGGATTTGAACCCAGGCTGTTTACAGGTTTGTGCTCTGAATTATCGTGCTACACATACTAAAATGAAAAAATAAAGGAAGGGGGTTTGCGGACACCTGGGTGGCTCAATCGGTTCAACAGTCGACTTCGGCTCAAGTCACGATCTCGCGATTCACGGGTTCGAGCCTAGTGTCAGACTCCGTGCTGACAACTCAGAGCCCGGAGCCTGCTTCGGATTCTGTGTCTCCCTCTCTCTCTGTCTCTGTCTCTGTCTCTCAAAAATAAATAAATATTAAAACATGTTTTTAATTTAAAAGAAGCAAGGGGGGTTGGGAGGGAATGAGAGGTACAGAAATACTAATCCTCATTCTTCTGGCTTCTGTGACTTTGGACAAGCACTTCAGTTCTTTAGGCTCTTAATATACGGTTTTGCCAACAGCAGTACGTGCATCACGTGGGAGCTTGCTAGAACCACAGAATCATCATCTGCATGTTAACAAGATACGACTGCTAAATTTTGAGAAGCACAGCTCTAGGCCTTCTCAGTAAAATTTGCAAGTTGGCCTGGATGGCATTAGCTGTCTCTTTCACCCTAAAAGTCTAACCTAAAACCTAACTTTTCAACCTAAAAGTCTGTACCGTACAGGTACACGTGACTTCAAATACACAGGTGTTTACCATGCTCAAAATCAGATGCCGGATGTTGTCCACAGTGAGGAGAGAGAAGTTGCAAACCCATCATAGTTTCCTGGTTCACGGTTTGTCAGGGTTGGATTACATGTCCTGTGCTGATGGAAGCTACTAATTTTAAAACAAGTGAAAAGGTATTTGAAGTTTGAAGTCTGAATTTTATGTTGATGGTTTTTCAGAGACTCCGATTCAACCAACATTTCAAAGTTGACTACAACTGTAATTCACTCATAAGTAGAACTTAAATAATTGTCTCTAAAAGGAGCATTAGCAAAATGTTGACTCATTTCTGAATTGTTTTTTCTATTGAAGACTTTAATTGGTATTCTCGTCTTTCAGTAAAATATACAGTCAATGCCCCATTTTGTTCTTTCTTCAACCCATTAATCACATATGTTTTTCCATTTTGCACTAATGACAATTAACTTCTGGAGGTTATCGAATTTTAAAAATGACCACGAGGAAATAAACAACTAGGCGATAACATCACTATCCATTCTGATATTTTAATAAGTAGATGTATTTTAATTATTTATGATACTTCATAACATGCCAGTAAATGCTTTCTAATGCTTTTTGTAAAGGCAGTGAAGTCTCGATAATTTTATATCCGACTATCATTCTTTACTATTAGATTGTTCACTGGAAATGTAAGGAGATACTGTTGATGGGATTATAAAAATTAGATTTGGGGATTAGGGTAGTTTGAGCCATGGCATGGCTACAATTTCTGTAATTAATTATCCCAGAAAGAACTTCCTTTTGTTATATGCTGATGTCACTGCTTTTACATCGCTCCTTGGAATGACTTCGGTGAACATGTTGATCATCAGTAAAAACCAATCGCCTATTTTTATGTCTGTCCAATAACTGGTTCATTCGGAAGAAATACTCTCAATCTACCAGTGACCACTTGTGTGACTTTGGACAACTGATGGCAATCTTCTAGGCTCTTGTTATGCAAATTCTTATCCACTTCTAGGTTCTTGCTTGCGTCTGGTACCAAGTCCCCAAACCGCCGAATGCCCCGAGAACAGCTGGCCTTCCTGACTCCCCGTCTGACCATAAAGATCCCTGTGATTGTGGATTTCCTCCGTGTTCATCCGGGTGTCCCTGGCTTGTACTCCTGGATCTATCACTGGACTCTCTGCCTCTTTGGATTAATGCGCTTACATGCCGTGCCCATTGTTAAGTTCATTTTCTCTGCTGGGCCCTGCCTACCTCATCAGCCTTTTCAGTCTCACACACTCCTCCGGGCTTCTGCTTTGTGTGTGGGAGGAGGATCAGATGGAAAATAATCTTTGGATTGTATTTGATTTATTCTTTACCGTCTTAGTCCCTTTGGCCTGCTATAACAGAATACCATACACTGCATGTCTTATAAACAACAGAAATCTATTTCTCATGATTCTGGAGGCAGGGAAGTCCAAGATTAAAGAGCCACCAAATTTGATGTCTAGTGGGAGCCCACTTCCTGGTTCACAGACAGTGGTTTCCTTTCTGTGTCCTCACTCGACGGAAAGGGTTACGGATCTCTCCGGGGTCTCTTTTATAAGAACACTAATCTCATTCATGAAAGCCCCACTCTCGTGACCTAATCACCACCCAAAGGCCCCACCTCCTAACACCATGACATTGGAGATTAGGTTTTAACATATGAATTTTGGAGGGCACACACACATTCCGTCTATGGCATTTACATTCGAGTATAAGACTTTTAAAACTTTATACTGACAAGTAAAAATAAAATACAAAAAGACCACAAAAGGGAGACTCCTAAGCATTTTTTAAACAGCTAGTACTTCATTAAATTTAAATTAATTAAAATGAAATGAAATTTAAAATTCAGTTTCTTGGTTGTCCTAGCAACTTCCCAAGTGCTTAATAACCATATGAGGCTAGCGTCTACCACATTGGTCAGAGCAGATAGAACATTTACATCGTCAAAGAGAGTTCCACACTGCACACTGACCAGGAGTGTTCTCGGTATTTTATATAACTTTTTCATTTACTCCAAAAAGCAATCTTATGAGGTAAAACATTATCCTGACGTTTATAGGCGAGGACTCAGAGATTCGGAGGGACTCAGGAGGCTCAGCCAGCCATTAAGTGAAAGAGACAAAGAATGGAATCAGAATTTAAGTCTTTCATACTCAAGATTTAAGTACAGATCTGTCTGACTCTCACTTTCTACTCTACTAGATTCTAGACTCCTGACTGTGTGTGGCCTGAGCATGCAGCTTAGATATAATTTTGTAATTAATTACCTGTTTCAATCTCTTGCTTTATAGTCCCAATACCAGTAAATGAAAAAGTCCTAATATTTCACAATATTGCTTCCCATAGCGCAACATCTCCCCTTACTTGGACCTAATCTGATGATAAAATGGTAGGGAAAACAAGAGAATAGGAAGTAATATTTACCGAGTCTTAACCTCTGCTAAATACTGTGTTGGTTCTGGAATGCTGTGAAGTAGGTATTACCCTCATTTTGCAAATAAGGAAACAAGCATAGGGACTATGTCATAGATTAATTCCCTTCAATGACTTATATTTTGAGCAGTGATTTGCCCTATCATCAGGATCGGTTATTTTGAACTTGATCCTACTTCCTTTGTCATCATTTTCCTACATGTGTTTACTGAATCCCTTATACTCTGCCTTGATTTCTTGCATAGTATGACAGTGGGCTAATCCCTACAACATCTACAGTCTTATCATTTTTAGTGTTATCCAAAAGAAGGTGGCTTTTTATAGAGGTGACATTGACCTTATGATTTAGCTGTCATCATAATCCCTGGCAATACTGAGACGCCATTTTGAGGGATGCAACATACACATACTCTAGGCTTGCAACCTAAACGTATTGCCATTTCTTTAATGGTTAGAATATAAGGAATCTGGAAAACCATCTGGGCAGGTGGAAATGGTGCTTCTCATGAATATATGTAATGATTCACTTGCAAAGTCACTGATTTCTGGCTGCGATTTTAAACTGTATTGATTTAAGAGTTTGGTACTCCAAAGAGGAGTACATCTTTCTAGAAGACAAATAAGGATTCTATTTATTAGGGTAGGAGGAGAGAGGCAGATCATGGTTTTTGCTGGGTTATTTTTTATAGCAGGGGGGGAAATAAGGTTGCTGCTTTCTCATGGGATGTAGGAGACTAGATGTAGGATATAGAAGCTAAGGAACCCCGACAGGGCATCTCCATCAACTATGATGCCAATGGTAAAGATTTAGAAGACCACAATGATCTTAGACATGCAGAATCAAAAGGAATTTTAGGGAATGAACTTTCCTCTGGTTCCAGTCTCCCTTTCTCTAAATTGAGAGGGGGAGAAATGGGTCAGGGAGGGAGGAGATAGGTTTCAGTAGACCAGTAGTTCTCAAACTTAGGCCATGGTCAGGATCACCTGAAGGGGTCATTAAAACACAGATTGCTGAGCTTGATCACAGTTCCTGATTCAGCAAATCTGGAATAGGGTCTGATAATTTGCATTTCCACCAAGTTCCCAGGTGATACTGATCACTGCTAATCCTGGGACTGTAATAACCACTGCTTTAGGACCACCTCCTCCAAAAATTCAAAATATGAACATAAAAAGATCCATTCTACCCTCATCATCCTAGCCAATCGATATGAAGCCTCCCTTTTTCTGGATTTTGGTCTGAGAGAAGAAAAGCTAGGCAACTCATGTTTCATCCCATGTTTTCCTCGAATATGTCTGTCTCCCTCACAATACCTGCGGCCAAAAAGAGCATTTAAATCCCCCCTCCCCAGCTGTGGTAGGCTTGTCCTCTATATTATAGAAGAAATTCTAAGACTTAGAGGCTACTATGCTATTGATATGCTGATGGTAGATAAAGGAATCTAGAAATCTCTACTGTCTCTCTGTAGTGCCTAGTCTCTGGATTACTATCTAGATGGAAAGGTCAATCAAATCAGTTTTCCGACACAAATCCAATCTGTGATTCTGGTTGGCACCCAAATCCACCTTGCCTTTGGGCAGTTAGGTTCTGCTTGGCCTTGACTTAAGATTTAAGAGAGAAGTTAGAAAAATCAGCTTAATTCTCACATAATATCATGCCATTTATATCCGAAAGTAGGAGACGGTTGAGTGTGCTTGTGTGAGTACACATATGCACAAGCAAGTGCAGATACATCGGCAGCTAAGGGGTGGAATGTGGTGAACAGTTCAGGGCCCGGCACCTCCTCTGGGAGTAAACTGCATATTACACACATAGTGGGGCCTCAGTAGCTATGTCATCGGCAGGTATATGTCCTTCTGGTCCAAGCTGATTGATCTACACCTGACCCAAGACACATTCATTGGAGTCTCTCCCTTGAGAACTTAAACATAGCAGACGGACAACTGCTGAAACTGAATGTCTTTCATGTAGCTTCTTAGAGAAAATAGTCACGGAATCCTACTGCTGAAAACCTCAGCATGCCCTCGTATGTTCCCTGCCCAACAAGTTAGTAATACCTTCAATTCTGAAGGAGACAGACAGAAACGGTTAAGAATCTGATTTTATCTAAAGCAAGCCAGAAGTAGTTTCTTTTCTTACAACCAAAAATATATTAGCCAATATACAGGCCCTATGCCAAATACTTTAGAATAATTAGTACACGAAATCTTGACTTAACAATTCCCCGTGATGCAGGAATCACCCTCTTTTCATAAATGGGGACATAAACAAAGTTCTCAAATTTATATAGCTAGAGAATAAGCAGCCAACAGAGATTTGGCCTCAGGTTTGATAGACTTCAACGTTCATTTTTTTTTGACTACCTTACTCCTGAAGGAAGTGGAGCTGGGACCACAATGCCATCTAGGTGTCGAATTTGAAGACACCTGATAGCCAGGTGAATGAGCATATGTGTAAGGTCAGTCAGAACACTGGAACAGGTTCCGAAAGACCTTTAAGAGTCCGTGCCTCTTCACAGTGCTTAAAGTATCATGGGGAAATGATTTTTTAAAAGAGAAAAAGAAAGAAAACACACCAACACCGAAATAGTATCTCACACTGTATTAGAGGTCAATCAACTTGCATAATTTCTGAATTGTAAACTTTTTAGTGAAGTAGTGTCATGTCCAAGTACATATTAGAATTTGAATGAGGCCAAGAAACAATGCTTGGAAAAGCTCATAGTCTACTCGTGAGTAGAAAAATTTATAATAGCAAAAAGAGTATTCAAAGGGAAAATCTCTCATTACATGCAATTACTCTGTAAAAAGTAAACTAGATGCTTCTAAAATTGCTAAAAATAGTTTGTTCTCGTACATAATTAAGGAACTTATGTTACAGCTTTATTTACTAAATCTTTTCTAAGTCCTTAAGTAACATGCTGGTAACCATCGACCCAGGGCCTGATCAAATTATTATAAATTCCAGATTAATCTGATTTGAGGAGGCTTTATTATAAGTTCAGCTTTTCCTTAGCTGGCTCTTCGCAGACATCTCTGGACACTAACACTTGAAGTCCTTGAAATTTATTACCACATCGTAACTATCTTCTGATCTTCAGCCCAGCAATCCTGAAATGAAGCGAACAGAGAGAAACCAAGAACACAAAATCATCTTCAAAATGTGTAAGAAGTCGAAACAAAAATGTGTAAGTTGTCTGCAAGGACACAGAGATGTTCTCCAAGTGCTATCTGAATGCCCTGTGTTGTCGATAAGTTGAAGACATGCACAGATAAAATTTGGAGCTACAAGATCACAATAAACAAACCATTATCATTGCTGTTTGGTTAAACATATGCCACATGATTAAAATATTTCCCTCTTCTAATTACAATTCATTTTAAATTTAATTTTGAAGCCTTATGCCGTTCTCTAATTGTTTCATCTGTTTTTGGTTTTCTGTAAGTAGATTATAAGCTCTTTAAAGAATTATGTTTCATACTCATGTTTCCCTGTAATACCTTGAACAATGTTGAGTAAATAACAGATTAGGGATGACAAATAAGTCTTATTTCCTATCTCCACATTAGTGGTAGTGTCTGCTTCGGGAAGCACACTGGGAAAGATTATGAATTCACGACTGCACTCCACCAAGAGAGACTGCAGATGATTGATTAGTAATGTCTGCTCTGAGCTTAAGAGGGGGAAGTAGCAGCATGCATGCCATCTATTTTTCCATTTCACCAGTAGACATTCATTTCATACTAGTTAAATGAATTAAAATGTAAACAGGAAGAAAAGGATGATGCCACTTAAATTTTCCCATTGAGTGTTCATTCACCTTCAGCAAAAATTATACCATATGTAAGTTCGTTATTAAGCATGAAATCAATACATTTTGAAATTTAAAGGAAAGGCAACTAGTTTAAAATAGCATGGGAGATATTTTGTGTTCATATCGGATCTATACTTTCAGATTTTTTATTTAAAACTAACTCGTTTAACGTCTTCTCACCTCTATCTAGAAACTAAAAGCCAAGGATTCTCAGAGTTAAATACGTATACACAGAAGTGTACACACTGAGGCCAGATCAAGGATAAAACACTTGTGCATCTGGACACAGGGTGGCATCACCGTAACCAAAAGCTATTCCAGTGGTACTGCCTTGAAAAGGCAGAGACTGGGATAATGTTTCCCAGCCTCAAACAAGCTTTGGAGTCCTTCTTGCCTCAGTAGCTGGTGGTAGTTCTAGTAATTACACATATCCCCCACCACACACACCATACACACATTTACCCTGACTTGTACACCCCTAAGCCACATCCGTGTAAACCTGCCTATCTCTGTGATGTATAGAAGTTTCGAGAAAAGTCAAGTTTCCCATTATTAGTAGCTCTTTGAATATCCTATTTAATAAGATAAGGTGGAACTAGATATTGCCCTTGTTTGCATTACATATTATGGAGAAGGGGAATTCGGGACTTAGTATTTGAGGCAACTTTTCACTTAAAACAGCTTAGCAAAAATGTTTATCCATCCAGTAGCAGCTTTCAAATAAGGGAAAGTTTTAGGAGCTCCTAATCCTACATTGTAGTCCACTTCAACATCTCACAAAACCCTAATACTCACACAAGTGGTAAAGGGTTCTATCTAGTGAGGTGTATTTAAATTCAAATAGTAGGTAGAAGCAAGTAGGGATTAATTATCCTAGTGATAGTGATATAAAACTCTCATGGTGTTTAGGCTAAGAAATACAGCAAGTTAAAAAAAAAAAAAGGATGGATGTCTCTTTCAGAAAATGATTAAAAAACATGAGTTTGGTTCTAGCTGCCCATCCATAGCACCTGCTACCTGACACCCTAAGCGAGGTGGGTGGCCAAAAGCATCCACAAGGCCATTGGGTTTGACCCCAATTATCTTTTATTGTAAATAGGCCATATGTCAAATTCCAAGATAAATTGGAAACATTTGATCTATCTCCTGCTCCTAGATTAATTTTAAAGATTCATTTTCTATTCTTACAGATCCTTTATTTGAGCCACTTTGCTCTTCTGTTTTAAAGAAAAGACGTCTTATATTTGCCTTTCTAGATTCAAGAGGATTCTATGTTTAAGGATATTTTTGGAAGCAGGGATTTTAATAGTCGGAACATGATTGAGAGGAAAATGGCAGGAAATAAGCCTGCTCAAAATGTGAGATATGACCAATACTATCCACTGAATTTCTTCATAGGAATTCATGTTCACTAAGGAGAAGAAGAAAACTAAGAAAACATTCATTACCATGCTTAACAGAGATGAATGCTTTAACAAATCTCCTCATTTCCCCACGCAAATCATTGCTATAGCCATGCAAACCAACACAAACAAATATATCACACATGAAAAGTAATAGTCCTATGAGCCTTTGAGGTTTATGTGGAACAATGCTGCCTTAAGACAGACTATTAACCACTGAAAAGATCCTGATTTATTCAGAAATGAAAATAATATTAATGTAAACCAACATGACCTACATCCAAATAGATTCTGCATGAGTGAGTCAGGACAATGTGATTTTCATAAAGCAATTTGGCATTAAAACTAAACAGCACTAAAAAAAAGCATTAAAAAAAAAACTAAACAGCATAGCAAAATAGAATCCACATTCCCCACCCCCCTCCCAAATACTCACAGTCCTGAACAACTTAATATATACTTCTGAATTTTGCACACAAATAACCTGCTGGAGGAAGAAGTTCTGTAGGAACCAGTGTTTTTCTCCTCAAATTGATCAGAACAGAATGAGATTTTTAACGAGTCTAATTTTGAATGGTGTGTCTATTTCGTAAAACATCCCTGACATTAGAGAATTTATTGGTAGAAAGTACGTTTATTCTGTTCTTTTTCTTTCCTTTCCTTTCTTTTCTCTTCCTTTGAAAGATTATTCCATGGGTGTTTGCCTGTCAGATTAATTGCCCTTCAAACCATGGATATAGCCACTTTTGTGCTCACTCGTATGTGACCAGGGTTCCAGTTCTAAAATCAGAGTTATTGTGTCCGCTCCACAGACAACACAAACAATAGCTTGAAGCAATGGAAAGATGAAATGGAGCTGAAAAGGGGAAGAGCAAAGGAAAGCAATAAAGGGCTGAGTGAAGGAAAGAAGATCTTACTGTGATGGAAAGAAAACAGCATCCTCTTCTCATCCTGTTTGACCTTGGTTGCTACTTAATTTTGAATTTTTTGTAATGATACTGAAGAAGTGACGAGAGGTCACCGGTGAGGTAATGGCCTCACATGGCCCTCGGGTTGCTCTCAGGTCTCACCCACATATCCACTGGGCATCCCTTCTCACTGTCCCCTGCCCCTTTCCCGCCCATGACCCAAGGCTCCCCTCTCGCGGTTCAGTTTCTCTACCCAACACCATCATTTATTCCTTTTACGTCTACAAAACAGCACCTTTGTATGTTGAGAAAACAGCTTAGAAAGAAAATTTATCAACATTGCGCTTAGTCTTAAAAAAATACACACACACACACACACACACACACGTACATATGATCTAATGAACTTTCCACCCTTCCACAATAAAGCATTAATAAGAACGAAGTGAGATCCTCACGGTATCAGTGGTCATTAATGATGCATTCATTACCAATAAGTGTTAGTATCACATCGATGATGCATCTATATAGACACCTAATTATAATATTAAATGGCCAGCATGCATGATTAATTTATTTTCCCAAGCAAGTGTACACTTTTATTAAGAACTTGTTTCAAGACAACTTTTCATAAGTCTCTTCTTGTTACACTAATCGACAGGCTGTAGCCTGTTCATCATACACCTTACATTAATCTTTAAAAAAGAAAAGATATTCCAAATATTTACTGTTCTTAAGATAACTGAGAAGAACCGACCATCCTCAGGAGATAGAAAAAAACAAAGGATCGCTAGACTTCTATTTATGTATTCAGCCAAGCTTCAGTTTTTCCATATATTCTGAATACTATAATGTATGAGAGGTGGTTCTCCGGATCTTCAGGGCGAGCACAGGCTCTGAGGGCAAAGTCACTCTGCTTCCATCGTCAACGTGTGAGCTCAGAGAAAAAAGTAAGAACGTGGGCATTCGGGGTGATCTAACTTGGGCAGCAGAAGGATGCACGTCATGCGTGGTCTTTGATGAGCTCTCTCCATTCTGGGCTTAAACCAGACTATTCAGGGAAGCGTCATTTGGAGAGCTACCCTGACTCAGAGTTAGAAATTACTGCCCACCCAGGTACCTGTCTGTGACACTCCAGCAATGCCACCAGATACACACGGGACTGTGGATAAGTCACTCAATTTCATGGGTCACTTTTTGCGCAACCACAAAATGAAGAGCTCTAATATTCCTGACTTCTAAAGAAATATTCCTGGGGCGCCTGGGTGGCTCAGTCGGTTAAGCGTCCGACTTCGGCTCAGGTCATGATCTCACAGTCCGTGAGTTTGAGCCCCGCGTCGGGCTCTGTGCTGACAGCTCGGAGCCTGGAGCCTGCTTCAGATTCTGTGTCTCCCTTGCTCTCTGACCCTCCCCCATTCATGCTCTGCCTCTCTGTCTTAAAAAAATAAATAAAAACATTTAAAAAAAATTTTTAAAGAAATATTCCTCAATGGAAATTAGGAAAATTAGTCAAAACATTTTTTAAAATGTAAGCTAATGTTAATAATCAACTTGACCAGTATCTGAATGTCCAGTTTTTATCATACTGATGATCTTTGTTTCTGCCATGATTTCGAATGGTCTTTTATAATTGTATATTTACCTCGCCCTAAGGGGAGAAGAGATTAAATTCTGAAACACTACATTCCACCATTCGAACTCCTACAATGTTTAATGTACAAGAGCAGTTGAAGCTAAATGTTCTAACATGAGATTTGGAGATTCAGCACTCCCCTTCTCTGTGTTTTTGCCTCATCTATTGGAGGACATTTAAAATTTTATTTGCAAATATTGCATTTCTTAAGTGATCAAAGCACATATCAAGCATGATCTAATCAATAATTTTGACTTCCTCATAAAAGAAACAGAGTAGATGTCTATATATTGCAGTTTAAAAAAAGAAAACTGAATGATTAGAGTAACAACACATTCCAGAGTAATACATTCCTTCAACGGTTCATGTTTCCCTACAAATGTGTTCAAATCTATAAAGGTATTTAAAACAAGAAAAAAATTATTAGAAACTGAAGGTTCTACTTTATTTTTACCCGAGCTTTGAGGTAAAACCTTTCCTTCACTCTGATGAGGGACATATGCCCTCATAGTATCTTTCAAAACCCATTTTTAAATGTTAATGAGTCTGGGGATGCTTGGGTGGCTCCGTTGGCTGAGCCTCTGACTTCCAGCTCAGGTCATGATCTGATTCCGTGATTCGTGGGTTCCAGCCCCGTATCAGGCTCTGTGCTGACAGCTTGGAGCCTGGAGTCTGCTTTGGATTCTGTAGCTCCTTCTCTGTCTGCACCTCCCCTGCTCGTGCTCTATCTCTGTCTTTCAAAAATAAATAAATGTTAAATAAATAAATAAATAAATAAATAAATAAATAAATGTTAATCAGTCTGTAAAAAGAACTTCTAAAACTTTTACTTTTTTCATTGCTGTTTTTTATGTCTTAAAAAAACAAACAAAAACAAAAAAGACTGTATTATCCATCCACTATGACACAGCTATTTCCATCTTAGCTTAAAACACAAATGGACTTGTTGAGTGTTGAGTGCCTATGGCGCTCTGAGAAGTAATCCAGGCACCATGCAGTTTACAGAGGCGAACCACTTTTAAAATTTTTTTTAATGTTTTTATTTATTTTTGAGAGCGAGGGAAACAGAGTGTGAGTTGGGGAGGGGCAGAGAGAAAGGGAGACACAGAATCTGAAGCAGGTTCCAGGCTCCGGGCTGTCAGCACAGAGACCAACCCGGGGCTCAAACTCATGTACTGCAAGATCATGACCTGAGCCAAAGTCAGACACTTAGCTGACTGAGCCACCTGGGCGCCCCCAGAGATGAACCATTTAATCCGAGAGAAACACAGCACGCAGTTGATTTTGAAGGGAGCATTGGGTGCACGAAATATCATGGTGGAAGAAAAGAGGGAAAAGTAGGCTGGGGCTAAAGCCTGAAAGAACTTAGAATTTGTGAAAATAAGTTGGAAATTTTATGAGAAAAAGGAGAATTATCAAAGGGGTGTGTGTGTATGTGTGTGTACGTGTGGTTTTGCTGTGGCTGTTTGCCTAGGAGAAGCATGATTAGATCTGAGCAGCAGGGGGATGGGTTGGACATCCCCACAGAGGAGGAAATGAAAGTAGGAGTGAGTGATGGTAGAGAGGACAGTTGAGGCATACTGAAGGCACAAACTAAGACAATAGCAGCATAAATGGGGAGGAAGGGAACCAGAGTGAAGCCAGTCTTGGAAATATAATCTTCTGAACTCGGCTGTGGTTTGGATGTGGGGGTGATAAAGGAGGCACTGAAAATAACACCTTGGTTTTGAGCTCCGGGGAGCAGGTAAAGGCGAATACCTTAGCTGAGATAGGGGTTTTTTCTGGGAAAATGGATTGGGGAACAACCGAAGAGTTCCAATTAAACATGTTGAACTTAAGGTTTCTGGGGCATTCTAGTACAGATGTGAGGCGGGAATCTGGAAATGAAAAGCCGGAGCTCAGGAGAGATAGAAACTAGAAATGCCATTCAAAGTCCTAAAATTGACATAAATGAGTTAATGGTGAATTATTAGAGGGAGAAATATGAGAAGAAATAGGGGTAGGGAAATTAAAGATAGCTTGGATGTCCTGTTAATCATACACATGGAAGTCAACTTATTCCAAAGCCCACTGATCCTTCTTTCCTCTTCCTCACCCTATTTAATTATCCTTCTTCACCCCCAAATGTATGCTTCCTTCTGCCACCTCTTATACTGGCCTCCTTATTTATATTCTCAGCCAAGAAAGAACTCTTGTAAGTAACCTTTGGCTTTCCTTGTTCCTCAAATCCGATGGATCCTTCTCCTTGGAAATCTCTTCTGTCTGGCACTCTTTTTGCCAATCAGTTCATGAATTTGGGGTCCTCCTTATGTCTGACATAAGTCCCTCCCTGTTCTGGTCCATTCTCCAAATTACCTCTGCGAAGTGTCTTTCTAAGAGAGCAAATTGATTACATCCCCACCTTATGTTGAAACCTCTGTTGGCCTCCTTTGTACAGAATGACATCAGTATTGGTGTGGCTTACAACGCCCCTGTCTACCTGTGGCTTACAATGCCCATCTCTACCTGTAGAAAGGCTGATGGACAGATACCAGCTCTTCTGTGACTTTTCCTATTTGGCCCCTTCCTTAGCACTCTGCAGAACTCTCGATGAAACACATGAACAGTTTTTGTGCTATCTGCTATAGTCACAGCCACTGTGAAGGAGTAATGAGAGAGGTGAAGGAATCATAAGGTCAGTGCTTGAGAACAATCAATGAAATGGATGTTAGGGTCCTTGAGAATAATGGTGAGACTGGACAATGGTAACCCAATATGATAAAGGCCAAGATCCTCAGGGTGGCTCCAAAGGCTTGATAACCTCACCTCAGCCCACCTCTTCAGACTCATCTCAAACCATTCCCCTTGCTTTCTGCAGTCAGATCTCATGGGTCTTTTTCCAACATGACCAAGGTCCCCTTTTATGTCCTGCTCTCTCCGGCAGAACCACTTTTGCTTGTCTCTGACCCGCTGACCTAGGTCCAATCTCTATTCCCGTTTCATTCACACAGGGATTGGGGACTGACTCCCAGACTAAGTCAGCTGCCTTGTCTATGTTCTTCTTAAGCCCTGGAATTTTCCTTCACAAACACACCTCATTCTGGCAGATCTTAATAGTCAAAGTATTATCACATCTAGTTCATCTCTGTGTGTTATTAAAAACATGACTAACCATTTCATTCTGAAATGCGGTCCTTAAAAAGCCCAAAGATGGACAGAACCACGTATTATCTATGACCAAGTACAGCTTTCGGAAGGTAAACGCAGATTTTCAAACGTGTGCCGCTCTACAGACTCAAAAATCCACATAGTTCTTACAAACAGTCAAGACCTGTCATTGTCAACACTTACACATTAAATCTGTTTCTCACCATCAGGGAACACTTGCGTGTGCACAGGCTGGGGTGATCATGGGAAGGTCATGACCCGCTGAATCCAGGAGAGAGAATGCAGATACGGACGAGTGAACAATAGACACTGCTGACTCATAGAGCAGGGGGTGCGACCACCATCTTTTCTCTGGCCCTATCACAGCAGACCTGCAAAAAATATTTGTTAAATGAAAGAAGGGGCTAACGTCCTTGAGAAATGAGCACGGCTTAGCCTTTGGCAGATGAGATGTATGGGAAAAAGTGTGGCACAACTGCACGGCGTAGACTTCCCAGGATCACCATGAGCAATTGTGGTCAAACAATAGTCTGGAAACCAGAGTGGGGAGAAGGAAGATTTCAACAGTAGGGAGCAGCACTGTTGAGCCCGTTAAGAATAAGACAGGAAGAGGTCGAGTTGTGTTTCGATGGGAAACTGAGGTTGAATCTGGAGGGCGGGGCTAAGCCTCCCTCCTTTTCTTTCAACCCAGAGGTAGACAGAGGCTTCAAGTTTTCCACAGTGACATGAGGGTGCTGTACATGTGTCCCTAACATTGGGAGACCTTCAAGATACTATTTACACCACGGTTCGTTCATTTTGCCCCCAGAGAACAGCCAACGCTGTGAAGGATTGCCGAGATTACTTGGCAGACCTATTACCACCTAAATCTTCCAGTGTGACCAGTTGAGCATGGCTCATTTTCTGAAAAGTGCCATTGAGTTGATGTCTAGCAGGAGCTTAACATCTATTAGGTCTTTAGACATGCCTGAGTGAAAGGCGCTATATACTAAAATGATTGACTTTCACCATATGCTCCCAGTTGCTCACAGAGGTGAGAAACAGCTGGTTCATCTTGGAGAGGCAAAAACTCAAGTCCCCTGAACGAACAGCTTTTAGACGTTATATTACCAGTTGCGGAATCCATTTCTGATTCGTACTCGCAGTAGCCGTTTAGTCTAGATATTTACTTATCCACACATAACTATTTCATTCTCTAATTGCATCTAAATTCTTTGGGGGGGGGCGGAAACTGTTATAAAACATGCCCTTGTTACATAAGGGAGCTATATACATACAGCTTGATGGCATACTAATTTATCAATATCCAGAATTATTATAAAGAAGCTGTTTGAAAGTACCAGAACAGTACCAAAGTTTCATTCATTCATGAAATGATTGATTGCATATACTCTGTAGAAATGGATTCATATTTCTGAATACATGTTACTTTATATCCCTCAAAGAGAAAAATACATTTGCACTCAATATGCATTTATAGGATAATATGACACAGGTGTGGTGATATTAGAAAAGAGAAAGCCAACTATAAAGAAGAAAAATAAAAGCTTTACTGGGGAAGAAACTCAGATTTCAGAATGGAGCTGCAGATTTGGAAACAGGAAAATAGCCAAACGTGAAAGATGTTTTTCATATTACAGGGAAGCTCAGTCAACCGAAAATCTCACCAGCAAAGGTCTTAGGAGGGCACGTTATAAGACAAAATCAAGTTTATGACAACTGAGATGTTGATTTAAGCCACCGAGGCCCTGAAGACGGGCTGCGCGGGACCTTGCTACCCAGCATGGAGCTAACATGAAAAAGCCGTGCAGGAGAGACAACATAAAGTAGTCTGACACCCACCCCCTGCAGGGTTTCATGTTGCTGCTGTGTTAAGTGACGTGCTCCTGTTGTTGAAGAAGCATTCAGCACTGATACACAATTTTAAATGTGTCAGTCTTGATGGTGAGCGCTCCCTTTTACATAGCGGCACATGTATGCACCTTCTTATTGCCAACTCCATTTCACATTAATTTTGTAAACTGGTTTCATACATTCTCAAGATCTATTCATCCTTAGTCCTAATTTTAGGAATTTATGACATGAAAAAAAAATAAGTTGTGCCAGACATTAAATTTTTACAATTGACTGGAACGGCTCTTTCATGACGCGGCTTAGAAATGATACATATCAAAGGACCTGTTACTGAAGAGCCTCGTGGTCAGGAAGGCCAGAGAGAAATTTTTGAATTAGGGACAACTGCATACTTCTGAATGGACCTCATGAGGATTTAAAGCAAAAGATAATCTGGAGTCTGCGTATTTTAAATACACTCTAGCAGCCAAGTTAAAAGTTAAATAATCATAATGGTGATAATAATGATAATAACAACAACAACTCATCTGCTAGTTAAGTGCCAAGCACAGTGGCTTTAAATAAATCACCCCATTTAAAAGACAACGTCATTTACATGGATTTTCTATTTAATCACCATCACAAACCCACCAGGTAGATACACTGAGACATTTGTTCGGAGAAGTTAGCTTTGTGGTTAAACGGTGAAGAGTGTAGACACAGGAGGGAACCTGGGCTGGTACCGGCTACAGGCCGAATTAACTGCACGACCTCAAGGGAGTTACTAACTTCTCGGTGATTTGTGATCCTCATCAAAGAAATAGGAAGGCTAATGAAAACCCACTGCAATATTAAAGAGTCCAGATACATATTAAAAGCCCCCAAAGGGTAACTGTTATGATTATCCCCGTTTTAAAGATGAGTAAACTGAGGCCAAGACGGTCAGAAACTTGCAAAAGCCACATAGCTAATAAGCGGCAGATCTAGGATTTGAACTCCAGGAGCGTGACTTCAGAGCACAACCTTTTAGCCATATGCCATCATGGACACAAAATTTTGAGTATCATTGACAAAGAAAGAATTTGACGTTTGGATTTTATAGAAGGTACATGTGTTAAAATTATTCTTAAATTCCTATCCATATTAGCATATGGTTATATAATTACGATCTATATTTAGAATGCAGTCATCCCTTTCCTTCAATTAGTCATAGAGCCTCGCTAGAATTTTAACCCATTCTTAGTTCACACGACTAGTTCCCATTGTCCTGTATTTAAGTCTCCCAGTTTAAACACACCTTGTTTTTTTACTAAGACAAAATTAAGAAGGGAAGATATTGTATGAACTGATACGAATTTTGTAAATCATAAACACGGATTTTTAAGTATTTTTAAGATAAAACTTTAAAATCACAAATCTAATTCAAATTTGCATCCTTTTAAAATTTCAACTTAAAGTTTTAAATACCAAAGACTTAAAATTTCACGAAAACTAATACTGAGGATATTTAAAGACTTTAGTAAGTAAGGGTAGTATGAGTTTTGAAACACTTTCTTTGTTTTCTCTGGCCTATTTTTTTTAATCACCAAATCCTAAAGAGTCTCGAAAGAACTTAAAATCACTAGAGTGTACTTGGTATCGTTTCAACGTACTGGCCTTTAGATATTTGGATGCAATATACCACAAGACAGAAAAATTATGGCTTTGCAAGCGTTTGAGAACATTAATTGTAAGAAAATACCTTGCAAACGACAATGCAGAATCACTTCTCAGGGCTAAATAGACACCTAAGAGAAGAATAGGTCGCCCCAAGTTAGGGACAACTGGCAAACAAATGGCTTGTGGACTGGCCACCCGAAAAATTGTTCCCACTCGGGGTAACTGCTTATCCCCCTTTAGCCTGCTGATTCCCGCCTCACCCACATGGCCCAAATTCAACCCAGGTGAGTCTCCAGGGAATAAGCTGGAAAAACAAAATCCTGAAAGGTTAAATACTGAATCATTCCATTTCTATGACATTTTCAAATGACAAAATTGTATTAACAGGAATGCACTGGTGATTAAAGGGTCCTCCCTCCGAGGGATATACAATAATGACAGTAGGGGTTTTTGATGATGGAAATGTCCGGTATCTTGATTGTGGTGTCGGATATACAAACCTACACATGTGATAAGTCACACGGAACTGAACGCACACCCGCCACCATCACCACACACAAATGAGATTAGGTAAAATGGGAGATCTGAATAAGACCAGTGGAGCATTTCAATGTCAATCGCCCGGGGGGATGCTACACTATGGTTTTGCAAAATGTTAGCACGGGGGAAGCTGGGTAAAGTATTCATGAGATCTCCGTCTTATTTCTTACAACTGCAGGTAAATCTGCACTAATTCCATCACAAGTTTATTGAAATTGAAAGAACAAACGAGGTCTGCAGTGGCAGAAAATGAAAGCGAAAATGAGTGGGGAAAGGTGAAGGAAAGGAAGGCCCAAGGCCACCCGTCTCTCCCCACCTGAGTCGGGCTAACTTTGCTCAGCCCCTCTGTTTCTGGACATGAGCGCATTTGGCTCTCTGCTCTGCTTTCCAATCCCCGCAAGTCTCCCTGTCTTCTAACCTACAGACTCCCGGCCTCCCCGCCCACCTCAGGGGAAGGAGCGGCCACGAACCCTGCCGTCCGTGGCGCCAGAGCAACCACGTGGAGCTCCCTCTGCAGTCCTTCTCCAAACACCTAGTCCTGAGCTAGGGACGTAATCCCCAGCAGCCTTCGATGGGCCTTTTTCATCTATAAAATGTGGCTACTCACTGCCTTTGGGGCTGTTGAGGACTAACAACAATAGATTTCAGGCACCGAGAAATAGACCGCTACTCACACATGTCCAACATCTGTGTGTGGAGATTGTATTTCCCTCGGTAGGTCTTCATGGAAAAAGAGAAGATTCAGGCAGCCCAGAGGGGACTCTACCAGGCCCCGGGTTGGTAACTCAGAGCAGAACCCCTGAGAAGGTCTGTGAGCAGGTTCCGGGCCGAGAAAGTGGTAGAGAAGCAATGGGATGCGTTCGATAGAAAGTGGGCGGAAGCGGAGGCAGGTGGACAGAAAAGAGGTTGGCTCACAAACAGGAAATGGAGTCGTCTTCCAGAAAGTGTTGGGGCACGAAGGACCAGCGAGGAGGGAGAGTCCAAAATCTAATAAGAAACAACCCCCGGTTTTCAGAAGAGCTTACAGCCTCAGGTTTGGGCGTGGGGTGGGACAGGGGTAGGAAACCTACAAACACTACTGTCAGCTCAAAAGGGCGGAGATGGACGTATAGAGCGCACATGTGAAAGGAACGCAGATACACAGCTGAATCCGGCCGGAGGGAGGCAGGAAGACTTCCCGGGGAGGTGGCTTTCGAACTGCCCTCTAAAGGAATAATAGGAAGACAGGGAAGATGGGGACGGAGGAAGCAGGAAGAGGCGACAGCACAGCACAAGGAGGGCGCTTAGGTGTGAAATGTCCTGACGTAAGTCACATGGTGGAGCAGGCCTTGAACGGGGGGTGGGAAGATGGGGGACGCCAGACCATGAGGTGAGAGTGGATCAAAAGGCCCTCCAGGAAGGGCCCACAAGGAACTTCATCCTAAAGGACAAATGGAGCCCATCGCGGGATTTTAAGTAGGTGGATTCATCATCAGATCTGTGTTTTAGAAAGGTCAGCCTGCTGCTAAGAAATGAGGACAAACTGATGGTCACGAGAATTTTTTAACTGAGTTCTCTTCATTCAATTCTATATTTTTGAAAACCTGTATGCTCTGAGAAACACAATCACTGAACAGGGGAGGGAGCCTTCTTGGGACTGTTTTAGAAAAGCCCATGTGAGGATGCCACGGAATCCCTGCCTTCCATGCACTTCCTGAACTGAATCTGAGTCCCTTTCCCACGGCCCCTTTGCAAATCTCAGTGCCCACAATCTCTGCTTACGGCAAGTCTCTCTGGGACAATGTCTGAGGTGTCCTAAATACATTCAGCAAACTCCATCCCCTTTTAGCGGCACAGGGAACCCTCCCACCCCCACCTCGTGGCCTACAGGGTGGGTTCCTATGGCCGAGGGACTCTGGGCTACAGAGGGCTGAAGGAAACAGCTGTTGTGTGAGGCAAGGGGATAGGGAACAAGGAGCTACAGAGTGTAGGGTGCTGCCTTCTGCATTCGCTCCCAGGGCTAGTGCTGGGTTCTAGGTTGTTTGGGGTTAGGTCACCGCCTTTCCAAGCCTTTGGACCACTCCGGATGCTGTGCTGAGACTCACAAAGGAGGGACACGGGGGCCAAATTTGCCTGCAACAGACCTATGTCATTTGGCAAACAGGTGTTCTAATATCAAGGAACTGATTGCCAACATGTAACCATTGGGGGACTTCACATAAATATGCACATCTCAAGATCCTTTTGTAGTTTGGGGGCGGGGAGGGAATGGAAGATCTGGCAAAAATGGGCTCTCCCTAAGGCAATAATATGGAGTGTTGCCCAGCAACTTGTGAGGATACTGACATTGGAGGCACGGATTTAGAATATCAATTTTCTAAAATACAGGGTTTAAGTGGACAACAGAGTGGCTGCTCATTCTTAGCAGTGACTTGAACAGCTCTGCTCCCTTTGTGTGGGAGGCCCTCTCTGGTCTCTCACCACATTCCCTCTAGTGACAGGCTGTACATATTTCCGGTATCACCTCCCATGGGAAGGACTGTTGGTTCCCTCCAGAGCACTCTGTTTTGCCACCAACACACTGGCTTCCCATTATAGCACAGAGACCCACAGCTCAGAACTGCATGAGAGAATTGCTCTCCCTCTAGACAGAGCTTGCTGAGCACAAATACCATTTTCTATTCATTATTGTACCAGAAGCATCTTACATGGTACCTAGTAAATAGTAGACAAACGATGAGGAGGAGGAGGAGGAGAAGGATGGTGGTGGTAGTAGTGGTGGTGGTGGTGGTGGGGGGGATATAATATAAGGAAAAGAGCAGTGTATGGGCCTTGAAGTTAGACTTTGCTTCAGATTTCAGCTCTTCTTCACTATTACAGGCAAATGACTTAATCTCTCTGAGCTTTGTTCTTTTCCTATAAAATGGGCATACATGATTAATGTGAGAATTAAATCACACAATGAAATAATTCTAACATGACACCTAGATTAATGAGGTCAACAGATATGAGTTACCTCACTCTTTGCATGCTGGTGGGATAAATATCTATGTAAATAGACAGCAGCCCATCATGTTTATTACCTAAAGGTTTCTATAAGGGTTTTGACCTAGGAGCATTTTTCTGAGGAGCGTGGATATCTGGGGGAGAGAGCATTTCAAGTAGAGACTAGAGTGAATTCAAGGCCCCGAGGCCAGATTGTCCCTGGAATGTTTGAGGAAGCACAAGAGAAAAGTGAGGAAGGGACAGGAAGGGAAAGAGTGGTAGGAGATGAGGAGAGAAAAATAAGGGTACAGGGAGGCAGGTCATGGAGACCTGTAGGGAAGTCCTTGCCTCTTTATCTTTGTAAATCTCCAAGTGAGATAGAAAACCATTGAAGAGTTTTGAGCAGAGGAGTGAAAACATCTGACACCATGTAGCAGGATCACTTTGGACGCTGTGCTGGGAACAGACTGAAACAGGACAGGGGTGGGACCTGGAGGAGCAGGAGGGTGATCTCCATCTCCAGAGAGGCAGGGAGGTGGCTTGGACCTGGGTGGAAACAGGGGCGGCGGGGAGAAATGGCTGGGTTCTGGATTATTTAGAAAGCAGAGCCAACATAATTTACTAATGGATTAGATATAGGGCGTGGGGGGAAAGAGGAGTGGAAAATGACTACAAAGTTTGTAACTTGAGCAACTGGAAGAATGGAGTTGCTATTTCCTGAGAGTATAGGCGTGGGGGTTGCAAAAATCTCTCCAGGCCACTTGGAAGCCACTGGCAAGCTGCAAAGCTCAAATGGTGGAGAATTCAAATTCAAAGTGTCCAATGCAAAAATCATGGCCCTTTCCCTCCTGTCCTGCTATGTCCATCACAATATGTTGTAGAGGCAGAATAGATCATTCTGTCTGGGGTATTAAGACAGACTTCAGGAAAGGTGCAGTATCTGAGCAAGGGACAGAGCGGGGAGACCACAGGGCCATTTTGACATGAACAAGAGCAACAACAAAGGTTGGGAGACCTGAAGGTGTTTGCCATGTATTCTGGTGTGTCCTCAACTGTACATAAGGTACATACAGAGTATAGTGTGGGAGAGAAACCTAAAAGGATATGTCACATAATGGAAGATATTGAACGCCATGCTTGGGAGCTAAAATTTAACCATTTGGGCAATGAGAAGCTGTCGAAAAGAAGTAAGAAGTGAGACGGCTTGGGGGCGCCTGGGTGGCTCAGGCAGTTAAGCGTCTGACTCCCGATTTTGGCTCAGGTCATGATCTCATGGTTCCTGAGACTGAGCCCCACCTCAGGCTCTGCACTGACAGCATGGAGCCTGCTTGGGCTTCTCCCTCTGCCCCTCCCCCACCCCCACCCCCACTCATGCACTCGTTCTCTCCCTCCCTCTCTCAAAAAGAAATAAACTTAAAAAAATATAAGTGAGAGGGCGCGGATTATGTTTTAAGAAAATAACTTTCGAATCAATAAAAATGATTTGGGGAAGCAAGAAATTAGAATCTAGGAGACTAATGTATAATCCAAACCCTCATTACAGTAATGCTATAAAAACAGAAAAGGTATAATTTAAGACACACTTGGTTGTGAACTTGACAATACTTTGGATTGATCAGGTGAGAGTGAAGGTGGGGAACACGTCAAAGAGATGCAGCTTCTCCAGCTGTAAGATCGATGTAATTAACAAAGATGAGGAGGGGCGCCTGGGTGGCGCAGTCGGTTAAGCGTCCGACTTCAGCCAGGTCACGATCTCGCGGTCCGTGAGTTCGAGCCCCGCGTCGGGCTCTGGGCTGATGGCTCAGAGCCTGGAGCCTGTTTCCGATTCTGTGTCTCCCTCTCTCTCTGCCCCTCCCCTGTTCATGCTCTGTCTCTCTCTGTCCCAAAAATAAATAAACGTTGAAAAAATAAATAAATAAATAAATAAATAAATAAATAAATAAAAACAAAGATGAGGAATGCAGGCAAAGAAGCACATTTAGGTGGGAATATAAATTGGGAGGATAAATTGCATGTAGGTGCCGCCGAGTTCACAGAGCCCACGTGCATAGCCACATGCAGATTTTTTTCAATAGTCTTCAGTCATCAGTAGAGAAACGAGGGCTAGAAATTCAGATTTGGGAGTCATTAGCTTAGACGCGATATCAAGAGATTTGGATTTAAATGACACGACCCAGGAGAAAATATTGTCTAACAGGAAGATCAGTCACAGAACCTTGAGAAACCCTTGCCTTTGAGGGGCAAATGGGAGAGGAGCCCGGAGAAGTCGCTAAAGGACAAGAGGACAAGAGGACAAGAGGTAAGAGGAGGGCGTCAACCATGTCAGGTTTAATACGAAGTCAATTAACATGAGAAAGAAACTGCAACAGTATTTGATCATAGGAAGCCCCTGGTAACCTTCAGGAGAGCAGTTTTTCTAGAAGAAAGCAGGATTTAGTGGAAGAAGTAACACCTTAGAAATATGTAGCCTCGTCTCATAAGAAGTCTGGACATCCAAGAAATCAGAAATGACCACAGCACGCCTAGGAAGATTTTTCCTTGTGGCTGTTTGCTTGTTTTGTTTGTTTTTAATCTTTGTTTTGATTAAAACATGAGGAAACAAGATGTTTATAAACAGAAGGAAAGGATAAGCCAGGGGTGGGGCTGGGGAGGGAAGCATTGCTGATACAAAAAAGGGAAATTTGATGGTGCTGGGGAATACAGCGACATCTGGAAATGTCACGGAGGAGAGCGGGGTCACAAGCACCCTACGCAGCAAGTCAGATTTCAGAGACAACAGGGGAGCCGAAGGAGAGGGGGAAAGGCATCACGGGAGAAAAACAGAGGCGAGGAAGAATGGAGCTGGGTCCATCCAGTGTTCGTGCCGAAAGAAAGAGCATTTAAGCTCTGATCCTTTGGGGGATGTCATGGGAAGGCACTGAACGGAACAGTCACAAAATCACTTTTTATCTAGATCCATTCCCCCCAGATCAAGAACAGGAGGAGCTGAGATTGCTTCCCGGGGTGAGGCTCCTGGCGAAACAGGAACTGCACATCTGCTTTGACTCCCTTCAAACTCAGCATGATTTAAAATGAAAAGCTGATACGGTATTTACTTGAGGGGCCAAAGTCAGATGGAAAAATTCTCAATTATGAAATTCCAGCCAAGCCAGAAGAAATCAAAGCCCTGAGGACGACCATAAAGGCCAGTCCAGGCCCACAGTAAGACCGGGATAAAATGGGGATGTGGTTCCTAGTTTAGTTTGTATGTCTTTCCACGTTTCTGCAACAAATAATTTGGGAAGGAAAAAAGTAGGTCTTTCCTTAAGAGAAAAAAAAAAAAAAAGTGTTCTTTTGAAGGCAGCCAAGACCAGGGCAATATGTCCATAAAACCAGATTTGCCTTATTTTAGGGTTGAAGGTGTTAGGAGGTAACACAGAATGGTGGATTTATAGATCCATTGACATTAGTAACATCTCCAGGAAAACATCAATTTTCCCTCCAGAGAGATACACTAATCTTCAGAAATCTGGGCACTCAGGGGTGTGGTGTTTTGCTTTATTTTGTTCGTTGAAGTGTAGTTGACACATAACGTTATGTTAATTTCAAGTGTACAACGTAGTAAGTCCCCAAGTCTATACATTATGCCACCATCTGTGACTGTACAGCACTATTACAATACCATTGACTATAGTCCCCATGCTGTAGATTTTGTCCCCTTGACTTATTCATTCCGTACCTGGAAGCCTGTATCTCCCACGCCCCTTCACCTATTTTGCCCATCACCACCCCCCCCCAACAACCCCCCCAACAACCAACAATGCATTCATTCTCTTTCTCCTTTCTGTTTGTCCATTTGATTGTTCATTTGGTTTTTGGATCCCAAGTGTTCAGTAAAAAAGCTGTAGCTTCTTGCATCAGAAATCCCATTTGCCTCCCGGGACAAAGTCTGTGGTGTCTCAGTTCACTGTTTTCTGTTCTGTTATATGCTAAAGTGATTGAGGGGTGAGTTCATCCAGAATTGTTTTTGCAACGGCAGGGTATGGTTTTATTTCAGACCTACTTGCCTCTTACCTGTTTTACTGATACCTAACACTTTATCTTCTACCCACAAGGAAGGAGTTGTTCTTTGCAAAACTATCTCCACTCACCATCCCTGGATTTAACATTGCCTTCCTTGGAATCTCCATGGCACTTCGCTGTTATATCTCTTAACGGCATGTCTCTCCAAGCGCTTTGTATAGTAGTTATCAGCGCCCTTGGGATATGCCCTTCAGTGCCCTCCCACAAGATCTGGGCACAGAGGTGGGAAGCCCTTACTCACCTTTGCATTCCCTGAAGCACCTGGCCCCTTTGTAATCAATCAGTACTGAAGTGATGAAATTAGGAACGAAACCAGAGTAACAGTAGACAGCATGAGTTCACCATCACGTATGGCTTACGGGCAACTGGATGTGCCCTTTACCCTGGAACCGGGATCATCTTATGCATGAAATGACATCTCAGGAGTATACAAGGATGCTAATAATTTTATAGTTACTGCCAATCATACCCCGAGAACTTCTCTGCCTATTTTTCCAAATACCAAATAGAAGGTCCTGAACAAAACAGGTCTAGAGTGCCAGTCTGTGTAGTCCAAATGTGTAGAGTAATGAGACCCTGTAAAACCCTGCTTCATCTGGTGCCAAGACATCTGACCAGCGTGCACCATTATTAAAAGGCTTCCCACCATCCTCAGTCACAATTCAGAGACTTAAATTTCACAAGTAGAACTGCAGCCTGGGAAAGGCATTCTTTACTGCTAAGGCAACCAGTTTTAGCTCAGCTAGGCAGAGTCTGAGATGACATGGGAGATTCTTGTGTGTTGAGTTTATTTTTTTAATGGGCATTTATAATAGTTTTGTTTAAAGCACATATCACAGGGGCACCTGAGTGGCTCAGTCGGTTAAGCATCTGACTCTCCATCTTGGCTCAGGTCATGGGCTCGTGGTTCGGGAGTTCGAGCCCCTTGTTGGGCTCTGCGCTGACAGTACAGAGCCTGCTTGGGATTCTCTCTCTCTCTCTCTCTCTCTCTCTCTCTCTCTCTCTCTGTCTCAAAATAAATAAGTAAACTTTTGAAAAATAAAAAATTTAAATTAAAAAAATTAAAAATAAAAAAACATGTATCCCAGAAATGAAAAGAATAGCTTCTGAAATACATTCTGTTCATGACCCAGGGAGAGTGGATTCACCCAGAGGATCACGGAACTAAGGGAAAGATGTTCTCTGTAAAGCACACCTGTAACTCAGTTTGGACAGCTGAACTATACAGGATTATACCAAAGCCCTGCCAGGAGATAATGGAAATTACTAATTATTGTAATAATTTATCCAGTGCCAGTGCCTGCTCTTGGCCAGACACTGTGTTAGATACCTTGTGTATCTAATGTTGACTTTATCTCTACAAGATGAGCACTTTCCTCTCAACCCAAAAGGTGAGGACACGAAGGCTTAATGAGGTTCAGTAACTTGCCCCAGATTTCTACCCCTATCAAATGCACTAGCTGGGATTTGAAGACAATCTCATTTCGGAGTCCCGTGGACTTTACCCTCTACACGTCATCGAATTTCCTCTGTGAAACACAGATTCTGAAACGGGAAGGGTCATCTTGAGAAAACATGACATTCATTCATTAAAACAAAGTCCACAAAATGTAAGCATACACAATTACCTGACATTGGGTGATCATAAGTATGCATGTAGCAGAGAAGCCCCGAAATACTCTCCAGCTCCATCACATAGTGAGGAACCGGAATTCTGAGTCAGGCCAAACCCAAGTCGCAGTGCCACGCTTTATTAGCTGTGCCAGGCAAGCACATCGCTTAAGTCTATTCTTCAAGTCACATCACTCTAAGAACTGAATGACGTAATCCATATAAAGCAGTAGACTGGGTTTTGGTGCAGAGTGAGTTCTTCATGATTTTATTAATCTCTAGTCACCCATAAACTAGTGCTGCTTCTTTCATCCCCAGGGAAATCGGTTCCCTGACCTGGTGAGCAAAGTCCTTTCAGATCAGGTGTGTGGCCTTCAGCAGCCACATTTATTGACTCTCTAAATGTAGCTCAAACCACCCGGAACAACCTCCTGTCTTTCTCCACCCCAACATTCTAGTCTACAGTCCTCCGCTCTACCAGCTGAGTTATCGAAGGGTGCACTCTCCACCCCAACATTCTAGATCCATGTAACCCACCCCCGGGGAAAAGTACTCAAATCTCGCCTCCTTCCAGAGGTGGCTCTGTTCAGGCATCTGCAATAGTACCATTGGCAGCCTCCTGTGGATACCTTTGTCAAGGGTTATCTTTCAGCAGAAAAATGTCGTCGGACATTCGGACGAGAAGTCACCCTAAATTCTCACCTCACCATGAGGCTCCAGCACAGGTCAGCTGAACCTCAGCTGCCTCGGGTGGTGACACCAGGACAGTCTATTTGAGAATGACATCCTGCACCCCACCCACCACATTTGCCTGCCCCACCCACCATTCCCTGGTGCGGAAAGTACATTTCTGTTTTCAAATAAATTAGTGCCATAGCTGACTGGATCCAAGTGGTTCTTCAGGGAATATCTGGGGGGGCAATTCTGTTGCTTTTGTTAATAGCCAAACGTTCTGATTCTCAGAAGGCAAATGTCTTTCTTTTGAGTCTTCTCAGCTGTGGGAAGATAGAGGGTATAGTATGAGAGAGACATAGGGAATAAAAGTGAGAACTCGGGCAGGACGGCCACACGAGAGAGGCAACAGTTGTACCGAATGTTAGAAAGTGAACGGTAGCTCAAGA
This sequence comes from Felis catus, assembly GCF_018350175.1. NCBI lineage: Eukaryota > Metazoa > Chordata > Mammalia > Carnivora > Felidae > Felis > Felis catus. The sequence continues at coordinate 21,137,445 of NC_058385.1, read as the reverse complement.
AAATAACTTGCAGAGGGATTTCACTCAGTTCTGGACGGCTTCGTTATATGAGACGTGGACAGTTAGGAAAGATGTAAGGTGAGATCACAGCCTTTGGTCACCACGTCAAGTCTGGTATCATTGTGTTGTTCACCCCCCCTGGAGTGAGCCACACATAACCCCTTGTGTCCCTTGTGAAAAGCAAGAGTAGAGTAAACTATCTTGATCCTGGTCAACCTGCATTGTGGCTTCTCTCCCACAAAGTCCCCAGGCTAGTGAAGTATTGAGGATCACTCTTTCGTTACCTCCCAGCATCCAGTACAGTGTCCCTGGAACAGATTAGGTGTTTAATAAATATGGATTGGGTTGATCCAGACCACTGCTGAGTCACTTCAGGAATCCTAAGGCAGCTGGAGGCCACCCTCCAAAATTCCAAACAGGTATCATCAGACTGACATTCATATTAACCACTGCTTTTTAACATTTCACTTTATGGTGCCAGAAGGCATCAATTCCTTACAAACACTTTAATTTTTATACATACTTAAATTTGAGTATTGCTGGATTTTACTGGTCCTAAGTGGGATTCACCAAGAGAAGTTGAACTTAGCAATTGTATGACTACTTCGAAGCTCACAGCCTTACAGTGGCAGCGGTAAGAAGCATATTACAAGCCCCTTCCCTGAAGATAAGACAGCATTCTTAACGAGGTCACTGTGTCAGCAGCACTGGAGTACTTGAATGGGTATTAATAACTACCCATTTGCATAGTAAGAGCAAAGAAGAAGAGGGTATCCAGGCTGCGCGTGCAGGCTGATCAAATCACAAGTGAATCTATTTTACAGGATACCCAACAGCAGATGTCCCTAAATATGGTGATGAAGAGATACCCACAAAAGCAACCACATAAGGATGCCCAAGCTGTTCCCAAGGCATGCGTCCACGGAATCATCTGTTTATGAAGCACGCTGGTCAGAGAAATAGGATCGTCATTCCAGACAGTAGTTATGCTTCCCAGAGCACATTCAGGAGGTGGTCACATGAACACTCTGGCTGGAAGCCATGTCTGGGGCCTAAAATTAGCTCTGATATTAGAAAGGGAACTTAGCATAGGCCTGGATATTGGGCCAAAAGAGGCAAAGACACCTACTTATCTATGAGAATGGACCAAGAAGCTGTGGCTAGGAAGCCCTTCCCGTTATAGAACTACTCTAGAGGATAAACCTGTCAATCCTGGAAGGCTCCCCTTCAAAACACCTTGACTTCAAACACACTGACACAGATGTCATACTGACCCAAAAGATCTGTCACTTATTTTGTTTGTTCCCTTTTGGGCTTGTGTGCTCTGAAAGCACACTTCTCTAAGTCTGGTCTTCCAGTTAGCGTGCCCATGCCCACTAAAGCTACATTCTTCTTTGTAGCACTCAATAGAACTTTCAGTGGGCAGCGAACTTGTCAATTAGAATGTAAGCCCTATGAGGGCAAGGGCCAGGTTCATCTCGTTCACCACCACATCCCCAGGACCCAAAAGCCTGCCTGGAGTCAGACCCCCAATAGAAGTTTGTCGAAGGAGTGTGGGCACATAAGAACACGCAGCACCCGCCATGTGCTGAGAACTACGCTAAGTGTCAATTCGACAAACAAAAAGAAGTCAGAAGCCATCAGAGCCACGCTCGCTAGATCGGTTAGGAGCAATATCTACCCACTGGATTAAAGAGCTGAAAAACTCTAAAACAAACAAGAGCTAAGTCTGGATGCCTCTTTTCTCTCCTCCCCTTCCCAAGCCACATTTCATACCACAGTTACAGTCCGGCCCCTGGCAGAGTTTTGCCAATTCAGTTGTTGTCACAGGGGCCAGGGTAGTGTGAAGTGCAGAGAGCAGTTGGTCAGCCATGTGCCATGTCGCCGTGGCAAGGAGCGTCAGTAAAGTTGTTTTCAGGCTAAGGAACGACCACGGGGTTGATGAAATACATTCTCTACGACCACCAGGTGCTGGCTCTTTAGAGGCACCTCCCAAAGATTCATCACATTCTCCAAGCCAAGAGCACGTAGTAACTGGGGAGGCTCAGTCGCCTGTCCGGGCCTGTTGGTCACTCACGAGTATAAAGGACATCCCCACAGAGACGGAGTCTGGTTGGGTAAAAGCTGGCTGTCTCCTATAACGGTGTGGTGTGGGGGCTGCTGCGTCACCTATGGTGTCGTTAAAAACATTCCATCTCAGGGGCGCCTGGGTGGCTCAGTCGGTTAAGCGTCCGACTTCAGCTCAGGTCACGATCTCGCGGTCCGCCAGTTCGAGCCCTGCGTCGGGCTCTGGGCTGATGGCTCAGAGCCTTGAGCCTGCTTCCGATTCTGTGTCTCCCTCTCTCTCTGCCCCTCCCCCGTTCATGCTGTGTCTCTCTCTCTGTCTCAAAAATAAATAAACATTAAAAAAAAATTAAAAAAAAAAACAAAAAAAAAACCATTCCGTCTCCATCCTGGATCTTCAGAATGAGACTTCATCGAGGAGAGCCCATCAATCTTTATTTTTTCACGATACTCTGATTTTTAAATGCATTCTATTTGAATGCCATGGTTTCTCATGATTTTGTAGGGAACTAGCATAGAGAAGTTTCTCTAGCAATAAGGGGCTGTGCTATAGAGGGTCTGTGAATCCCTTGTTTGTGTGACTTTGGCCTAAGAAACATGCCTGCAGAAGCCTGAAAAAAAAAAAAAAAGAAGAAGAAGAAGAAGCTGGGGAGTGTGGGGATAAATTTAAAAACAAGGGTATCTTCACCCAGCAGTCAAACAGTAAAAAGAAGTACAGGTCTGTAGAAGAAAACAAGTAGGTCATGTTATTCAAATACATAGAGCACATCATGAATTTGGCTTCTGCCAGCTTCCCAGCACTTTTAGGCTGAAGTCTTGGGCTAATTATTTTCTATAACTAATTATAGTTAATTTAATTATTGACCGATGATCTTACCTCTTACAGGAGCCCCCACATTAAAACTTTTAAAACATCCAGCTCTGATTAGGGCATGGAGAATTGGGGGCTCCCATACACTCTTAGGGGAAATCAAACATTGAAGTAGGCTTTTTGGAGAAGAAGTTGCTAGTAATTACCAACTAAAAAATTCATTTTCCTTTTAACTCAGCAGTTTCACTACTAAGCATTAACCCTTATTACACCAGCCATATTACACCTGTCAATACGTGCCAGTAATATGCGTACTGCTAACGTCAAGACCCCCTACTAAGAAACGTGGTAGCACTCATCTCATTTGCTTTTCGTTCTTTATAAATTTAGTGTACTACTTGTGTAATATAATATTAATAATGTACTATATGTAATAATATCATAATTACTAACAACATAATATAACATCACTAGCATCAAGAAGGCAATTAACACTCAATGAGTCCCGACCGTGCCAAGCATTTTCCTGGGACTTGAGCATAACCTCTTCAACAAGCCTACAATTTGGATACGATTTTTCCCCCCATTTTTCCGGAAAACTAAGCCTCAAAGGGGGTAGGCAACTGGTGCAGGGTCATGGCTGATAAATGCAGAATCAAACTCCGAGACTTTTCCTCGAAACCAGCTCTCTTTTAGACTACACCGCCAGGAAAAAGAACATCCAAGAGCGTTAATACTTCGAGAAACATCAGCACTATAGGGTTTCTGAATAAACTTACCTCGCTTCAATGTAACACTTTTAAAAATCAAGAAAGATCAGGAACTCTTATGTAGAAGGAGCCATTAGAACCAAAAAAAAATCACTTTCAATATTTTAAGCCAATTTTAATGACTTAAAAGAGTGGAAAAACACTCATGATGCTTTTTCTACCTCTTTTCAGCTGCTTTCCTCTTGGCTCACAAACTCCCATCACTGTCTCACAGCAGTGGAAGAATTATTTTTATCTCACAGAGGACTTGGAGATTTCTTCCTAATAGCTCTGTTCAATTCTTGGGTAAATAGGAATAATTCCACTGCCTCTTTAAAACTTTGTCGCTTGTGTGCATTATACGGGATGCTGGGGAATGTGTGGAAATGTGCGGCTGGGCTCAGATTCACAGCCTGAGGTTACAAGGCTCCACGCCAAGTTTTCACCTACATGGAATCATTCGGCAGGCTTAACCACTCTGCCTCTACCCTAAGGAAAATACTAACATGATTTAACTGCAGTTAAGAATTCCAGTAGGTACTTACTAAATGTGGCATAATCTTTTCCATGCGTAGAGAAAAGGAAATCATTTTGCTAATCTTTGCCTCACTCAAAACAATCACGTTTCAGAGCTCAATTCTCCATCAAAGCTGGAACAATTTAATAAACTTCCAATGGATTTGGTATAAAAGATGTCATTATGGGAAATCCAACAAATTCGTGGGTACAAGAGCTTTACAAAAAAGGTGTACGTGGCTAAAATACATCTAAAACATTAAATGGTTTTCTTTGATACAATCGCTTTCACCCTCTGCTCGGAACTTCTCTTAGCACTATTCTCTTCATTATTTAAGATCGTTTTGGGGATGTGATGTGGGTGCAGGGGAATACACTAGTCAGTCACATGGAGAGAAGGGAGAAATTCACAATGCAAATGATAGGAGAGTGAACCTCCCAGAGAGGAGAACTACATGAAAGGGGATAGCATCTGGAAGAGAAAGTATTTCTGGCCAAACCTGTGGGACCGCAGGCAATGTGGTTATACCTCTGTTTGTAGTTTCCCTGTGATCTCTTGCCAAGGGCAGATAATTTAGCAACGGTAAGAATAAAGGAATGATTTACCTTATAGCTGATGTGGCAGGAAAATCACTTTAGAGTATTTTTTCACAGGCAATGGGATAGTAAAGACAACAGCCCGGGTTTACAATGAAAAGGTAGCACCATCTATAATGAAAAGCCAGTTCAGAGACCCTTCTAAGGAGTGAAGACCACAAATTTGAAATGAAAATCCAAGTCAAAAGCCAGGTCCATGTTCAAATACGTTTATTTAGAAATTCACAGGCAAATATTTCAGTTAAAAGGACGAACTTAGCTGTTGCTGCTTCTACCAAGATGGCTTAGCAATTTGTGACTTTCTATGGGCACAGCAGTGGTCTAGAGGCTTCATAAAGATCTGGTGGGGGTGGTGGAACAGGTGGCTGTGATCAGTTTGATTGCCTCTTGGGGAGGACGGTGTAAACCATGTTGCAAGCTAAAGAGTAAACCATATGAGTAATTTTAAGGAGGTGTTTAATGCCCAAGGTTGTTAGATGAGATATTTTACCAGTAGGAATGAGTTTAAACACAAATGGCCCTAGCGAAGAGAAATGTGTCAGAAATAGCTGGGGCTAGGGGCACCTGGGTGGCTCAGTCGGTTAAGCGTCCAACTTTGGCTCAGGTGGTGATCTCACGATTTGTGAGTTCGAGCCCTGTGTGGGGCTCTGTGCTGACAGCTCAGAGCCTGGAGCCCGCTTAGGATTCTGTGTCTCCCTTTCTCTACTCCCTCCTCCCCTGCTCACGCTCTGTCTCTCTCTCTCTCCTTCAAAAATAATAAACGTTCAAAAAAATTAAGAAAGAAAGAAAGAAAGAAAGAAAGATAGAAAGAAAGAAAGAAAGAAATAGCTGGGGCTACACAAAACTGAAGAGTTTATGGTGAGACCTCCTAGTCCCATAGAAACATGTTCTTCAGTGAAGACGGAAGAAAAGACAAATGAAAAACTTCTTCCTGAAGTTTAGGAGTTGATGCTATCTTATAAGGTATTTCTCTAATTGGGGAATTTCGATATTTGTTATGATAGATAAGGACAGTGCAGAGCTACTAATAGCTCTCCAATGGCCAATTTATTCTCCCCTTCCAGGAGAACCCCATTTTTTTTCAGGACTGCAATGTACTCATTTACAAAGAACTAAAGAAATGACTGTGTTTTCCAGCCTCCTTTAGTTAGGAGCGCTCACAACTGTAGTTCAAGAAATGAAGTGGAAGCAAAAGGGACTGGACAGCCTTTAAAAAATTGTCAAAGGCTATTGACGCAACTGGGACATGCTCCTTCTGCCCTTTTCCTTCTTCCCCCTGATATGTGCACAGGTTGGCTTGGACTCAGATGCCATCTTAGGAGCATAATGACAAGAGACACATCCTGAGAGTGGCAAAGGGGAAGCCCAAATTCTTGATTTGCCAGGAAGCTGCCACCTCAGACCTGAACTACCTAACTCCATTCTTCCTTTGCATTAGCTAAAAATGACCCCTAATTTATTTAAGCATTGGGGGGTTTTGAGGAGGAGAGGATAAAGGGTGGGGTGGGGGGGGGGGTCCCTATTACTTACAGCAATGCCACAACTCACTTACAGAGACTAAGATGCATATTAGACATTTTCTGTCCCGTTCGACTGCTAGAGAACCATTCCTCTGGTCTACCAAGCTCAGATGTTTCAAATGCAAAATTTCCATCTTAACTTATCTAGAAGTAAATTACTGTCTGGTCCCTTTACTCCCAACACTAACCGTTTATCCAGTGGAAGGGATGAGAATTCTAACTTTAAGAGCACTGTGGGGGTGCCTGGGTGGCTTAGTTGGTTAAGCGACTCTCGATTTCAGCTCAGGTCATGATCTTGCGGTCGTGAGATTGAGCTTCATGCTAGGCATGGAGGCTGCTTGAGATTCTCTCTCTCCCTCTCCCTCTGCCCCTCCCTGCTCGCTCGCTCTCTCTCTCTCTCAAAAAAAAAAAAAAACAAAAACAAAAAAAACCAAAGAGCACGGTGGAGGTCATTCCACAGTGAGGCTAAGTAGAGGTGACGGGGCACGCTGGGGCATGCACATCATTTCCCACCACTCAGAGATTTCTACTAATCTTTTTGATTGCCGCTCAAAACTCCATCCAATGTTTTAGAGAAATCAACCAACTAAAAATCTAACTCTTTCCAATATCTCTACCTTCCTTATAATCACATTCAGAAAAAAGTAAAATTATGTTTAAAAATAGCTGTAGATAGACAAAACTGAAGAGTTTACTGTTAGTGCTCCCAACCCCACGGAACCATGTTCTGTAATCGGAATAGATAGAAGAAAAGAGAAATGGACAACATTTTTTGTTGGGACTTTAGGAGTATCTTAAGGCTTTAAGGAGCATTTAAAAAATTTTTTAGGTTTATTTATTTTGAGAGTGAGAGCAGGGGAGTGGCAGAAAGGGAGGTACAGAGAGAATCCCAAGCAGACTCTGCACTGTCAGCACAGAGTTCGATGTGGGGCTCGAACTCACAAACTGTGAGATCATGACCTGAGCCAAAATCAAGAGATGCTTAACTGGCTGAGCCACCCAGGTGCCCCTCAAGGACATTTTAAGCATGAATTTCCAGGCAGACTTCAAATAAGAGAACTTAAAATGAAAAGTGATTGTAAAATAATTAAATGATTTTTTTTAATTCCCCAAGTTTCCATTTTGAGAATCATTTACCTCTAGAAATGAGGAAGATAGAGGCAGCTGTAATTCACTGTTCTAGGTATCTCAGACCATCTGCAGACTCAAAATGTAAATAATGAATTGGTTGGGGTTGGCCAAATCTGCTCTATCCAGCTTACGGTGCCACTGACAGACGGGTGTAGGAGGACCTTCCAGTTCAAGAAAGACCAGGATGTACAGGAGAGATGGGCTGGGGTGGAGGAAAGAGCCCACCTACTGCCTTGCTCCTCCTCTTCCGACCCCACCCACTCTGTGGAACCCTTCAAGGATCTTGACAACAGAAAGCAAATCCAGCCCTTTAATGGTGACCATGACGGTGAGACGCAGGGGCTTGTTCTTTGTCCAGCATGGATCGATCGGCTTGTGTATGAATCCAATGTTAGCCCCACACAGTGGGGGACACCATCCTCCCCACTCGAAGACCTGGAGGTTAAGTGGACAGTTAGGGCCAGTTATAGCGGAAGGTAGAGATTTTTACAGCAGTGATGGGTCTCCAGAGGCCAAGTTCCACGTGGCTTCATCCTACAACCTCTTAGGGATGAGCTTCCTATTTTAAAATGTGGATGAAAAGAAGGAAAGGGAAGTGTAAAGCAGCTCGTGTTTATTCTCAAAATGGAGAGCGGTGACATATGCAGATGAGATAGAGGGTGACTTTGGAAGCAAATGTAGCACAAACTCTGGGGTGACAGACCTGGGTTTAAATTCCAGACTTACGATTACATGAAAAGTGGAGGTGATAGGAGGCACTCTTACTGTCCAGTGACCTACTTTCCAAGAAACCAGTCCCAACTTCCCTTAAAGAACGGTTTGCAAGGAGTTGGAATCACATACTGAGCACCAGCTACCCTGAACGAAACATGCTCCAGGACTCCCAGAAAAGCTTCCTGGTTGGAGTCTTGAGTTTGTAAACATACACTTTTGCTTTAGACTTTGTTACTTTGATAAAAATAGCCACATTTTCTTTTTAATTTTTTTTAATGTTTATTTATTTTTGAGAGAGACAGAAATGGAGTGTGAGCAGGGAAGGGGCAGAGAACAAGGGAGACAGAATCCAGAACAGGCTCCAGGCTCTGAGCTGTCAGCACAGAGCCCGACGCGGGGCCCGAACTCACGAACCGTGAGATCATGACCCTAGCCGTAGTAGGACGCTTAACGACTGAGCCACCCAGGCGCCCCTAAAATAGCCAAGTTTTCTAAAGATGAGTCCATGTGCAAGTTTTGATAATATTAAGAGACACCGTATCTTATCGTATCATACTAATCCCATATCTTATTATAAGAGAAACAGTAATGATGTCAAAAAAAAATTTTTTTTTACTGCTACTGTTATTACTGTATGACTTGGAGGCAGCAGGAGAGTTTGGGGGAGCTTCCTGGTGCTTCCACTGGGAAGGAGGAGGACCGTCCTGCTTTAGAAGACGTAAGAGCTTTTACTGCTGTGGTGAAACAGGGGCCTTGCCCCATGTTGGGAAAGTGGGAGCTCAGGTGAAGAAAGGGCCAGTGATGTGAGCTGCCGAGGCAGAGATGGGCCCCTGGCTGCCTCGGGAGAGCATCCGAGGTGGGCAAAGAGAGAGGGGGGCTGCCCCAGACCCTGGCAGGGAGAGCTTGAGAGGCCAGTGGTCCCTCGGTGGGGATTCAGATCAGAACGCGGTGGGGTGATGCAGTCAGGGCCGCGCATGCCCGAACATGCGGTGGGCGGATGGCTGTGAAAGTTGGGGAAGCGAGGGTTGGTGGCACAATATATGTTTTGAATTTATTTCCCGATTTCTGTGCCAGAGGCTTTTTTTTTTCCACATGGCTTTTTTTTTTTTTTTTTCAGACTTATGGTCAAGTTTTCCATCAGGTTCCATCCTAGCGACCACAAACGAGACTTACATTTCTGGGTTTGGAGTTGCTCGTGTGGGCAAAACCCAGCACTTGTACAAGCAGAAGTGTACGTGAAGAAGGAGTTCTCAGTCCCACTTCGCTGTGGAAAAACCCAGCCCACACCACCGACATCCACACAGCAGTCGACGCTGGTACTGAAGGGTCTGCGCCATATTGCCTCGGGCCACAGGCCAAGAGCAGGTGCTGTTTCCCTCAAAAGCATGCTAGTGCATTCTGGAGCCAGAACTGGACCTCTAAAGAATTGTCTCAGGCAACATCTCAAACTACATGTATGTGGGAGGCGGCCCCAAGTGGGACTACAGTCTCAGGTGACTGCCCTGTCCCTACTTCAAGCTAGCTGCTAATAATCCCAAAAAATGAGAACGGCGCTTTTAGCAGAAAAAGCATTCTCTAACTGCCAAAATATATTTTTCTCTCAAAAGGGAAACAATCCGGCGCAAGAAAACCTTTTAGCTGCTTGTTGACCTGACGTCATCCTCTACAGCTCTATGCTAATTACCTCTCTGTTAATTAAAATCTAGAGTACTCATAACACCTGTAGCCCAGCTTGGACACACTTGTGATTCATGACCTTCAACTTCAAAAATCAATTTCAAAAAGATACTCCTACAATTTTTCTTGCCTGGTGGGACCCCAGGAGTCTCTCCACAAAAATCCTTGATTTGTTTCCAGAACTTACCTCATGACTCCCGTTGTCTCTGGGAAGTGGTATCGTTCTAATGGGATCTCAGCGAACTGTTAGATCAGCCAGTTCAGCCCGATTCCCAAGCCAGGAAACAGCCCTTAGCAACCTTCAGTATGTCTGCATCCTTTGAAATGGATATTTTAAAGGTAAAGATAAATTATTTCTGAGTCTGAAGAAGACTTTAGATATTGTCAAAGGAACCCTTTTTCCTGCATGTGAACATTTTTCTAGAAGTTGAAGAAGCCACGCTTCCCACAAGTGTATCTTTAGAAAGCTGCATTCACTGTAATTATACGTGACTTATAAAGCACATTAGGCAACTGTGTGTGTAAGTAAATGAGGATCCTCAGCTGTGTGACTCCCAAAGTGCCTGGTAAAGATTACAAAGTTCCAAATAGGTAATAAGCACTTTGTGGAGGGCAAAATAACAGAGTTCAGTTTTCATATTAGCAGGGTGAGTCTCAGATTTGTGAGAAATGAGGGCGTTTTGCAAACTGTAGCAACACTACTGTTCCAGTTCAGGCCACTTATACCAATGTGACTTGTTACCCTTTCTGACAGGGCTTGCTCACAGGCTCTTAGTCTACTTCATCATCATTAGAAACAATGAGTTGTACTCTGAAACTTCAGAATTCCCAAGCAAGATGCAGTATATTAAACTCTTGTAGCCATCTGTGTTACGAACCATTTCATACACACATGCATGCATACACATGTGTATAGACCTACGTTCGTATACACATATGTATCAACATACAAATATATATATATATATGTATACACATACTTATACATATCATCATTTTGCACTCTGAGAAGAGATCTCTCTTGTGCTACAGGATGATCCTCATTGACTTTAAAAATGATCAGGGATGGGGCGCCTGGGTGGCTCGGTTGGTTAAGCGTCGGACTCTTGATTTCAGCTCAGGTCATGATCTCGCGGTTCATGAGTTCGAGCCCACATCCAGCTCTGCACTGACAATGCAAAGCCCTGCTTGGGATTCCCTCTCTCTTCCTCTCTCTGTGCCCCTCCCACATGCTCTCTCTCTCTCTCTCAAAATAAAGTTTAAAAAAATGATCAGGGAGGGTGATAATCTTAGATATGGCAGGTCTTTTCTCATACAGATCCCTATTTATTGGGGATTAAAGAGAGTCACTTATTACTACTAGGAAAATGGCTCTCCTCAGAAAATCCTATGGATTTTATGGGGCAACTGGGTGGCTCAGTCAGTTAAGCCTCCGGCTCTTGGTTTCGGCTCAGGTCATGATCTCACGGTTTCATGAGTTCGAGCCCTGTGTCAGGCTCTGCGCTGGCAACATGGATCCTGCTTGGGATTCTCTCTCTCCCTCGCTCTCTGCCCCTCCCCCACTTGCACTGTCTCTGTCTCTCTCAAAATAAATAAACTTAAAAAAGAAAGAAAGAAAATCCTATGGATTTTAATGTGCTGTTGAGTATTTTCCACAGGCACTTTTTTCATCCTTCTCACAGAGCCTCATCATCTCCTAAACTAGTTCTCCCACAGGGGCGATTTCTGCCCCCAGCGGACATTTGGCAATGTGTGAAAACATTTTTGGTTGTCACAATTGGTGTGGGGGGGGGGGTTGGAGGGGGAAATGCTGCTGGAACCCAGTGAGTAGAGGCCAGAGATGCCTGCTGAGCCCCCTGCAAAGCACAGGACAGCCCCCACAACACCTGCACAATAACGAGTCACCAGGCCCAAAATATCAGTAGTGCCGGAGCAGAAAAATTCCATTCATTAAAAGTCCCTCCCTCACTCAGCATTTATGCTGCCCTTCCAACTTTCAAAACTGAGTTAACTCTGATTACCTAGAAGACTCCTCTCAATAATCAACCAAAAGCATGTTGACGTGCTGATAACTATTCACCCTTGAACGCCAGAATCATTCATAGCCCAGGTACTTAGCTCTAGAAATACACCTGTCCTCTCTCAGATGCAAAAGTTGGTTAAATCTAGTTAATGTATCCATCGGGACATGGTATATAATGAAAGTTAGGGGTAAAAAAAGAGTATGTGTACGAGCTTCCTAGGGCCGCTACAACAAATTACCACAAACTGGGGGAGGGAGGAGTGCTTAAAACAGTTTATTCTCTCAGAGCTTTGGAGGCCAGAAGTATGAAATCAAGGGGTCAGCAGGGCTGTGCTCCCTCTGCCATCTCCGGGGGACAATCCTCCCTGTTTTTTCTGGTTTCTGGTGGCTCCAGGTATTCTTTGGCTTGTGGCCCCATCATTCCAGTCTCTGCCTCTGTTGTCACATGGCCTTCTGTCCTGTGTCTTCTCGTTTGTGTCTTATAAGAAACTTGTCACTGGATGTAGGGACCACCTGGGCAATCAATTAATTATATCTGCAAGGGCCATTTTCCTAAATAAGGTCACATTCACAGCTTCCAGGTAGATAGATCTTTTGAGGATCTATCTCCCAAGATATCAACCCAAGACAGGGTGTGTGTATTTACACAAAATTACAGTGACAAGGCTGTGCTCACAATAAGCAAAACGTTTTCTCAAAGTGTAAAACAAGGTTTAGCATATTTTTACTTGGATCAATAGTCTCCCTACAACTTCTGTCTTTTGAATTTAAAACTCCATCATCTCGGTCTATAAACTACATCAATTGTTTACAATAAAGACCAGGTATCAGAAAACCTGGTGGCTGGAGAGAACCTCAGAGAGAAAGTAGCAGGCTTACTTCTGGATACGTAGGATGTAGGACACAAAGCAGAAGAGGTGCAGCTTTAGAAGGTACACACTTCCACAATCCTTCTAAGTAGCTCTCCAGTGATTCATGGTTTCATCGGGAAAAGGCAAAAACAGAAGATCATGGAACGCAAAGGAACCTCTAAGAGAAAAAAGAAAGACCTTGAAAGACATTTTGTTAAAATCTCTTTATTTTAGACATTAGGAAACTAAGATCCCAAAGACTTTCATCTTTGGTTGCTTGCTCTCCCATGTCTTAACTGACGCAAGATTAGAAACTCAATTAGAAGCTCATCATTCTTGACCAATGTTCATTCTCTACATGATATCTAACCTACTCTCTTCCTACTATAAAGTAAACCCATTCTTCTGATCTTCTTTTAGTTGAAAGAGAGAGGAGGCCCCCATCCATAAGATGTATTCTCTTCTTACACTCTGTATAGTCAGGTCAGGCTACCATAACAAAATACCCTAGACCATATGTCTTAAACAACAGAAATCTATTTTCTTGCAGTTCTGGAAGGTGGAGGTGTGAGATCAGGATATCATCATGGTTGGGTTTTTGTGAGAGTGCTCTTCCTGGCTCACAGGTGACCGCCAACTCACTGGGACCTCACATGCCTTTCCTTCATGTTTGTGCAGAGAGAGAGAGAGAGAGAGAGAGAGAGAGAGAGATAAGGCCACTAATCCTATCAAATTAGGACCCCACCTTATCAACTCATTTGCCCTTAATTACTTCCAAATACAATCACATTGGGGGTTAGGTCCTCAATGTATGAATTTTGAGAGGACGATTCAGTCCATAGCACAGATCCTATCACCTTATGTCAATAAAAAGTATTATACTTGCAAAAAAAATTTTTCTATAACTTTGTGATTTGCTCCATTTAACAAATTGAGAAACTGAGGCTCAGAGAAGTCAATCGGTTGGCCCAAGTTCATACAGTGAATAAGATGCAATCCAGAACACAGCACATCTTTTATCTGGATTCTGGAGCTCTTTCCCAGTGTTCGGGATGACCTTGTGTACTGGTCACCTGTTAGTAGTTGTCCTTATAAAGCATCTACAAGCACTGTGAAAACAAATGGCTTCTAACAAGGCCCTTGGAGAGACCTATGGAAATCTAACATTGTAATTCTTGTACATGACCATCTGACACATTAGTGACTTAAACCCCGTAGAATGGAAACAGTTTAATATGTCATCTGTTCTCATGCGCACCAGGACTATGGCTCGAGAGAGGATTCAGCTGTTCCCACAGTAAGCCAACAACTCCTACAAAAAAAATTAAAAAAAAAATAGTAAAGGCATAAATGATTATTCACGGTGACAAAAGCACAAGTATTTCGAACAAGAAAACATTATGTTAAAGAATGTAAGAGGGGAAAAAACCACCCTGACACAGATTCATTCACTGAGTTTTTCAATGTAACTTCTAAGATGAAACACACAAGAAACGTTTTATGCCACTATATAGTATGAAGGTTTTACCAAATATAAACAGCAAAAATACCATCTGTTGATAGTGATACGTATTTCTAGATGATTCGGGGTATAAACATAGAAACGTAACATGTAAGATATTTTCAGGTAAAGTTAAAAAAAGCTTTTCCCACTTATGTTTGCTAGTAAAAATTATTAATTTTTATAGGTATGATGACACCGTTGTTACAGAAGAATTACTGTAGAGATTCAAATGGAAGTAAATATTGAGAAATGGAATGGGATAGGTTTTAGGTCTGTAATGAACTTTCAAATTAAAAAATGAAGCAAATAATGTATTAAATCTCATTTATGTATATGGTAGCTCATTACACTATTCTTTGAACTTTTATCTCTGATTTTATGTTTTGAGAGATTGTCTAAAAATTTACAGTAAGAACAAAAAGAATGAAGTTACCAAAATCTTAGAAGCAAAATATAAATAGTGTATTATTTAATAGAATATGACTACTCGGTATTGTATGAATGGCTCACATAAGAGGAACCCAAGAGAAAAGATGCATACACACACACACACACACACACACACACACACACACACACACACACCTGTTCAGAGAAACATACACATTTTTCCAATGTCTGTTACTAGGAGGACACATTGATCGGTAGATTTGAAGCAACCATAACTATTTTTAGAATTAAAGAAAATAATAATTTCATTTTGAGTAGGCTAGGCCTGTTTGAATTTTTTGACATACAAAAAAAAAAACTGTACACAATTAATGTATACAACTTGATGATTTGGGAGGTGAGGGTACACCCATGAAACCATGACCATCATCTATTCCATAGGCCTTTCCACCATCTCCCAAACTTTCCTCCCACCCTCTTATTTATTGTTATTTTTTGTGATAAGGACCCAACCTAAGACATACCCTCTTAGTAAACCTTTAAGTACACAATACAATATCATCAACACCAGGCACAATGCTATCCAGTGGACAGTTTGACCTTGATAGCCAGAATTCTTCATTTTCTGATCCGAAACAAATACAAAGACGCACCTTCAGGAGAACTGAATCCACACGCACCTACTATTAAAAGCAGAGTTTGTGTGGAAAGCACTCATGAGCACACACACATTCTCTTTAAGCTTCGATTTGAAAGACTTTTTGAAAGGTTAGAAACCTTCCCCCCTAGGGTATTCAAAAAGCCAGAAGTAGCTTTTTGTCACTTGCTCTGAATTTTTTCCCCCAAGACGAAATACAGGAAGCCAACTCAGAGTAGCTAGTAAATTCAGTCATTTTAAGGGCTCCATACTTCCCCCTCTTCTCTCCCTCTCAGACTCCATTCTTGCCCCTCCCCAGAAGTGCAGCGGCCAGATAGCAGACAGAGAGCACCTTGAGTGCAAGTGGAGCCTCCGGCCTACCTGAGGGGCTTTCATTCAAATAAAGCTTCCCATTTTGCCTCTCTCATGAATGGTGTATGTGTGAGAGCAGGAGGTAAATACGCCAGGAAGACAAATCTGGTCACACGCTCAGAGTCTCCTCACTCCCGTCTTTGGAGAGCACCATCTTGCCCCTGGAAGCCATTAGTCCCCATCACCTCCCAGTTTGCAGCTACCATAGTAAATTCATTATTTTATTTGACAAACAACTCTGCGTTTGACCTCACATGACTAGAGAATGTGGGAACGCGTGGGGTTAGGAAAGATGCTTAGCCAAGTTACAGGAAAGAAGACGAAACCTCACCTCATAGGAGGAAGACAAATGAAGTGTGCATAAGTGCAAAACACATCTGTGAGCCCTCGCACAACTTAGCCCTGGGAGTTTACAGGAGCAAATGCCACACCTCAAATACTGAGTGGCTGGAGACAAAGAAGCAGTGTGATCAGTTGACCGTCTCACAATTTTAGGAAAAGCTGAAATTGTAGATATAATATTTTCCCATTAACAAAGAAATAATTGTTTCTTTAAAAAATATTCACCTCTAACCCCATCCCTGGGAAATGGTATGCTATTAGCACCTTGATCCACAGACTTCCAGATGCTTAGAGAGGGTTTCCCTGCGAAATCTAGCTTAAAAAATGACCCAATCCATCACTATCGGCCCCACTGTGAACACTTTGGTAGCAAAGGTCAGAAAATCCACATCAGACTGGTTGACGCAAGGAGGGATATTAATCCAGAGGCTCAAATGAGGTCTCTCTCAGGTCTGCCGTCCTTCACAATGGCTTCATTTGCAGATGCCCTGTGATGAAAAGAGGGCCCAGCAGTAAAAGGCTATCTTCTCCCAGATTTAAATCCCTGAGGTCATAAACTCCCCTCCCTACCAGTTGCTTTTACAAAAGACCAAGTAATGGCTCCAGTTGCATTGTGTGGTCATCCATGAACCGACTACTTTGGTCAGGGGAACACAATGAACTCAGGAATGCTAAATGCCCGGGAAATAGAGAAATGAGGAAGAATGCCTTTTTTCTGTCTCTACGAGTGACCAATCAAGCAGTGTTGCCTATGCTATAGTGTTGCAGACTATACGAAGACTTCTTTAAATTTCTACTCACAGCCTCCTGAATGTACCAGGCCATACTCACAATGGTCATTTCATCGTCCCAACTAGTGACCAAATTTTGTTACTGACAAGCATCTCGCCTGGTTCCTTCTGCCCTCAGGTCAATGGTTCTCCTGGGTGGCTCCCAAGTCCCTTGGGATATAGACACCTGGCGTCTATATTCCAGCTGACTTTCAAATGAGAGTGTCCCACTCTGTCACCCATCTCTCTCTTTCTCTATCCCTGACTCTGTCTTGCTCTCTGGTTCTCTCTGCTTAAAACATCAAACTCTTCCTCTTTAGCACTGTGCAATGTTGTGTCTGTTCAGAGGGCCTTTTGAAAGACAGCATTTGGTTGACTTTCAGATCATTGTTTTATGTATATTGTGGAAGACAAGACACTAAAGAGAGATTTGGCTCCACCTGGAATATACGTAATTACATAAGAGAGCACAGACGTGATGGGTCAGATGGTACTGGGGGTTGGTGGGTAAGACTGGAACCCCACTCTGTCATGTTGCTGCCTCCTAGGGATGCTAACTCCGTCTTCATGGAGTAAAAGAGGTCTGGGGTAAATTATGAGTGGACCAGTTTCTAAAGCAATGCCTGAAGGCCTACATGTCATAATGGCCACTGTGATGGCAGGACTACCTCTGGTCTATGGAGATAAAGACAGAGTCCTCAAGGAAGACAGGGAAGAACACAGGGTCAGTCTGCTTTGGTCTGAATCCACAACTCTGCGACCGGCTACCTATGTAACCTTGAACACACTTTGAACAAGATAACCTTAAATAAATACAACCTTGACGTCTCTGTGCTTCATTTTTCTTGTATATAAAAAAGGAGATATATTAAGAGGTGCCTGGGTAGTGGAGTCGGGTTAAGTGTCTGACTTCAGCTCAGCTCATGATCTCACAGTTTGTGAGTTGAGTTCAAGGCCCACACTGGGCTCTGTGCCGATGGTGCAGAGCCTGCTTGGGATTATGTCTTTCCCTCTTTCTGCCCCTCCCCAGCTTGTTCGTTCTCTCTCTCTCTCTCTCTCTCTCTCTCTCAAAATAAATAAATAAACTTAAAAGGAGAGAGAGATTAAAACTACCTACCTCCAAGTGCCTGGATGGCTCAGTCAGTTAAGCATCCAGCTCTTGACTTCTGCTCAGGTCATGATCTCACAGGTTTGTGAGACTGAGCCCTGCATGGGACTCCATGCTGAGAATGAAGAACCTACTTGGGATTCTCTCTGAGAATCCCTTCACCTGCATGCTCGTTCTCTCTCTCTCCTTCTCAAAACAAACAAACAAACAAACAAACTTAAAAAACCTCTACCTACCTCATAGGATAATTCTGAGGATTAACTAGAACAACACACATGAAGGGCTTGCCACAATGTCTGGTACATAAGACCTCCATCAATGTTAACTGATGTAAATAGTATCACTACCATTCCCACTACTAGAAACTACATGGTGATTTAGGAACACGGATTTTGGAGCCAGACTACATGAGTTCAAACTCAATTCCATATCTTACTGTGTTATCTTGGGCAAGTTACTTAGACTCCACAAGATTTAGTTTACTTACCCATAGAATAAGAACCATAGCATACCTGCCTAACGGGCAGAAATAAGGATTCAGTTAAATAAATAGATCACTTGGCTCTCAGACGTTGTCTATCATTTTACGAATACAGTGTGACATTTGAAGTTTTCTGATAAGCCCTCTCCACCTCAGTACCTCCACAAAGAAACAAATATCCACAATTGCCATTTCTGTCCCAGGTACTTGGAATCTTAGAGTTGGAAAAGTACTCCTTCAGTTTAAAGGCCGTATTTGCCAGTAAATGTAAATGCCCTGAGGTGGCTGGGGAGGAGGTGTATCCAGCCAATAGCTCAGCATTTTTGGGAGTTTAGCAAATGCTTCCCAAAGTGACAATTTTAGAAAGAATGAGTGAGTAAGAACACTGGACAGAGGAGCCGTGAGTGATGTTAACGACACCTAGGGGAGCCCGGGAGTGGGAGAATGGCCCCAGAAGTGTAGACGAGTGCTCTCAAAAATGTTATTGACCTTCTCAATTTGGTCAAGGATTCATGTTAGACAGTCCCATTAGGCTCAGGGCCCAGCACGGGCTACAGAGCCCGGATTATTCTCTAGGTTCTGAGCCACAGCACCTCTACAAAAGACCAAGCCAACATCGAGATTCGCAAATGCTTTCTCTAGATTTTGGAAAAAGTGGAGCTTTTCTGAAGAAATGTCGAAGCTCCGTGGAGTGGCTGCTTGTAATCACTCGCCACAGCCCCAGCCTTCTAGTCTTTTCCAAACAGTATTTTGACGATGATACAATTCTCCTCTTCAGATGTGGAGAAACTGGAGAACTGAATCATTTCATAAGACCACAAAGCACAGAGGAGGCAAGGACTGTCTCAGAAGAATGAGATGAGCCTAACTCAAAGAAATCCTCACTTTATTAGCCAAGTTTTCCCATGTGGAGAGCGCTCCCGAAGGAAACTTGGGGCACTCTCATCCTTCCTGCAGCATGTTTTAAAACTCAACCAGACTCAGCGATAGGGACCACAGGAGACAATTCTGCCCTCGCCAGATGAAAGGGTATGGTCCAGCTCTCCTTTCTGTAGTGAATGATCCCAGTTACCTGGGTTGCCAGGCCGGGAGTGGAGGCAGAGAGAGCTGGTTGTTCACATCAGCTTTCGCTTGGAACGGGAGCAAGTCCGATCAGTTCTTCGGCTCGGCCCGCCTTTCAAGTCTCTGGAAACATCTCCAGGGAGAAAATAACACTAAGAAACACAGAAATCTTCTCTCTTCCCCGCAGGCCTTTGTCACCGTGCCAGTTCCTAAGCGCGCACACTTTTGGCAGACCGAATCACTCTGATACACTTTTCCCAGGGTTCAAAAAGAAAAGATGAACAAAGAACTTGCGGCTTCCAGGGGGAGCAAAGGTAGCCAGGAGTCTGTGAGGTAGCTCATCTTCTTTCTGGCAAAGGGGGGAGGGAGTGGCAGTGAAAAGAAATCACCTTGTCAGTGGTTTCGGAGACCACAGGTTTGGTGCCCGAGGGCATTTCTGGGCTGGCTCACCCGGGTGGCTGCAATTTTCCACGGGTAAAGCAGAGGGCGGCTTGTGTCAGCAAAGGGTGACACTCCAAGGCTGTGTTGTGGTTGGCGCTTTTTTTTTAAGGCAAGGGAAAGTATTACTCCTTTAAAACTGGTTCTCAAAAGGTACACCGACTTCCTCGAGCAATATTTCTCAATGAATTCAGCCACACAGGAAAGTCAAAAATAGTTGATATTTTCTTTAGATTTTGAAAACAAACAGGATGTGTCTCTTTTCTTCTTGTCTTGGCCCCAACAACGTTAGCAGTTGGTTCAGTTCTTCTAGTGTAAGAATTTCTATAACCACGTTAAGATTCAAAGTGTTAAGTTACAAATGGCATGGAGATGAGAACGAGTGGAAATTTTCGCCGTATTTTTATTATGTGCTTTCACTTTCTATAGCTATCAGATACATTTCCTTAGCAGTCGGCCTCGTATCACCCCCACTGAATAAGACAGACTTTAAACAAACATAGTGACTATGTTTAGATAGTGTACTTCTCTGGATATTCGCCAAGAATTTGAGATGTGAGAAATAAAAATTCATCCTCAGCTTTTAATGGAATTGGACTAGAGCCAAGAAAATGTAGCACAAATCAAGTGTCTTCTCCAATGACGTGGTGCCAGTGACATCATAATTGGAGCTGAGATTATGAAACCTCACAGGACTTCAGCTGTTATACTCTCTAATTCCTTGGTCCATAGAATTACTCTCTTCCCACTCTCTGCCAATTTATGAAGAATCAGGACATTGCCTGGCCCGGTGGGAGTGAGGTAAAATATCTCTCTCTAGATGAAGAGTACAAGAAATTGAGGCTTAATTTCCCTGATGTAGTCTCTGGTTGCAAGGTGAGCCCGGTGGAAGAGGGATGCAAACAGTCCCAGCCTGACCCTGCTTGGCTGCATCTTGAAAATGTCCGTTGTCACCCACGCGGGGTCCAGCTCTGCAATGTTATATGGTTTTCTGTGGGTTCTTTTTTCCTATTGACCCAGAATGATGAACTTCTAAAAATTGACACTAGCCAAATACCTATGAGACTGATTCAAAACACCAATATATTCATTCCCAGTGAATGAATGTAACTCCCTAAGGCTCGAGGTGGTTCCTGAGTATGCTCAGATCATTCTTCCCTCTGGAGGAAAAGTTACAAGAGAATCTCACTTACATTTAGAAGATGGTTTAGTGAGTGCAGTGTTAATATGATGCTAATGGATACCATCAAGGGCTGATAACCTTGCCACCCGACTTCATCTCCAGAAAGATTTCTCAAAAACGACAGGAGGGACAGTATTTTGGTCAATGTTGGAACTCTAATAAATTAGCCTCTCAATCTTTTTTTTTTTTTAATTCAGGTAAATTTCCATCATCCCTAAATGATAGAGCAATATTCAGATTACAGCGGCAGCATCTGGCAATGACAACACCCTGATGGCTTTGGCAGGATCAGGAAGAAGGGTGAGAGCCCTTGACTGAGTTTGTGACACATCCTGTATCTCCTGTATGGCAATTTGCAAACGCACTAACTTTATTGGCAACACGCAATTAGACTCCGCCCAGGGGGCTTACGTTTGCACATGAGCAGACATCACGCTGACCCATCATGTTTTCTCTTCTTACACTTGCCTTAAGAAGTGACATTTTGGGGCGCCTGGGTGGCGCAGTCGGTTAAGCGTCCGACTTCAGCCAGGTCACGATCTCACGGTCCGTGAGTTCGAGCCCCGCGTCGGGCTCTGGGCTGATGGCTCAGAGCCTGGAGCCTGTTTCCGATTCTGTGTCTCCCTCTCTCTCTGCCCCTCCCCGTTCATGCTCTGTCTCTCTCTGTCCCAAAAATAAATAAACGTTGAAAAAAAAATTAAAAAAAAAAAGAAGTGACATTTTGTGACTTTGCTTCCAAATTTGGGACTGCGTTCTGCTGTGCCTGACTGCTGCGCGCCCTGCTTCCATGATACCAGCCAAGTGGCAAGGGTAGGATACCCGGCGGCCACAAATGCTTTTTGTGCTCACAGAACGTCTTTCCCATCAAAACAATTTTTGTTCAATAATAAAAGGAAAGAGGGGTTAGGGAACCTTCCATGTGTATCAAAGTAAAAGAGGTGCTCTAGCCCAGTATCTATCCAAGGGACGGCACAAAAGGGGACACACCATTAGCCACCGTATTCAAAATTATAAGTAAGAGTCACATTTAAGGAATAATTCTTTCAAGTCATGTGCATAATAATGGAAACTCTCTCAATTCCTTCGCCTTCTTTGTCAGGGTCTAAAAGATACTAGAATACGTGAACAAAGGAGGAATTAATTTTTTTTCTCCCTGAATGAATAAATTTGTTCATGGGTAATTGTTTCTTTCTACTCAATAATAATGATAGCAACGACTCCTATTTATTGAGCACTTAGTATTTTGCCCAAGATATTAGACCAAGAACTAAAAGAAGTCTTCTCAACTGTTTCATGAGTTAAGTACTATTATTAATTCTAACAGGCATCAGGGTGAGAAAATTGGACAAGTTGCTTTATTCCCGTATGTCTCAGGTTCATAAAGCTTGGAAGTGGCAGGGTACTGCTTAAGCCCAGGGAATTTGACCATAAAGCCTGCCTTCTTAACTACTAAGCAATGTGCCTTCTTAACATTTCAAACTATAAATTCTTGTGTAATTTGGCCTAACCCATTATATCCATTAGTATTGACTCTATAAACTTGATTACTATGCAGAAGCCGTTTCTTGTGCCTTTTTCCTTCATGAGAAATAAGGCACATGTAAAATTAGAACAACCTCCTGTTCTGTTTCTCAGTGAATGACTTTATTATCATCTCAGCCAATATTGAAATCCACATTTCAAAAAAAATCCCCACCACCCACATTACCTTCATTGTTAATATTTATAACATGTGGGGAAAGGGTTTAGAACTCAACTTCATTGTTCCAACAAAAATTCAAAATCTTCCAAATTGGCTAGGGGGTCCTACATCTAAAAGGTCGACTCCTCAAATGTGGGCCTTTTGCCAACGTGCCTGACAAAGTGAGTCTCAAAATCTGAGAGTTATCAGAGCATCGTTGGCAGGTTAAAGAGAGTTCCAAGTGTCAAATGGACTCCTAGGAAGGTATCTCCAAAAAATATAATTCTTTCACGTTTGTATATAAGAATTTAACCAGATGTTCATTATGAGGAGAAACAGCCAAGTTAACTAGGCTAGGATCTATTTATACTCTACTATGAAAATTACCAAGTTTAACATAACTCAGAGGAACTCAATTTACTCTCAGAAATATTTAGCAATAATTTTCCAACATTAGCATTTAACTTGCTGAACGTGGACCCCAAAACTTTATTTTTTGGTTAAAAAAGTGTGACCGCAAGTTCTTTCTGACTTCTTAACTTCTCTAAGATGTTTCATGACGCTGAAAATGCATCAATGTCACAGGGGATTAATCATTGTCCAATCATCACGTTACTGTAGGAAGTATCCTAGTCAGTCAGTAGAATCCTTTTCTGATCTGGTTTCTCTTAGTATCTCAAAGGAGAACATCAAAAGAGGGTTCTGTTTCAGGCATAAAAGTCCCCCCTTTCTTCTCCATTAATCTCTCAATGCCTAGATGCCCAGGAAACATGGCCTTTCTCCTTTCCTCCAATTTTCCAAAACCACACGCAAGAGAATCAAGCTGGTCTGCGACATAATCTCAGAAGACAATTCCACCTCGATACCCTTTGCTCAGTGTTCATTCCCTCCTGTTCTCCCATTTTCCTATCGCACTGAATTTGTACTTATCCTCTATCTTCAATGAATGATCCTATGCTTCAAATATCTTCCATCCATTTCAACTTCAGTCCTGGCGGGAGACACAGTCCCTTTAGAACAGCCAAAAAGCCCGTAAAACCCCTTCCCAGAAATAATCCCCAGCTTTTGGTTGAATAAGGGGGATACCAAACATTTACTTAATTTCTACCTTAAAGATTCAAATCTGTTCTCCTCTGGGTTTCCACTCGTTGTTTCTTAAATATTTCCTATTTGTGAGGCTGTGATGTTGTTACGTTATTATTGGAGTCCAAAGAAGAAAACCTTTCTTCTACTTGTACTATTGAAAATAAAAAGCAAGTCAAATACTTCAGCTCACCCAAATAAAGTACGAATCCCTGCTGAGGAAAACCTGATTGAGAAGCATCCTTTTCCTATTACAGCAATTTGTCTTGTCAGTCTCTCTTAGGCTATACCAATACAGCATTCTTAATTCAGAATATATGAATCCTCCCCACCAAAAAGTAATGAAAAATCTAAGCGGAATGACTCAACTCCTTATTTTAATTGAACAAACAATTATTGAGTATAAGGATATGGGCACTTACATCACCAATTACAATAATGAACTGCTTCCTGAAATCCCCATGGGACTTTACAAACCCAAAGCATCAGCCAGAGTGGCACCAGTGGCCACATTACTGATGGAGATGGCACCTTGATACAGATCC
The DNA here is from genome assembly GCF_018350175.1 of Felis catus. NCBI lineage: Eukaryota > Metazoa > Chordata > Mammalia > Carnivora > Felidae > Felis > Felis catus. The sequence continues at coordinate 21,113,196 of NC_058385.1, read as the reverse complement.
CAGGGCCTTCACCTTGTGCATCGGCGGGCCCGTGGTCATCTTCAGTCATCACGGCCATCAACGGCAATGCTGCTTTCAGAGACACTGGGGCCAGGCTGCTACCCAGTGTCATCAGAGAAAAGGGATGTCACCTGAGAGCAGACATGTCATCAGAGTAAGAATAAAAACCCAGCCCGTGCCACAAAGTGGCCAACCAAGCTGGTTCACAGATCAGATGCTGCAGGCATCCCTTAGAGAAATCTTATGAGAAGAATATGAGAGGAGTGGAACCACCACAAGGTAGTGAAGGCATAGCCAGAAGTACTAAGTTGAAACCGCAATTGTGATCAAATTTTTTACCTTCAGACTGGGAAATACACCAACCCTTTGTTCAGTCGTCTACTGCTGCAGAACAGTCTGCCCCATCCTTAATGGCGTAAAACACCAACTGCTTCGTCAGTTCTTGTGATTCTGTGGGTTGACCAGGCTCACCTGTGTGGTACTTCTGCTCCCTGTGACGTGGGCTGGGCTGCAATTGCCTGGGGCTCAGCTGGGTTGGCACGCCCAAGATGCTTCGCTCTCATGGCTGACAGTTGACATCGGTTCTCAGCCAGGAGCTTGGCTAAGAATGTTGAATAAAATGCTGTGAATGGAGCCTCTCCATGTGATTTGGGCCTCTTGTCGGTGTGGCAGTTGGGTTTGAAGAGGGACAAACCCAGAGTTAGTGATGCAAGAGAGGAGGAGCCTAAGGAGCCAATCCTTCCAAAGGCGGAGACTAAGAACTGACCCTGAATCATTTCTGACATATCCTGTTGATGAAAGCAGTCAGAGGTTCAGCCTGGCCCCGGGGGATAGGAAAGTAGGCACCCCCTTTTCATTTGTGGCCATGTTTCCTCAGCATAAGCTCTGTCCCTTGATTTCAAGTGAGGGTAGTGCAGCCAACAGAGATCTGGGTTGTCACCACAAACACCAGGGATGGTGGTGGAGCAAGAGAATCAACCAGAAACATCCTGGCTGTGGCTGCTCCCAGGCTTCCTTTACATGCCTTTTCAGAGTTGGTCTGCCCGGCCTCATTTATACTATCTTCTCCATTTCTTTATATTACACTGCTGAATGGGAAACACTTCTGTCTGGTCAGGAAACCACAAATCATTTTTATCTGTTTCACTTTGCACTTGATGTTTTACACTCCCCAATGGCAAGGCCAGAGGAACCAGGGCATGTGCAAACCTCAGAAGAGTCATTGACTTCACATCAGATTCACCTGGGGAAGGGTTGTTTTTTGTTTTGTTTTGTTTTGTTTTTTTAATCCCAGACTATCCGCCAGATCTGGTGAATCAGCGTCCCTGAGGACGGACAGACACACACACACACACACACACAGAAAAGCTCTCCAAGTGATTCAGATAGTCACCATTCGGGGGGGAACCACTCTTAAAATGGTCCTTGTTTAAAAGTTAATTTAGGGGGTGCCTGGGTGGCTCGGTCGGTTAAGCATCCGACTTCGGCTCAGGTCATGATCTCGCGGTCCGTGAGTTCGAGCCCCGCGTCGGGCTCTGTGCTGACCACTCAGAGCCTGGAGCCTGTTTCAGATTCTGTGTCTCCCTCTCTCTCTGCCCTTCCCCTGTTCATGCTCTGTCTCTCTCTGTCTCAAAAATAAATAAACGTTAAAATTTAAAAAAAAAGTTAATTTAGTATTTTTAAATTCTTTGGGGAAAGGCTCCTCCGTGGAAAACTAATACATATGCAATTTTCCTTATAACAGATCCATTCATCCAATTTGCTTGGTCCTACCCATGCCCTTGTGATTAAAACTGACTACAACCCATTCAAAATGTTTTATCTTTGCCACAACCTACCTTAAGTGTCACTGGACTGATGGTGATGGAAAACCAAAGCAGAGACAAAGCTGCCGTGTGCAGCTGCAATGGAACTGCAGACTCCCGGGTGTGGTGGCGGGGACGCTCCGGAGAGCCGCGGGCTGGTCTGAGCAGTCGCTTGGGACATGATTGCCACGCACTGGGGTCTGTGTCCAAGCATGCAAATTCTGGTAATGGCATCCCTTGGTGCAACCTGTGGAATCCCCACTCACGTGGCCACGGAACCTAGCCCAGCACCTTCAGAACGCCGAAGCAGCCAGGAAGTGGGCACCTGGCCAGCACTGTGTTTGCCAGAAGAAAGGAGGCAGAGGCCCGGAAGAGAAGGACAGATCTTCCTTCCCGATAAAGAGTGTCTGTCATACCTGGTCGACTGCCTGGCATAAGGAACGTTGAGTCGTCCCCAGAATCATGACTCCTAAGGGCTAATGTGACCATTACCTTTCTGGGCCTCAGCTGGCCCAGAAGCAAAATAATACCGAAAGCCTCGATTCCCCCTGGGGACGCTGTGACGCAACTGGTGATAACAATGCCTATGAACTCCCGTGAGGAGCGTTGCTCAGAGAGCCATATAAAGACGAAGTGTATCATTAAGACCCTTGCAGAGCAGGCCAACTGATGAGTCTCAAAGCCTTGCTCCAACTCATTGAGAGGATGTCAAGGAACAACACCTACGCAGCCTCTCTAACTATACACGCCAAATCTAAAGAGCAAGCTCACTCTACATGCTGACAAATCGGTTAAAACAAAACAAACTCAATCATTTCTGATGATCGGACACTGCACTTACTGGGCAGTGTCTATTTTCTGTGGCAGAAAGGCAGTAGCCAGCAAGGTTTCTTCCCCGGGCTGACAGCCGTTTCTATAAAGCCATGTGTTTTTTCAGAGCAGCCTATAGTGACATAGCAACCCAGACATATGGTGTCATTATTCAGCCGACACAAATTTGACACTTAAGTGAATTTATTATATTTTGCTTTGCTCCTGGTGCCTGAAAGGCTTTGCCACTGTCTCTTCATAGAGCTTGTCACAGATGTTGATGTATTTTCCTCCTCCATGGCCAGGTTTTACTGTGGAAACTGATACAACTTCACGATAGAATTTCTAGATGAATTATTCACGCATTGCATGCTTTCTGCACACAGGGGCTTGGAAGAAATCCATACTATTCAATAAATGGTCTTTCTAGTCCTCTTTAACAGGGCATTCTCCTCTGGTTTAAACTGTTTCTATTACCGCCTTTGTAATCATAATGTTTTGGATAAAGTATTCCAGAGTTGATAGTTTTGTTAAAGCATTCACAATATTTCACATTAACGTGCAACAAAATTGCCCAGGCACTGAGATGAAACAGATCCATTCTAGCAACAATAATGCATCGGGGCCAAATTCTCATCAGTTTAACTTTTATTCACACACACACACACACACACACACACACACACAACTGAAACTCTTTAGTCAACGCTACTTCCAATGATTTATAGAACAATTCTTGAAATATCTCAATATTTGTTATTTTAGACAGAATAGGCCTCTTCTAATGTTAATACCATCTGTAGAGATGAGTTTTTAATTGAAAAGAATTTTCAACTTGATGGAAAAGAGTCAGATGAACTCATCACTGGCCTCTGAGAAAAGATTAATGGAACAAAAACATATCAAGCTTCTTTAATACCTGGAGAAGCCATAAGGATACCTCGAGTGACATTATGGGCCATGGTATATGGGAGTGAATAACCTTAACATGACACAGTAAGCCTGTGGAAGAATTAAGAGCTATAATTACAGTTTTTAAAGTATAGTGACCTGTTGACCTTTAAGATTTAAGACTTTGCCGCAGGGTCATTTCTTGACCTAGTTTTTGTTTTGTTTTATTTTGTTTCATTGGGGTTTTTTTTGTTGTTGTTCCCCACCGAAATAATTTTTCATTTCTATTCTGTAAAATTCCAAGCGGTTGAAAAGTTCAGGTCTTCCTTATCTTTGTTTTATTTTTAACTTAGTTAAATGCTTGGGAAGTATATATTTTTAAATAAGAAATCTCTGCGTTTAGGATTTGCTTTCTACTCAAAGAGCACTAACATCCTGATTTTTTTCCTAGAACAGATGGCAAAGGAATTGCACAAAAGCACAAAGGCAGATGAAATTCTAGCTAATGATTATTATTATTTGAACAAATTCAGGCTAAGTGCAGTAGATTTCATTTACTAAGCTTTGAGGTCCATCCATGCATAACTTCCCCCATTTGTTGTCCATGGCAGCACACTTTCCCAGTCTCTCAAAACCTCCACACTAGGGTCATCTTTGGCCACAACTACGTACACCCCCATATCCACCCCCACCCCCAGTTCTAACAGTTCTTTCTTTCTTTGAAATATGTCCTCTGTTCAGATCTTAGTTTTTCTCTATCCTACTCAACCCCCCACTTCCTTATCCAGATATCCATGAAATCTGTCCCATCTTGTCTTCCAGCCTCCAGAAATTTCCCTCCTTCAAGTCTACCCTGTATATTATTACTAAAATGAACTTCCTCACCTATTATTTGAATATATCATTCCTGCCTAAGAACCCGTAATAGTTTCTATTACCTATGGAATGCTTTTTAAAAAATTTAATATATATACTAATGTGCTGGGCTTGTTTTAAGCACTTAAAAATATCCACTCATTTGGGGTGCCTGAGTAGCTCAGTCGGTTAAGTGGCAGACTCCTGATTTCAGCTCGGGTCATGATTTCAGGATTCATGAGATCAAGCCCACATCTGTCTCCGTGCTGACATTGCGCAAGGAGCCTGCTTCTGATTCTCTCTCTCCCTCTCTCTCTGCTCCTCCTCCACTTGCACTTGCTCTCTCTCAAAAATAAATAAATAGGGGCGCCTGGGTGGCTCAGTCGGTTAAGCGTCTGACCTCAGCTCAGGTCATGCTCTCACAGTCTGTGAGTTCAAGCCCTGCGTCGGGCTCTGTGCTGACAGCTCAGAGCCTGGAGCCTGCTTTGGATTCTGTGTCTCCCTCTCTCTCTGCCCCTCCCCTGCTCATGCTCTGTCTCCTTCTGTCTCAAAAATAAATAAAAACATTTTTAAAAAATTAAAAAATAAATAAAAATAAACTTTAAAAGAATTTTTTTAAAAATCATCTCATTTAATCGTCATAACAACCCTTGAGGTAGGAACTATCACTCGCCTCCACCTTTTATAGATGAAGACACTAAGGCACAGAGAGGATAAATAATTTGCCTAAGGTCACACAGCCAGAGAGTGACAGGGTCATGATTGGAATCTAGTCCATACACTTAACCAATATACTAATGCTGCCTCACCCTAGGATAACTAGCACTCACAGAATGTTTTATAAACAGCTTTTATTTCTCATTTCACCCAACTGTTGAGTCAGATGCTGTTTATTCTTAAATCCACCTAATTTTATCTCTTTCTAATAAAAGGACCTGCATTTAAGTGCCCCACTCTCATTCTGGGTACATATTCCCACCCCCTTACACCTTTGCCTGTGAGCATTTTCTTGCCTAGGCTCCTTTGCCATTTTTTATCTCTTTGACATGCAGATGTCAAATAATATAAATTATAGCTATTTATCGTTGTGATAAACTTCTTGCAAGAGGTGGCTCAGTTCTCAACAGAGGCTTCCTGCCCCCACATGAATCTCTTTTCTTCCTTACCCTCTTTCAGTGTGTGCATGCACGCCCAGCTTGGTTATACTTTCTTTCAAGAGATTCCTCAGACTCTGATTGTTCTCTAAAGCCGCTCTCCATTCTCACCAGCAGAATGTGTAGCTGCCTCAACAGTGTTCTCGTGACAATTCAGATGGGTGGCTCATCCATTGACTATCACCCCTCCTGTCGACCTGCCCTACACAAAAGCATCTGATTATGAGCTCTGCAGAGGCATATGCTACAAGACTTCTGCCTGTATCAGAACATAGTAGGGAGTCAATGTGTGTTGTTTAGTACGTTAACATTCAGTACCATTTTGCTTTCTGTTTGTAGTATGAGTATGCATACACACACCTCAGTTTTATTTTCCAACAATATTGTGAATCCAATGAAGACAGATCCTGCGTCTACTTTCCTTGCATTTCTCATCAAATCAAGTACAAGGCATTACCATCAATCCCCACTAAATGCTTGCTGTATGAATGGGTAAGTTATTAAAATTACCCCAGGAAATGAAGATCTTTGGCTTGAATTGCCACGTGTTAAAAATGGCACTACTCAAAAATATATAGTCAACCACACATTAAAAAGTACTAAGAATAACTCAATATTTCTTGTACGGAACAGTTGCATTTTCTTCTGAGAATCCATATGTTAAAGTCTCTCTCTGTATTTCCCACAAGAGCACTTAAATCCAGAACTCACAGTGTACCTGGCTTCAAACCAAGTACATTAGTTATTTTGGAATTGCAGAATTAATAGTCATTCTCCCACTTCCAGATCTACCTCAAATAAAATTGTATTTCATTTGGATTAAGAGTTATAACCCATAAACTCGGCTACAGCAAGCTGCACCAACACAATTCTTTAGCACTTACCCTATTGCTATGCCTCAAAATAATACTAGAAATTATAATTATTGGCTATGATAAATAAAGAATAAAAACCCCTTCGTTTGATGCGTAGAATGTGGATATGGAAGTACATATTTAACTTATACCAAAATTGTATGGTTCTATTGTGGTTTATAGGCCAAAGGTCAGAACTATGTACAAATTCAGGAAACCATTTTGGCAATTCAAAGGTAACACCCAGATACTTGAGAATGTAGTCATGATAATATAGTTACCAAATGTCTCATAACTGTTAAAAACAGAATCAAACAATAGACCCATTTGAGGTTAGGTTTATAAACCAGTAAAGATGCTGTATAGGAAATATCGTCTATCTTAGTGCTTTTGTTTTAAAACGTACTATTAGTTATATATTATTAATGGCTAGACTCCTATCATCTTAGAAATGAAAAAGGAATGGAGGAAATCAACATTTCAAGAACTCGGGAAGCTCAACCTTAAGCAGCGTATCGTAACAATGAATGGAAATCACAGATGCTGAGGATGCTGGACACAAGGGAGAAAGAAAAGAAATGCATTTCAAGCAGTCTTATCACTCAAATTAGGTATAAAAAAAGGCAAACTGTAGCAGTACTTTTACATAACAGCTGTAGATGAGATTCAAATAAATAACACCACATTTATACATCATAGAACTGCTGACTTCTCATTTTTTTCTGTCACTTCCATGCAGACAGAAGTGAGAGCCTCCCAATGCCATCTAGAATGGAAGAAGCCAATGGAGATGGGAATACATAATATCCCAGCAATATGGTCCATACTGAAAGGCTTACTGGAAAAGGACATTTGGTCCAAGTCTTGCAGAACAAGAGGATAACTTCATTTCCTGCACATGAGCGCTTTGGAGGTCAAATAAAATGGATGTAGAGGAGGTGGTTTTAGAGCATATGCCTTATCAGGAATTAAGACTGAGATTCGTTGTTAAGTATGTATTTCAGTACAAACACAATTTCACGGTTGTCCATTCCACTTGCCCTGTACTAAGGCACTGTAAAGAGTACAAAGAATAAGTGGCAATGTTTACCTTCAGGCACTCTATAATTTAATTAGACAATGAAAATCACATGCATGGCGGCTAAATAACAGGACAGAACAGTATTTGGTTATGTGCTAGGATCTCTAGCTTTTCCAAAGCCAAGTATGAATCACTTTCTATTCTTACCCAATCTTCTTTCCCATAATTTTTCCTCTTAATGATGTGTTTGTACAAGAGACAATACCCATGTATAATTCTTCTAAAGTTTTTTCCACTTGTTTGTATATAAATAAATATAACAACAGCAAGAACAAAGCAATTATCCTAATAGATTGGACACAGCAAGAAACCAAACTTGGGTTCACATTTCTCCATGTTTGTGGTAAATCCCATGTAGTCTTGCTTCACAGAGAAACAGACCTCAATTAGGGGCCATGTTCTTTCTCAGGACCGAAAAGTCATCTTCATAGCATTTATACAAAGTTAGATATGAGAATGAGTCAAGAGAATCAACCACAACTTGAAGATTTGCCAGATCAGAGAACTAGATTGATGATTCAGTCATGTGGCTGTTCCTCCACTGAATCATAGTTGCAATTTGACTCCTATGAACCTCAATTTTGCCATCTACCAGATGGGTAAAATGACACCTAATGAATCATTCCAGAGGTTACAGATTAGAGAGAAGGGACAATACGCATCCATGCTGAGAGTGGGTTAGGTCCCTGATTTGAAAATAATCATAGTCGAAATGGGGTGGCCACTTGGGGCGCCTGGGTGGCTCAGTCGGTTGAGCATCCGACTTGGGCTCAGGTCATGGTCTCACGGTTCATGAGGTCGAGCCCCGTGAGTTCGAGCCCCGCGTCGGGCTCGGTGCTGACAGCTCAGAGCCTGGAGCCTGTTTCAGATTCTGTGTCTCCCTCTCTCTCTGCCCCTCCCCTGCTCACACTGTCTCTCTTTCTCAACATAAATAAACATTAAAAAAGTAATTTAAAAAAAAGAAATGGGGTGGCCACACGGAGCAGACGTATATGCATGGAAGGGGCACAGCTGCCTGTAGTGCTATCCATATGAAAGCCTTGAGAATCCCAGCCTCCCTGCTCCACTATCCTTTCGGACTCAGGGTCCAGGAAGAAACTGTGCTAATAGTCTACACACTTGCATTTCAGGAGATGCTGATAGTCCCTCACACTTAATGGCCATTCAATAAGTAGTGATAACAATATTCTTTATTACGAGATAATAAGTTCTCGGGTTTTATTTCAGAAATACCAAATGATTCTAAAGCAAAACACCCACTTTTCCAGAAGCTACGTGAGCTGGAGGGGTACATGTAGGCGAACAAGTCACAAAACAGTTTCTTCTCTGGTGTCATTCTCTCTTCTGCGGTCCAGTTTTCCAGCTAACAGTCTGGAGTCCCTGCTGGATAGCTTCAAGGAACTCGCACGCCACCCCTCCTAACTCCCACATGGCTCGCTTCCTACTACTGCTTCTCCTACTACCGGCATTAAGTAATAGCCTCAGACTGCATCTGAGGCAACTACCTCTCCCAAACGGCCAAACTCTCAAGCTCTCCATGCCCCAAGGCGTGTACTACATCAAAGCCACATCCTGCAATCTCAAGGGCTCAGGATGTACCCCCCACCACCACCACACACACCAGTGTCTCCCTACTGAAGTGCAAAGAATTCCTTTTCTGAGGGCCCTTGACTGTGAGCCAGCACGCGATCAATCCCCACCCCAGAGCTGGGCCCTGCACACAAGCTGCTCAGCTGTGTGCAGAGACCTCGCTTCCTCCTACGCTCTGCTACCGGTTCACAAAATGGTGCCACGTTACACTACTGCCTCAGCCATTTTGGTGAAAAGGTGAAAAAATCTCTCTTACTGGCTTCTCTTCGAATCTCATACATGGGATCTGGCCCAATCCCCAAGAAAAATAAGGACACGTGGGAGACAAAGATGAGCAACACTCACGCAAAACGCCCCCCCTCGTCCATACAGGTCTTTGTTCCTCAACCTCTTCTCTGCTTTAGGATGACTGTTCCTAAGGATGACTCACTCCTTCTCAGGAGGCTCCTTGGACTTTTTTCAAACAGTCCCCAGACAAGCACATGACAAGCCAATTAGATATGCTGGGCTCTCAGAGAGTATATAGCTGGGGTTTAAGCGGAGGCCCTTGCTCTAGCCATAAGCTAAAGATTTATAACTCACAGTTTTGATGAATTACTTTCATGTAAAACACAGTGTTTGGAAATGGGAAAGAATTCTATTTTCCTAAAACTCTACTTATTCCTTCTCCTCACGTCTAGAAAGTATACACACACCAAGTCATACACCTAAATTTAGCCTCCTTCTCTTCTCATCGCCCTCACCAAAATTAAAATGTATGATATTAAGACCTTTGTCTCAGAAATTCCATTATTCTATAAACGTGCTAAGTTAAATATTCTTGCCTACAGAATTTTTGCTTACATTTCCCCATGAACAAAGCTTTCTGTTAGTCAGTGGATAAAATATACTGGTTGTATTTGTGTGAATAATATAACCCATCAAGAAAAGTTAATTAATACATGCTAATTTATGTTAATTATTAACTTCAAGGAAAATTCTTGACAACACACTAAATTATTCTTCAGGTTGCCATGTAACTTTCATACTTCAGAAGGCTGTTGGCAAGACATAAGGAATGAAGTCAGAATCTTGCAACGGCGAGAGAGGGTACTCCGACTTGTTTTAAGTCTAATGAGAAAAATTACATCGAAGTTAAATTTAAAGCATAATATTACAATATAATTTTCCTGCATACACAAATTTTAAAAAGGAGCAGTCCTACAGGGATTTAAGACTAGTCTTTAACAATCTTAGTTGGTTTCTAGGAGTGGCTTCATTAATCACTACTTCACTCAGATAATTTCTTTTTCATGCTGCTCCAGCAAATGCTCCCGTTGTCTTTAATCTTTCCCAGCATCTTCCATGATTGCTCCAGCTAGTACTTATCTCTGAGGCTGTTTTCTTACCCCTCCTGTCAGACACAAAGGAGCACACCAACTGAGTGATCCCAACAGCTGAAAGAAATACCTGGCAAGAAAGCACGGGTGAGACAAGAGTGGAAACACCGTCGAGAACAATGGAGAAATACTCTTTGGAAGAGATTTAACATACGCTCTGAGAGCTCCACTACACTGGGAACAGACAAAAATCTATGTATATGGCATGTGTGTGTGAGAAAGATTTCAAATAAATGACCCCTAGAGGCGTAATGCACATTCTGCTATGGCTCCGACAATATTTCCCAATTTGACTCACTCTCTGTGAGTTTTGCCATGAATTTTGACTCTTCTCAACTCACATTTTCAAGTTTTTCTTCTCACCCATAGGACTGGAGTCAGACAGTTAGATTTTTGCTTAGTCAAAATCATTTGAGTCATTTCTAAAGTAATTAGCATCTTCCAGGTCTACTAGAGTCTATTTTATTGTCAAAAAAATAATTTAAGTAAAAACCCACCCTACTTATTAATTTGGTTTTTTACATATCAGTATATATCAAAGAGAAACAAAATGTCAATGATACTTTTGGCATCTCATAATTAGATGCTTTACTGTGAGACAGTGATCCTGAGAAACAAAGAAAAATGATTATCCAAGAGGGGAAGAAGCTACGAAAGGACCTTACATAATGGCTACATTGAATGGCCAAAAGAAGTAGAGGGACTTAAGTTTTCTAGAGTCACATACAAGTGACCTAAAGTCAACAGCAATTCTTTGTTGCCACTCGAGGTGTTCATGTTTCAGAGATGAAATAACATACCGCTGCTGGATATCTGGTCTCCGGAATATCAAAAATGCCCAGGGTTTCTGGGTCCCTATTTCAGGCACCTCTCCTCTCAAGGCACAAGGAATTTTGCAAGTCTGACCAAGCCCTGAGGTCTTTTAGACCTCTGTAAAGACCTTGTAAACAAGCGTGAAGTTTTATAATATTCTTTCAAATGTCTAATTACAAAGAAGAACAAATACTGCCTCCTACTTTTAACCCAGAAGTGGAAAGTTTCAAGCACAGCTACTCCAGACTGCCTTCCCAAGCATGGGGTGCCTCGTATTAAGTCTTGGATTCTTCTATTTCCTCTGACCAAAATAGAAACAAAAGAAACCCTTTGTCTTCTTGTTATGCATTACTTCCTATAATCAGTGTCTGGTGTTCCATTCAACCACATAAGTGTCAGGGCACCAGAAGAACAATGAATTTTCCATGAATGATCCCAATTTGACTGCTTTTCTCCCGGGTTCTGAGTTCAACGATCCACATCACTTCGTCATCCAGATCTCAAGAGTGCTAATGCACAGAACCTCCTCAATATGTTTTCTACTCTAAATGGCTAACTCTGAAATACCTTGAAAAGTTGGGAGGCAGAGACACTTTATCAAAGTTGTTCAACATCAGCTCCTTTCAAAAAGACATTTATTTAATCAGTGTGGTGCTCCAGGAAGAAAGCAATGGCATAAATTCCAGGGCTTTGCACCAGGAGGCCCATTTGTCATATCTCACATCACAAATGACCTTGGGTTTAGACTTTGACTCGATTCCCCAAATGAAGATTTCCACAGAGTCATTGCACTGTATGTGTAAAAGGTGGATTTGTTAAATGTACACACTTAAAATACACTGGAAGCTTCCTGTAATCCTATTTGGAAGTCTATTTTAATATACTGGGAAGAAAGCACTTAGCGTGTATTAAATCACTTCATCTTCACAGCCATCCTGAGGTAAGGACTACTATTATCCCCATCTTCAGATGAGTAAACTAAAGCACAGAGAGATTAAGTAACTCATCCAAAGTCACACAGCTAATAAAGGACGGACCTCAGTTTTTAACGTTTATTTATTTTTGAGACAGAGAGAGATGCAGCATGAACGGGGGAGGGTCAGAGAGAGGGAGACACAGAATCCGAAACAGGCTCCAGGCTCTGAGCCATCAGCACAGAGCCCGACGCGGGGCTTGAACTCACGAACTGCGAGATCATGACCTGAGCTGAAGTCGGACGCCTAACCGACTGAGCCACCCAGGTGCCCCGGACCTCAGTTTTTAACCTAAACTATCTAGATCAGAAGTCCATGCTCTAAACCACTATACTCCCCACTAAGGAAGTGGCTGTGAGAGGTCCTGACAACCACCTGTCCTCCGATGCTTCACCCTGGCCCCATGGCAAGGTATTCTCATGGCTCAGGCATTTCCCCTTGCTGGATGTGGCCGTGAGCCACGCGATGCTAATGACCCTACTCGAAAGACGGTTTGATTATTGCTGGGCCCTATTTCTAGATTTTAGCATAAGCTGTCTCAAAGCATCATCTGGACAAGAAAGATGGTCAACATACATAGCAGCCACCCCTTGATTCTGTGGCTCCGTTCTTTCTCCCCAAGAGAAAGGGGAGATGGGGGACAGCCCATCTCACCCAAATGCTAGGACATCAGATGGAGGCACTTTTTCTCATTGGCTTATTTTCTCCTCAGACCCAAAGAAGTTAGAGTCTAATTAGCATCAGTTCTACTGTTTTACCTTATTTAGGGAGATACATTAGAGTAAATACGTGGGAATTTAAAAATATGCTTGATAGATATTATCGACCCAGTACTAAATTATCTCCGATCTCTGATACATTTTAAGCCAAAACACACTTTCTAAACCCAAACATTTTCTGTCTTTTACTTCTTTCCCAAAGTGTGAAATTTGTAACTTGTTCTTTAGAAAATCACCAAACACAGGCTGACACTTGGTCTCCTTTTTCCTCATTTCCTCACGGCAAAATAATTGCAAACAGAACTTGAAGAAATCTTGTACGCATTGGGAACTTGGTCTTTCTTTTTGGTATCAGCTCATTCAGAGGTTATTCCCTCTGAGAAAAGCTAGTGTTTCTCTTGATACAAGCAATTCCAAATCGTTCCCTTTATCCGGACTATGACATTGTCATTGAATACAGTTTGGGACCACCATGTCAGCAAGTCGTTTTAAACCGTTTTTAACATATCCTGTGACTGATGAGGAGTCAAACTTCATATATCAAGCAGTATTAAAAATACAGCTATTTCCACTTGACATGTATCAAGAGATTTTTCTATGTTCATACCCTTTGACCAAATAATTCCACTGTGGGGACTCTATCCTAGGGAAATAACCTGAAATAACAGAAAAAAAAACTTTCTGCACAAAGACAGTAACCCAACTACCTAAACATCCTCCAAATATGGGAATGGCTAATAAACTATCCACTTAAAGGAACATTTTATAGCCCTTGAAATATAGTTATGAAAATTTTATGACATGGAATATTTTTTCTCATGTTAAATGAAAAAGTAAGACAAAAATTATAGGTACAAGTGAATCACCCTTATGTAAAAATCAGGAACCCTGCTGAGCAAAAAAATAATGAAACAAAACACCAACTCCCAGAGAAAGGGATTTGGAGCCCAGTCTTAAAGACTAGAAAGACTCCATCAAAAAGGAAAGAAATAAATGCAATAGTCCCAGGCCAAAGGGCTTTGGAAAAGCCTTTGGTCTTTCCCATTCTCTTATATAAGGTTGGACTCAATAAATACTTGTTAAGTCAATAAAGAGTGAGAGCATAGATGTTCACTATTACCTAGTATATTGCAGCATATGAAGTTGCCAATATCTAACCATTGTGACCAATAAAAATAGCAATTTCTTATGGCTCAGCCAAATACAGTCCATGAACCGCTACCACCATGTGTCACTCAAGATCGGGATGAAATAATCTGCACCTCCCAATAGTCCCTCCTTCCTTCTCTCTCTCTTACCCTCACTTTCACTTTCCCTCCCTTCCATCCCTTCGTGGTCAAATAATCAGCGTGAAGAAAATGCAAGTGGGTAATTGACATGATATTCCAAAAAAGTAAAAATACCTGTAGCTGACTTTTTCCCATGTTGCTGTCATCACGTAAATATATCTTAAGGCTTCAACAGGAGAAGTTTGTGATTTTTAAACTTTCTTTGTATATCATGTCATGAAATCCAGCAACAATAGTCACTAGATAATCAGTTGTTTCCAACACCTGGCCACCTAAAGAGAAACCTACCAGATGATTTAAGCGTTATAGTGATTTTTCTATTAAAATAACCAGTGATCCCTTTTCAATATCCTGAGATCAATTATTGGGGTCTTCCAATTTATTTCCTTTCATATACATAGTCTGTAAAATATTGAACGGAAGTTCCCTATTTTCCAAAGAAAACATTTTTATTTCTATCCCTTTTCTTCATCACAATTCCTTCCCCACTCCCAGGCAATTAATAAACAATAAACACCATAGGTAACCTAGCCAGGGATCAACATCAGGAGGCTTGGCATGGATTCAAAACAGTCAAGCAATATTTCTAATATTACAGGCAGCTCTTTGGCAAAAATCTAGGGACAAACATTTTCTGGCAAATAATCTACTTTTTCTTATTTCCTCTTCCTTTTTTAGTCCCTTTACTACAAAGAATAAATATATAACTGTATTTAAGCACTTTTGTAAAATTCTCACTTCCACCTTGGCCCTTTTCACAGGTACAGTTATTAAAATTAATATCCAGAAAAGGCTCCTCATCTCATTCACTATTTAATTCTTTATTTTATTTGTGTGTGTGTGTGTTCGTGTGTGTATGTGTGTAGAGATCATCTTTATTTTTTTATTTATTTAAATTTTAGTTAACGTATAGTGCATTACTGGTTTGGGGAGAAGAATTCAGTGATTCATCACCCACATGGAATACCCAGTGCTCAGCACAAGTGCCCTCTTTAGTATTCATCACCCATGTACCCCATCTCCCACCCACCTCCCTCCATCAACCCTCAGTATGCTCTCTATAGTTAAGAGTCTCTTGTGGTTTGTTTTCTTCTCTTCTCTCTTTTTTTTTAAAGTTTATTTATTTATTTTGAGAGACACAGAACGTGAGCAGGGCAGGGGCAGAAAGAGAGAGAGAGAATCCCAAGCAGGCACTGCGCTGTCAGCATAGAGCCTGAAGTGGGGCTCGATCTTATGAACCATGAGCTTATGATCTGAGCCTAAATCAAGAGTTGGAAGCTAAACCAACTGAGCCACCTAGGCTCCCTTTCTTCTCTTCACCCCACTATTCCCATATTTTCATCTGTTTTGTTTCTTAAATTCCGCATATGAGCAAAATCGTATGGTATTTGTCGTTCTCTGACTTATTTCGCTTAGCATAATACATTCTAGCTCCATCCACATTGTTTCAAATGGCAAGATTTCATTCTTTTTGATAGCTGAGTTATATATATATATATATATATATATATATATATATATATATATATATATATATCACATCTTCTTTACCCATTCATCAGTTGATGGACATTTGGGCTCTCTCCATAGTTTGGCTATTGTTGATAATGCAGCTATAAACATTGCAGCTATAAACCCCTTTAAATCTGTATTTTTGTATTCTTTGGGTAAATACCTAGAAGTGCAATTGTTGGATCACAGGGTAGTTCTATTTTTAATTTTTTGAGGAACCTCCATACTGTTCTCTAGAGTGACTGTACCAGCCTGCATTTCCACCAATGGTACAAGAGGGTTCCCTTTTCTCTGCATCCTTGTCAACACCTGTTGTTCCCTGTGTTGTTAATGTTAGCCATTACGACAGGTGTGAGGTGGTATCTCATCATGGTTTTAATTTGAATTTACCTGATGATGAACAATGTTGAACATCTTTTCATGTGTCTGTTAGCCATCTGGATGTCTTCTTTGGAAAGGGTCTATTCATGTCTTCTGCCCAGAAATGAACTGAATTATTTGTGTTTTAGGTGTTGGGTTTGAGAAGTTCTTTATAGATTTTGGATACCAACCCTTTACCAGAAATGTCATTTGCAAACATCTTCTCCCATTCTGCAGGCTGTCTTTTAGTTTTGTTGATTGTTTCCCTTTACTGTGCAGAAGCTTTTTCTTTTGATGAGGTACTGATAGTTCATGGTTCCTTGTTTTCCTTGCCTTCAGTGACAAGTCTAGTAAGAAGCTGCCACAGCCGAGGTCAAAGAGGTTTCTGTCTGTGGC
The DNA here is from genome assembly GCF_018350175.1 of Felis catus. Taxonomy (NCBI): domain Eukaryota; kingdom Metazoa; phylum Chordata; class Mammalia; order Carnivora; family Felidae; genus Felis; species Felis catus. The sequence continues at coordinate 21,096,714 of NC_058385.1, read as the reverse complement.
CTCTTCTAGGATTTTGATGGTTTCCTGTCACAATTAGATGTTTCATCTATTTTGAGTTTATTTTTGTGTATGGTGTAAGAAAGTGGTCCAGGTTCGTTCTGCATTTTTTTGTCTAGTCTTCCCGACACTATTTGTTGAAAAGATTGTCTTTTTTTCCATTGGATATTCTTTCTTGCTTTGTCAAACATTAGTTGATCATATAGTTATGGGTACCTTTCTGGGTTTTCTTTTCTGTTCCATTGATCTAGTGTCTGTTTTTGTGCCAGTACCATACTGTCTTGATGACTACAGCTTTGTAATAGAGCTTGAAATCCGGAATCGTGATGCCTCCAGTTTTGTTCTTTTTCAAGGACTGCCTTGGCTACTTGGGGTCTTTTGTGGCTCCATACAGATTTTAAGATTATTTGTCTAGCTCTGTGAAGAACGCTGGTGGTATTTTGAAAGGGACTGCATTAAATGTGTATGTAGATGGCTTGGGGTAGTATAGACATGTTAACAATGTTTGTTCTTCTAATCCATGAGCATGGAATGTTTCTCCATTTCTTTGTGTCTTAATTTCTTTCATAAGTCTTCTATAGTTTTCAGAGGGTAAATGTTTTACCTCTTTAGTTAAGTTTACCTCTAGATATCTTATTGCTTTTGGTACAATTGTAAATGGGATTGATTCTTGATTTCTTTTTCTGCTGCTTCATTATTTTTGCTTCATATGCAACTGATTTCTTATATTGATTTTACATCCTGCAACTTTGCTGAAGTCATGTATTAGTTCTCGCAATTTTTGGTGGAGTCTTGTGGGTTTTCCACATAGAGTATTATGTCATCTGCAAATAATGAAAGTTTGACATTTTCCGTGCCGATTTGCATGCCCTTCATTTCTTTCTGTTGTCTGATTGCTGAGGCTAAGCCTTCCAGTATTGTGTTAAATAGTGGTGGTGAGAGAGGGTATCCTTGTCTCCTTCCTGACCACAGAGGAAGAGCTCTCAGTTTTTCCCCTTTGAGGATGATATTAGCTGGAGGTCTTTTGTATATGGCCTTTATGATGGTGAGGTATGTTCCATCCATCCTTGCTTTGTTGAGGGTTTTTATCAAGAATGATACCAAATTTGTCAAATGTTTTTTCTGCATCTATTGACAGGATCATATGGTTCTTTCCTTTTTTTTAATTAATGTGGTATGCCACGTTGATTGATTTGCAAATACTGAACAAGCCCTGCAGCCCAGGAATAAATTCCACTTGATCATAGTGAATAATTCTTTTAATATTCTGTTGAGTTTGACTTGCTAGTATCTTTTTGAGAATTCTTGTGTCCCGGTTCATCAGGGATATTGGCCTGTAATTCTTCTTTTTTTTGTGGGGTCTTTGTCTGGTTTGGGAATCAAGGTAATGCTGGGTTTATAGAATGAGTTTGGAAGTTTCCTTCCATTTCTTTCTTTTTTCTTTTCTTTTTTTTTTTTTTTTTTTTTTTTTTTTTTTTTTTGGACAGTTTGAGAGGAATAGGTATTAACTCTTCTCTAAATGTCTGGTGGAATTCCCCTGGGGAGCCATCTGGCCCAGGACTCTTGTTTGTTGGGAGATTTTTGATAATTGATTAAATTTCTTTGCTGGTGATGGGTCTGTTCAAATTTTCTATTTCTTCCTATTTCAATTTTGGTAGTTTGTGAGTTTCTAAAAATTTCTCCATTTCTTCCTGATTATCTAGTTTCTTGGCATATAATTTTTCATAGTATTCTCTAATAATTGTATTTCTGTGGTATTGGTTGTGATCTCTCCTCTTTCATTTGTGAGTTTATCTATTTGGATCCTTTATCTTTTCTTTTTGATAAGTCTAAGGGTTTATCCATTTTGTTTATTCTTTAAAGAACCAGCTCTTGGTTTCATTGATCTGTTCTAGTGGGGTTTTTTTGTTTCTGTATCATTGATTTCTGCTCTAATCTTTATTTCCCTTCTACTGTTGGCTTTAGGCTTTATTTATTGTTCCTTTTCTAGGTCCTTTAGGTGTAAGGTTAGATTATGTATTTGGGACCTTTCTTGTTTCTTGGGATAGGACTGCGTTGCAATATACTTTCCTCTTAGGAATGCCTTTGCTGAATTCCAAAGAGTTTGGACTGTCATGGTTTCATTTTCATTTGCTTCCATGTATTCTTTTATTTCTTTTTTAATTTCCTGATTGACCCATTCATTCTTTAGCATGTTCTTTAACCACCATGTATTTGAGGGCTTTTCAAATTTTTTCTTGTGGTTGACTTTAAGTTTCATAGCATTGTGATCCAAAATTACACATGGTATAATCTCGATCTTTTTGTACTTTTTGGGGGCCGATTTGTGACCCAGTATGTGATCTATTCTGGAGAATGTTCCATATGCACTCAAGAAGATTGTAAATTCTGCTGATTTAGGATGAAATGTTCTAAATATATCTGTTAAGTCCATCCAGTCTAGTGCATCATTCAAAGCCATTGTTTCCTTGTTGATTTTCTGCTTAATCTGTCCATTGTTGTAAGTGGGGTGCTAAAGTCCTGCACTATTATTGTGTTATTTTCAATGAGTTTCTTTATATTTGTTATTGATTTATATATCTGGGTGCTTTAAGTTGGAGGCATAAATATTTACAATTGTTAGATATTCCTGATGGATACATCCCTTAATTACAAAATAATGCCCTTCTTCATTTCTTATTACAGTCTCTGTTTTAAAATCTAGTTTTTCAGATGTAAGTATGGCTACTCCGGTTTTCCTTTGAAGTCCATTAGCATGATAGATGGTTCTCCGCCCCCTCACTTTCAATTTGCAGGTGTCTTTAGGTCTAAAATGAGTCTCTTGTAGGCAGCATATAGATGGATGTTTTCTTTTTTGTTTTTAATCCATTCTGATTCCCTATGTCTTTTAATTGGAGCATTTAGTCCATTTACATTCAGAGTGACTATTGAAAGATATGAATTTAGTGGCATTGTGCTACCTGTAGAGTTGGTGTTTCTGGTGATTTGATGACCTGATGATTTGGTCTTTTTTTTTTTTTCTCCACTCGAAGAAGGTTTTCTCTTGCAGGACTGGTTTAGTGCTCATGAACTCCTTTAGCTTTTGTTTGTCTGGGAAACTCTTTATCTCCCCTCCTATTCTGAATGACAGCCTTGCTGGATAAAGAATTCTTGGCTGCATGTTTTTCCCATGAAGCACATTGAGTATTTCCCATCACTCCCTTCTGGCCTAAGTTTCAGTGGACAGGTCTGCTACTACCCTTATGCGTCTACCCTTGGAGGTTAATGACCTTTTGTCCCTAGCTGCTTTCAGAATTCTCTTTTGTCTTTGTATTCTGCAAGTTTCACTGATATGTCTTGGTGTTGACATGTTTTGTTGATTTTGAGGGGAGTTCTCTGTGCCTCTTAGACTGGAATGCCTGTTTCCTTTCCCAGATTAGAGAAGTTCTCAGCTTTAGTTTGTTCAAATAAACCTTCTGCCCCTTTTCCCCACTCTTCTCCTAATATGGATATTGTTTTGCTTGATGGAATCACTGAATTCCCTAAGTCTCCCTTTGTAAGCTAATAGTTTTCTTTCCCTCTTCTTTTCAGCTTCATGATTTTCCATATTTTACCTTCTATATCACCTATTCTTTCCTCTCTTCTTCAGTCCCCATTGTGACTATATCCAGTCAGTTTTGCATCTCAGTTACAGAATTTTTTAATTTTTTATTTCAGCCTGACTAGGTCAAAGTCTTTGATCTCTGCAGCAGGGATTTCTCTGGTGTCATCTATGCTTCTTTCAAGCCCAGCTAGGAGTCTTATGCCTGTTGTTCTAAATTCTTGTTCAGATACATTGCTTATATCGATTTTGAGCAAGTCCGTGGCCATGATTTCTTCTTGACCTTTCTTTTGGGGAGAATTCCTGCATCTTGTCATTTTGCCTAAATTTCTGTCTTTTGCATGATTTCAAAGCTTGGTATGTTTCCTGCACCCAAGAGTATTACTATATTAAATAGGAGTCATACACTGTCTAGGGCCTGGCACTCCAGAAAGTGTTTCTGGTGTGTGCTGTGGGCACTCTGCTGTTGCCTATTGGCTGCCTTTTCCCACTGGTCAGTCCTCTGCAGAGCTCCTACTGGTTTGCAGTGGGGAGTTTTGGGACCTTTAACTCAGTGTGCTTTCAGCTGTTTGTTAAAATAATCCTGGAAAAAAAGAAAAAAGAAAAGAAAAGCCTGATTCAAAAGGAGAGAGAGAGAGAGAGAGAGAGAGAGAGAGAAGGAAAAGTAATGAAAAACAATAAAAATAAAAAGACAATCAAAAAACTATAAGCCTGATTCCAAAGGGGAAAAAGGGGAAAAAAGAAAGAAAAAGAAACAAAAAAGAAGACTGATCCAAAAAAACAAAAAAGAGAAATGAAAAACAAAAACAAAACAAAAACAAAACAAAACAAAAAACCCAACCTATCAAACAAAAAAACTATGAGCCTGATTCCAAAAGAAGAAAAGAAGAAAGAAAAAAAAAGTAAGCTTGGTTCTATTTCCACCAGAACTGCAGGTGACACTTTGAGGTACTTTATTTTCAGTGTACTCGGTGCATGTGGGATGTTGCCCCTGTACTGGCCTTCTGGAGGAGGGGTCTGCTGTGTTGACTCAGTCTTGCTCCAGTAAATAAGCAGTAGCCAGGCACAAAGGGGTGGGATTTGGTGCCAGTGGTCTGTCTCCACTGGGGGCTGCTATGTTGCTCTCTGAAGTCCCACCGCGTTGGTGTTGGGGCGGGGGTGGGGGGAGTTGCACCACCCCAACCTCTCACCCCCAGACCTGGGATCGCACACCTCCTCTGCTGTTCAGGAAGCCCTCGCTGAATAGCAAGAGTAGTCGGCACAATTCGCCTATGTGGTTTGGTTTTGTCTGGTTTTGTTGTGTTTTTGTTTTTGTTTTTGTTTTTGTTTTGGGGGTGTTTTTTTTTTGTTTTTTTGTTTTTTGTTTTTTTTTTTACTTTGACACACAGCTGGGATTCAAAATTCAACATCTTAAAAAAACCTGGCACCACGCAGACCCGCCCCCCTCCTCCAGAGTAGAGCTGTGTCTGAAATCCTGTGTCCCAGGAAAACAGTCCCACGCCTGCACAGTGTGTGGAATTTATGGTGTAGCACCGCTAAAAAGCAGCAGCAAGGTTTATGCCTCTGCATACACTTCTGTCCTCTGACAATGAGTAGCCTTTTGCTGGCACCTACAGGGACTTTTGTCCTTGGAGAGCCAATATACCTCTTCCAAAAGCATTCCAGGAAGGGAAATGTTCTCCCCCAGTGCACCCTGAGATCACTACACCATGCTATGTCCACTGGGGCCAGCTTCCTCCTTCTCCCCAGGAGGATACACCGCAGTTCCACCTCTGGAGAAAGTCACACACTTCCAAAACCTCAGAGTTTGAGTTCCAAATGCTGTTTGCAAAAATAAATCTGTAACACTCAGAACTTTTTGCTCCCCAGTCCATGGTCCAGAGAGTTTTTCCTCTTCTGCAAACCCGATGCTACATTCTCTCAACCCTTCTTTCTCTCTCCCTTTTGTATCTCCATGGAAAGGGTTCCCTCCCCTCCATGGCACCACCATTTTTCTCTCCCCCAATTCACTTTTCACACCTCGCATCTGCACCCACACTGCCTACCTCCAACCATGGAGATCCTTCTGCCAGTCCACAGATCAATTTCCTGGGTGATGTAACCTCAATACAGTGGTGTTTAGGCGATGAGGAAAGCCCAGGGTCACCATGTAAATGTCTCTCTCATTCACTTTTTAAAATTGGAAGTGAGCTGCTCTCTCTCTCTCTTGCTCTCTCAAAGAAAGAAAGAAAGAAAGAAAGAAAGAAAGAAAGAAAGAGGAAGAGAAAGAGGAAGAGGAAGAGAAATAAAGGAAAGGAGAGGAAAGGTTTAAAATAAAGAAATAAATAGGAAGTGAGATCATCGCCTGATGATTTGTCACTGTAAAGTCACCAACTCAAAATGTCTTACTCCATAATTCATTTTATAGCAAGAGGATTCACTAAATCTTGTCCAATGTTTTTCAAAAGGAATTTATTCAAACCTAGTGAGAGGCATTTTCTCAGCAATTAGGTATCTACATTTTATTATTAATTTGATGATATTAAATACATGACTTACAAAATCACTGGAAATCTTTTGAGATGTGCACTGGAACAGGACTCATGATTCCCAAGGGCTGGTTCCCACATTTTACCACAGGGACTCTCTAGCCCTCCAAATGCATAAAATAAAAGCATCTTGTTACATGCGTACTAAGTTTGCTTCTGCTTCACCCTGTAGTCATTTGGCATATTTGAACTTCAGTTTCCTAACCATAAAGTGAAAATTATAATAAAACCAAATGAATTCTGGAGCACCTAGGTGGCTCAGCAGTTGAGCATCCAACTTTGGCTCAGGTCATGATCTTATAGTTCATGAGTTCAAGCCCCACATTGGGCTCACTGCTGTCCGTGCAGACCCTGCTTCGGATCCTCTGTCCCCTTCTCTCTCTGCCCCTCCTAGCTTACACACTCTCTCAAAAATAAAATAAACATTTTTAAAACATGAATCCTAAGTTGACTTCTAAAAATATTACTATAATTACATTGTCATCCAGGGGTATTATTATTTTTGTTGTAATGGTTTTCTTTCTTTTTTTTTAAATTTTAGTTAGCTAACATACAGTGTAATATTGGCTTCAGGAGTAGAATTCAGTGATTATCCAGGGCTCTCATGAATGCATAGCAATCTACAAGTTCCAAAAGATATGACAGAACGTCAGAGGTTAAGAATAGAATCAGAAAAAGTCACCTCTTGGAACTGACACTAAAATAAGACAAAACAGATACAATTCATCATCAGTCTAGTAACTTATATTATGAGGTAGTTTTCCTATGTGGTGTTCCCAGGGTTATCAGTAACACAACTAATGCAATGAAAGATGGGATCTCATCTGACAGTTGGAGAAAATTACATATCACCACAAGTTTGAACTATCTGGTGGTTAGAAAAAGTTCAGAATCATTGTGCTTACAGTACCATCCAAGGAAGAGGATGCTCCAATTATGAAAGCCAGCGACAGATATGTAGAAAGATAAATTTGGGTTCCACTAACATTTATTGAACACCAGTACACCATCCATTATGATTAGATCTCTCATGTGTGAGCTCATTTAGTTCTCACAAAACTCTATGTGATAATATTATCCCAATATTACAGTATCCCAGTATCCCAGGGACTGGCCCAAATCACCTACCTAGAGTTTGACACCTCTGACCTCAAATCCCAATGTTTCTGCATTCTATTATGTTTAGTCTTCAGTGAATGGAACAAAGCAAGTTTTTTTCTAACTACCCTAGACATGGAGAAAAGTAATGGATTTCCCTTTGTCCTAAGTTCCTGCTTATAAACAACTTAATATGTTCTTCGGTTTGGAGCAATCGCAAATGATACTCCCTGTGCACCTATTTGTATTTTTCAAACTTCTGCCTCTATGGTTTCATATTATTTTGTCCACGTAGATTACACGATTTGAAAATTTGTAGTTTTGGGTGACCAAAGAAGTTATATTAAGTAATGTGCGCTCTGCTAGAAAATCTAAGTTTTACCCAAAGAGCCGAAAACAGCAAGTGCTCACAGTAATATTAGGAGGTCATATAAATTACTAATACAGCTATGATGCTAATATGCAATTAATTTAAGTAAGCAGTTAGACACTTATGTTTACTGCTACTGGGCCCTTAATTTTGGCTACCACATTGTATCTTGTCAAAGTTGGTCAAATAATGGATGGGTGTATTCAAATCAGAAAGTGACAGGTGCCTCTACTAATGGTATATGCTACAGCAACCATGCGTCAAAATGCCTAGGACTTCAACATCAGAATGCCTCAGCAACACAGAATCACTTACAAGTTTGACCAAAAGAAATGAAACTCACTATGCTTATTAACATCTTACCTTAAATCCAGAACACATAAGACAAGTGAGATTTGCAGAAATACCTGCTACAGCTTATGAGCCCTTTTTAGGTAATTTTAGACACCTACACATCAAGTAGAAAACCAGTATGCTAGCAAACTTTCTGTTTAAGGTTAATACATTGGTATCCTGTTCAAAAGTCATTATCCTGGTTTATAGGTCAGTTGTGTGCATTTAATTAGCACCTGTTAGTTCTTTACGGTATACGTTGATGGTTTAACTTTGACAGGCTCTCTCTAGATAATTCTCTGTGAGCAGTGATAGCAATGTTTTAATATATTCATATAAAAACCATTTTTCAATATTCTATGACTCAGCATTCTTCCAGTTATTTATGCTGAAAAGTAGAATCCCTGAAAATAATGGAAAACTATCCAGTTGCCCAACAATGAGGAATTGTTTAAAATATAGTACATTGTTCAACAAATAATTAAGGGCTACTATGTGCTAGGTGATAAAGACTGAGTAGTGAACAAGACATATGGTCATTACATTTATAGAGTTGGAAAGATGTATGCTCCAGCCACTATTACTGCATAACAAGCTACTCCAGTATTTTGTGGCTTAAAATAGCAACTCTTTTATTATGCTTACAGATTCTGTGAGTGAGAAATTTGGACAGAGCATGAAGAAATGGTGTAACCCTTCTCCACAATGTCTGGGGCTTCAGCTGGGAAGACTTGAAAGCTAGAGGTGATGACTCTACCACAGGAGGATGGAATTGCCTAGGGCTCCCTCATTCACGTGCCTGGGCCTGAATGAATCAAACACTAGAACAGTCAACCAGAGCACCTACATGTAGCTTCTCCGTGTGATTTGGCTTCCCCCCAGCATGGTGGCCTCAAAATAATCAGACCTCTTACGTATCATCTCAGGGCTCCAAGCCTGAGTGTTCCAGCAAGTGACGTCACTTTTCATGACTATACCTTGGAAGTCCTACTGTAATCTGTGAGCCAAAGCAGTCATAGACCTACCCGTATTCAAGAAAAGAGGAATTAGAGTCTCCTCTTGATGTGAGGAATAGCAAAGTCTCATTGTGGAAAAACAGGTGAGATGGGAGGAAAACACAATGTGCTACAAGGTAGTAGTATGCTACTATTAATAGTTCTGAAATTATTTTTAATGATGGATAACATTTGTTGAGTACTTTTTCTGAGTTCCAGGGACTATTTATTCCAAGACTTTAAATACATGGACTCACTTAACCTTCAAAGTAGTCCTGGGAGGTAATATTATCATTGCTTTCTAACAAATCAAGAATCACTACACAGAGAAATTACATAACTGGGGCAAGTTTGCACTTGTGGTGGGGGAGTTTGGATTTGAACCCACACAGTCTGGTTCCCTCATTTGTAATGGTTATTAGTAGCCACAATAATCCTAAGAAATAATATTATAGGTTATTTTTCTAGCTGTTTCTCTTTGCTTATTGATATTTCTAAAATGGGAGGAGGCTTTCCTGTAGGTTTCTACATGCAGTGTTTCCCAAAGTGGATAGATCTGAAGAATCATCTGACATAACTGTTAAAAAGACAGATTTGGATCCCCACTCCAGACCTGCTGACTTAGGTCTTCAGGGAAGTGGCCTAGGCAATTGTATTTTTGTAAACACTTATAAAAGCAAAGTTAGGAATAACTACTACATGGTATATTAATAGTTGGAGTTCTCACAAATTTGTTTGACTTTTCTTTTTCCTTCTCTTTGCTGCAGCTGTCAGGAACCACTCAAAAGAAACCACTCAACCGTATAACGAGTGATTTTATGTAATGAGGAAGTACTTGCCTCTTCAAGGCTGGTAAACATTTGATAGCTGAACGAGTTCCTGGCAGCCTTAAAACATAATTTAGCATCTTGCAGTTGTAGTAACTTCAGTAGTGTTTTCAGATGAGGCAGGATACATGGGGGGTGGGAGATGGTGGGGTGGGGGTGGTATCTTTTGGAAAAGACAATGTAGCAGAACGGGGAGGCAAATATCAGTGAACTCTACAGGCCAAAGGAAGCAAATACTCACTATGAATTTACTACTTAAAAAAAAATAACTTTAAATAGGACCTAATATCCAGAGTTATGATGAAAAAAATCAGTTAGAAATGTGAATTGGCTGTGCGATTTCATTTTCTAAACATTTTATAACATTTTTTTAATATTAAAATGTAAAATCTGTAACATTTTTATTCGGGTTGGAAAAAAATGTGAAAGGAATTCAACGACCCCCCTCAAGGATATCATTTATCTTAAAATTGTCTTATTTGGAAGAAGCATTTGGATATCCATCACTAAGTATATTCAATTCAATATAATCTAAATAGCATCTCATCTGGGAGAATTTGCTATATGCCAAGGACTGTGCATCACCTCATTCAGTCCTTACAACTCTCATATGAGCGTTCTTCATCGTCTTACAGGTGAGGGCACTGACTATAGTCATTTGCCCAAAACTTCACAGCTAAGGCATTTCAGAACTCAAGTATGAACCCAGCACAGCATTAAAAAACTGAATGATACAAAGTGATCTTCATACTAGTAAAGGCCACGTACTCATTATGTTCTTCACATTCATATACATAATATTTAATAGCAGAGGAATTTAAATTCAAAATACATTCAAAATGTATCGTATTCAGGTAGGTAGATATTCTGCCTATGCACAAGCGATTTAGAGACACTATTAAAAAAATTACTAAAAATCATACAACATCATCAAAAAGACAAGAGATAAATGCTGGAAAATGTAGAGAAAAGGGAACCCTTGTGCACTGTCAATGGGGTTGTATGTTGGTGCGGCCACCGTAGAAAACAGTGTGGGGTGTCCTCAAAAAAAATTAAAACTAAGTGCAGAGTTGGGGGCGGGGGTGGGCTCAGTCAGTTAAGCATCCAGCTCTTGACTTCAGATCAGGTCATGATCTCACAGTTCATGGGTTTGAGCCCCACATTGGGCTCTACACTGGTAGTGCAGAACCTCCTTAGGATTGTCTCTCTCCCCGTCTCTCTCTGCCCCTGCCCCACTCATGTGCGTGCTCTCTCTCTCTGTCACTCTCTCTTGCAAAATAAATAAAAAGTAAAAAAATAAAATAAGATAAAACTAGAAATGCCATATGCTCCAGCAATTCCACTTCCGGGAATATATCCAAAGGAAATGAAAACATTAACTCAAAAATGTATCTGCACCGCCATGTTCACATAGGCTGTGTGAACATAACAGTGCAGATACACACACACACACACACACACACACACACACACACACACACACACAATGGAATACTACTCAGCCATAAAAAACCAAGGCAATCCTATCACTTGTGACAACATGGATAAACTCTGAAGGTATTATGCTAAGTGAAATAAGTCAAACAGAGAAAGACAAATACTGTATAATCTCACTTATATGTGGAACATAAAAAAAAAATCATAGAAAAAGAAATCAGACTTGTGGTTAACAGAGCCAGAAGGTGGGAAGAGAGGGAATTGGAGGAAAGTGGTCAAAAAACATAAACTTTCAGACATAAGATAAATAAGCACTAGAGATGTAATGTAAAACATGATGACTATAGCTAACACTGCTGTACTATATACAGGGAAATTCTTAAGAGAGTAAATCCTAAGAGTTATCATTGCAAGGAAATTTTTTTTCCTTTTTTTTTTCTTTTCTTTTTATTGTATCTATATGAGAAGACTGATGCTAGCTAAACCTATTGTGGTAATTTCACAATATATGTAAACCAAACCATGTTCTATGACTTAAACTATCAAAGAGAAGAAGTTGCTATTTTATCAAGAAAGTAGGCATAGTCTTAATATCAGGCAATCATTATAACATTTTTCATTAAATTAGGGAAATGAGGACTTCATCCAAAGAGAGCTAAGATTTAACCTACAAGGTCATTCTAAAGCATAAGCTTCAAAAACAATGTTATAACAAGGCTTCGATACATTTAGAATCCAAAATCTTTAAAAAGTTACTTGGGGATCATTAAAATATTTGCTTGAGTTCTCTTTCCTCTCCATCTCCAACCACTTATACAAAGATCAGATGTTTAAATTGCCTCTTTGCCTTTACTGTGCATTCCCATATTATTCTTAGACTACATTTTCAAGTAGACTGATCATCAGATTCCCAAATTTGGAAAAATGAACCACCAGCTTAGTCTAAATCCTGAGCAACCAAATGCTGTAGGTTGAAGATTTCCAAAGTTTCATCTGTTCATACTTCCTGAGATCACACCATGGGGCAGTGAAAGTGCTAGAACAGACCCTGAACTTGAAGGCCACTTTCCCTACATTTTGAAGCAAATTCTCTTGAGTGTTCGTTTCCTCAACTTTGAATTGATGATATTCCCTGCCCCACTCAGCAGTCGTGCAACCCAGTGAATATGAAACAACACACACTGTGAACTGGAGAGGACTCTATGGAGGTAGGAGATTATTACTGTACTACAGAAACAAAATCCTCTCTTTCCCCAGAAAAGCCCAGGAAACCCAAGCTGGTTTACTCATTTTTCTTCATCAGTCTATTAAGAAGGCATCGCTACTCAAGATGCCATGCACACGGCCTGTCCTGCCAACATTTTTAAGTCTGCAGAACAAATATAAATGGATACGTGGAGGGATTCCTGGCCTCAATCCTATATAAATACAAATGCATTTTATTCATGATGATTTATATATAACCAAAACATCCCACACATTTCCTTATAAGAAGGGTTAATTGTAGGTGATTAAAGATACACAAATGATCAAGTCGTCTACATCACTCTACTCTGGGGTTGAAGAGAGCTCCACAAAGTCACATTTGGCAATGTTGATTTAACACCTCATAAAAAATTCAGCTCTTTAGAAGAGCACTCTGGTCTTCAGGCTGGGGACATAGTGAGAAGAGTTTTGTCATTTAGCCAACTTTTTTGAAATCTAAAAGCTTGTCCAGAGCATGATACAACAGACTTTTAAATGTTCAAAGCGAGCTGTGAGTACTCTGTCAGTGCACCAAGATGACTAGTGACTTTTGTCAGCAAAATACGTTTTCGTTCCATAGTTTTTATATGTTTTACGGGAGAATGGGGTCATGTTTTCAATTGCCGGGTTTCCTTAAATAAAACTTTTCAAATGTGCCTACCCGAAAGTAGAAAAATAATTTTAGGATGTCTTCCCTCTATTGGCAATCTTATTTTTTCAAAACAGTTTTCTATTATTAAGTTAGACAACTCTGAAACATCATTTCTGTCCAGAGAGACTCTAGAACACGGTATTACGTTAAGAACTTATACCCTCCACTTGGGATTACACACTTTGGCAAGCCAGAAAACTGAGAGTTTCATTATGTTAATAAGTAAATAAAACCCACATTGAACATAGTTGGTAATCTGTTAATGTCTTCAAAATTAATTTCCTTCAGTACACTTCCAAAGACTACATGAACCAAAAAGCAGCTGAAATGTTTGTTCCGTTAAATCTTATATCTGGCTCTTGAGGAATTAGAGCAATAGTAAATATATCAAAGTAACTGAATATTTTCCATTAGAAACCTGATTTCCTTTAAAGAAATATTTTTGCATTTCCTAATCCTTGGAACCAAAGACCGAATTTTATCCTAGCCTCTAACACCATAAGAACCTATTCCTCCTGCTCACCAAACAGCTCATCTGGTGACCTGCAGACCAACAGATCTGGTGGGGAGGACTTAGTAAGGAGGCGCCCTAGTCAGCATGGCCAGAGGATCATGGATTAATGGAAATCTTGAAGGTTATGGTTGCCTAGAGACAAGGTTGATGCTTTAATACTGTCATAAATACTTCAAATTCTTCCCTTTCCCTCTCTTCTTTCTCTCTTAACTCTTGAATATATCCTTAGTTGCTGCAAACATAAAGAGCTCTAGTCCTAGCTCTATGAATCATTAACTGCATAGGGTTACATAAGTTAACTTCCCTGATACTTAGATGCTTTGTCTGTAAACAGAGAGACATAGGTCTTCCCACCTCTGACATCCATAGCTATCTCAAGGAGCTCCAAATTCAAGAACTACTTACCCGAGATCTTCTAAATGGTGCTTTGTTAAGACCATCCTTCCCCAAAATATATTCATGTCATAAAGTATTGAATATTCAGGAATCTCCACTGGAATAAGAAAATCATGGGAATCAAATAAGAATTTAAAATGTTGATGAATGACGCATAAAGATGACCTCTCCTTGATTACCTTAAGAACCACACTCTCTGGGGCGCCTGGGTGGCGCAGTCGGTTAAGCGTCCGACTTCAGCCAGGTCACGATCTCGCGGTCCGTGAGTTCGAGCCCCGCGTTGCGCTCTGAGCTGATGGCTCAGAGCCTGGGGCCTGTTTCCGATTCTGTGTCTCCCTCTCTCTCTGCCCCTCCCCCATTCATGCTCTGTCTCTCTCTGTCCCAAAAAAAATAAATAAACATTGAAAAAAAAAATTAAAAAAAAAAAAAAAAAAAAGAACCACACTCTCAATTCTACTAATCCCAATAACTGGGAGAAAAAAAAAAGTTACCAATGTCTTAGGTGGAGCCATATAAAATTGCCAGTATTTAACCAATTTGATGTACAATAATGATTTTAATAATGCAAAACCCCAAACGTAAGAATATTCAGATTAAATATCAAATTTTGAGCTAATAAATTAGACTTCCCCTACTAAGTAAATTAAGTTTCTAAATGGTTTTTAAACAAAAAATAGTATTAAAAAGACATTTTCAATGTTGTGACATGCTTCTTTCATTTCTGGTTCTAGTAAGAGCAACAGCGACAATTTTGAGTGGTTCTTTTTTGATGGAATTTCCTGTATTTTACTATCACTGATACGAAATCACGGGGAGATTCTTAAATTTCAGGTAGGTCACATTCCACAGAACAGGCAGACTTTCACAACACTCAAACTACCCCCACCAAAAGGGAGAGGCAGATCACACGTTGAACAATAAATATAGTTAAAAAAAGAAAAAGAGAAAAACTTCTCTGCTAATGGCAAAACAGGTTAAGGAAACACTGCTTATGTAATTAAGTATTTATTTGGTGCTCAGAAAGAGGCAATTTGCTGTGTACAGGCAAATAACTCCAACATGTTTGCCAATTTCATTCTCTGTGCTAATAGCACACTGTCCTCCCACTTCTGCATTCACAGAACACATTGTGCATGCTTCCTTCCATTGTAACACTTGTCACACAGTAACTTGCTTCCTTCTGTCCCCTCTCTTGGGTTGGAGGGCAGCTATTTTGTAGCCTTTGCCCAATGCCTGACACATAGTAGGTGCTCAGTAATTGTTGAAAAGTCTCAATTATTACCATAGAAATAGAATTGGAAAACACGGATTTCAAAAAGCTTTTAGAAACAGACACAAGACTTGGAAAGCCCTTGAAAGTAGGGAATAAGGGACAGGGAAAAGCCAAGGATAAGTCAGATTTCCAGTTTGGTAAGGCATAAGTTTGAGGATAGTTTGGAGGCAGGGACACAGTTTGGACAAATTAAGTTTGAAATATTGGTAGGCCAACCAGAAGAAAAATAACTAGCAAGGAGATGGAAAAATAGGTCTGGTGCTTGGAAGAGAAGTCAAGACTGCACAGATTAGATTTTTGGCATCTCCCAAGCAGCAGTCACTGTTGAGTGCATGGATAGAAATGAGATCACCCGGGAGGAAAGCAGAGGACGAGAAGAGGAGAGGGCTAAGGACAAGAACTTAAGGCAATGCATGTGCTGAGTGAGTGAACCAGACCGGAGAGGTAGGAGAAACTCAGAAGGCATAGAAGGACATAGCATAATGAATGTGAAGGCTGACTTGGGGAGCGAGATCAAACAAGATGAAGAAGGCAGGCAACACAAAAGAATCAAGTGAAGACAGAGTTAACTTACAAGAGACGACTCACAATGTTTAAAGGACTTATTTCAGTAGAAGAGAGCAAGCAGGTATATTGCAGTTGAATAAGAAATGAACATGAGTTTCAGAAGTCAAGCTTAAAAGTAAGGACATTTGGATGTGAACAGACCAACAAGAGGCTTTCTTCCATAAGGGAAACTTGCATTTGTTTGTGAGGTTAATGAGAAGAAGATAACAGAGGACGATGAAGTCTTTCACTTTGATTTTGAATGTCTAGGTCAATTTTTCACAGTATCTTATATGGTGCTTTATTGAATGCATAAAAAAGACAGCTTTTAATTCAGAACAATTTTTAAAACATGCTTAAGAACATTTATAAAGAAACACTCAAATGTAGGTTGTCTTAGTTTAAGGTATGATGAGTGTTGAAAGGATGAAAATTTCATAGACTAAGTTTAGTTCATTGGTGAAGTTTTTGGTCTAGCAATAATCAATTATGTAGCTATCATTCACCAGTGAACTGGGAGTTAGTCCTTTGATAGCTCTTGTCTATTTTATTTACTTTATTAATGTTTATTTATTTTGAGAGAGATAAAGAGAGAGAGAGAGAGAGAGAGAGAACCTCAAGCAGGCTCCACGCTATCAGCACTAGCCGACAATGGGCTCAGGGCTCCACCCCAGGAACCATGAGATCATGACCTGAGCAGAAATCAAGAGTCAGACACTTAACCAACTGAGCCACCCCGGCACCCCTTGTCTGTTTTGGAGCTAATCAGCAAGCTAGGGGATTTCCTCTCTAGACAGTGCCTGTGTTGAGGGTAGTGGTTAATACAGGAGCTCTGGAATCAACAACCTGCCTGTGTGACCTTGGGGCAAATTGATTAAGGCCTCTTTGCTTCAATTTCCTTGTGAATAGAATAGGGCTATTAAAAAGTACCTACTTCAAAGGACTATTATGAAGACTGAATAAGTTAATACCTATAAAAATGTTAGAACACTAGTGGAGAGGTAGAAAATGCTCAATAAAAATTAGCTATTGTTTTCCATACATTTCGATACACACACAGAAATTTGATTTTTAGAATAATCCTCTTGGTTTCCACTCTCTCCTATTTGTACAAGCCACCTTAGTGAAAATGATATTTGTTGACAGAGGTGACACTACTGAATTAATTCAACACAGTTCATGGACTTTAAATTATTCTTCCAGGGGCAATAAAGAATTTTCTGTGAGCCCCATCCTCTCTCAAGTGGTCCTCCTTTTGAACATGGCCATTGTTGGGAAATCAAGAAGCTAGGCAGTGTTAGCCTTCAAAACAACCGGGGCCATATGGGAACTGAACCTTGGCCTCATTAGCGCCGTATTTCCAACCAGCTCAGTTAACTAAGCCGGGCATGCAGCACCTTGCAGGTTTTGAACTCTCTGAAAAATGCCAATTCGTCAAATCACTGCAAAAGGGTGTTAAGAACTACGGAAGGTAAGCATTGTTTCCACCAGTCCAGGAATTAGACCAAGGCAAGTCCTGAGAAACCTAGTCCTGACTTAAAACTTTATCTTGGGTTTATACTGGCGCATGGTTTAGTATTCAGTAAATGCCCTCTGGGTTGACTGATCGCTGGAGCTAAATTCCTAAGCATGTATAATAAAAATAGTAACCTGCCTAAAGATCAAAATAACAGTAAGTAGAAGGTATGTCAGTATTTTATATGACTTTGCCTGACCAGTTAAGAACCAGGTGCTCAGAGCTTTAACTATTACTCTATATACGGTTCAGGACAGGTTTTTATATATGCTTCCCCGAAGGTAAAGCACTTAGCCTTCTGAGTTCAACTTTATAGCCCCTTTCTGCTTTCACCTTAATGGATAACATCCGTCCACAAATTTGTAACGTCAGTGAGTTCTAATAACGACTGGTGAGAATTCCGTTCCTATTCGAAGGTTAAGACATTTTAAACTTCATTTCAGAGTGTGGTTTAATTTAAAAGTTAATCAACCTCAACCTTAGAGATTTAACAAAAACGTTAAAAAAAAAAATAGCCCTGAGATCAACCTGTGTTCTTCTAAAGACTCTCAGGGAAAGTGAAGAGGTTGATCTCTTTATTGGATCCAGCACGGAAAGGCGGCCCCTCAGCCGACCTGCAGGTGTGAACCTCCAGCAGCCGCATCAGGGAGGAAAGTTTCTCAGGCAGCCTCCTGCATGGCTTGTGAAGGAATAAAGACCAAAATCCTGAACGTTTTGGTCTTCCTGACACCAATAGATCAACCCTTTCAGTAAACACTAGATTTCCCTACGGTTCCAGGTCAGGCTTTTTTTCCTGCTTTGACTCCTGAACAAAGACGCTGGTGAATGATTTCCAAGTATTTCACTAAAGGTCTACAAAGCTCAGGCTCTCTTGACCAATCAGATTCTTCCATATTTGTCCCATCCATAAATTATTTATTGACAGCACCTGGAGGTATAGAGCGTCACTGAAAAAGGCGGCATTTCTCACTTGGATCTAACGTAGGGAAAAAATCCCGATAGAGATACAGATGTAAAAGTAGAGATAGATATATATACATATACATATATACAAATATATAATATAAATATAAATATAATATATATATAAATCAATATTATATATATATATAATTTTTAGGAAGTAGGTGCAAAGGGAAAGCACTGGGCCTTTACCAAAATAATTTAGGTATTCAACAGACTTGAAATCGACCAGCTACTATTCTGTAGTGAGAGAGCAGATATGAAGAGCCCCTTCCTCTTGGGTAGTGGTCACACTATGTGGAATGTAGCTGTCAGTCACAGAGCTGAATGACCTTCAGCTTTTTCTCTTTTTGTTCCTGAACTACAGTATTTGGTGGGGCCATTTAATCTCATCTTGTGTTTAAGCGGGTATGTTTTGATTCGAATACGGGACCTGAGACTTGCAAAGATGTTCTTCCAAGAAAATATTTTAGGATCACCATCTCCTCCCTCAATTTTATTCATAAAAGGGCTAACGTGTGTCATCTTTCGTGGGTTATTTTTTAATTCAGAAAATTATCTTTTTTCCTCTGCTCTTATTGTCTAACAAATACTTTCTCATCCTTGCTCATTTTGGCTAATTTTTATACCTTTACGGCTTTGCTCCTTTTGAAACACTGATTACCTACTTTGTGCCAAGCCATGTGCCAGAGCTGGGAAATCAAATATTTCCTGCCATGCTCTCTGCCTCCATAAAACTCATTTCCTACCTCTGAGATAATGTGTTGCCTCTGTTATTTATAACCTGGGTTTCTCCGCTTGCTCTCTTTATCCCTTTGGAAGCTCCCATAGATTCTCCATTAGGTATGTGTTTCAGAATTGGTTCCTGCCTGCCACAATTTCTTTGACCCTCACACAATTTTAGGATGGGTATCCAATGTCTGTATTGCACCACATCTTCCTCTTGGAGAACCATTTCTCCCCAGATCATTAGATTTGGGCATCAACTTCTTTTTCCAATCCTTTACATTTCTTGGGAATTTTATAAAAGCCATCTTTATGCCAATGTTCCAGAACACTTCAGCTTCCATTTTTGAGTACGCATGCCTGCCTTTTTCTGGATAAAAACCTTTACTCTTCTCCCCCACTTCCCATGCTGTCTGTAAGTCTTTCCATTACTAATTGTCCTTCACTTCTAGATGCAAGAAATTGACACAAGAAAACTTAAACTTTGATGCAGGTGCTCACCCATGCCCATCACAAAATTCGAGGATCAGAGAGATCAATTTCAATTACTTTGAAAGCAAAGTAAGTTTTTACAAAAACTACCAGCTTGAGATTTCTCAAAACCAAGTGTGTGTTTAGTTCACACATCCAATACCATAAGCATACATCCACCCAAACAAAAACAAACCATGCTGCAGAGAACTTTTGGAAAACTCAAGAGTTTCCATTATTTGAATGACCAGGCCCCACTACCAAGAGGCGCTTAAGTTCAATCCATTGCCAAGTCACATCAATACCAAGTCAAGGCAGAGGTACCTGATCATCCAGGAGGTCTTCCCATTACCCCTTCCTTGGGAGCACCCGGATCAGACCCAAGTTCCCTGAAATCCAAAGGATACACTAGGGAGTCTCTCAATTCTGACCCTTTGGGAATATAAGGTCTATTTTGGTGTGTCAGAGCTATCTGCTAAACTAGAATACCCCCCTTAGAGCTGAGATTGCTTTCTGAACACTCCAGAGCCTGCCTTCTGGATTATCACCTGTTGGTATGGGTGACAGGTGCCTGCCCCTCTCCCTCCATCACCCACTCCATATCCCACCTTGCTCTCAATCCCTAAGTTCTCTCAGAGATGGTGAGCTGGACTAATACCAAGTGAATCCAAGGAATTCAAACAAAAAACAAAACAGCACTGAAAGTGTCATAAATTTTCTATTGTGAGCTGGTTAGCAATTCAAAATGTTAACACTGGAAGATATATTTAGATGTGTTTACCTAAAATGTACACATATATTAATGATCTCCCACATAGAATCCCATCGTTCCTGCATATTTTATGGGAGCCATAAAACGCATACCTACTCCATACCATTCATTCTTCATGCTGACTTTTTCTGTTCCCTGGCATCCACCTAAACTGAAATGCCAAAATTCCACATAAAACACTTACTAAAAGGCCATGCGTAAGGCCACACAAATTACATTGATGGTTTCCTGATAGTTCGTCGATCTCTCGTAAGTGCAGCTATGCCAGCATAACGCTAGGTTCAGAGTATACCTGTAACACGTAGTCATTAATTAATTACAAAGCTCTCCCAGAATTGTACATCTAAAAATTAAGAGGTTTCATTAAGCAAAAGTTAGGCATTTAGGAGTTTAACAGATATGTGCTTTCTCTTCAGGAAACTGAGAGCCGCTGGCATTCCATTAATTATATCTACACACATCTTTAATTTTCAGAACTTTCTCAGCCAATGGTTATATGACTAGAAAACAAAGGGCATCTGACCAATGACTGCTCATGCATTTAATAGACATCGGATTTCAACCTTCCCCCAAATTCCCTGTTTAATTGTTAATGCCATTACGAAATGTATTACTGATGGTGGAAATGACCTCCATAAATTACTTGAGGCTTGACTAATTGAAATATATGACTGGGGTATCATATCTGTAATGTATTTGATTCAAGAAGGGTAGCTGTGTTTTGTATCAAACTGGATTTGGCAGGGCACCTAGGGCTTACAAATCTCTGGTGTCAGACTTGTGCTAAAGCGCCATTTGTTTAGGGAAGATTTGAAGAACATGAGTGAGTAGGAAAGAGTAGGTCCAGATGTTCTGCTTAAACCCAGGTGTGGCTCAGTTAGCCTGTTTTGTGATGAGGGATTTTCCAGAGCACAGGAAGCAGCACCTGTATGAGATTACACACAGATTTAAACTCTTTACCAAGTTGACTGCCTTCTGTCTGATCTCTTCCTAATTGTAGTGACTTACACAGATCTCAGATGGCAATGGCCAAACGTACAGACTTTGTTTGCTACTACACACGTTGGAAAATAAGGGCTCAGCTGCAATTTGCTCTCCTTAAATAAGGGAGATCTACTGCCAATGTAAGGGAGTCAAATTTGAGAGAACCGAAAAGACGGAAGCTCCCCAAATCAACAATTAACCCAGGCCTTTTTATTGTTATTATATCCTTTCCCTCGAGGAGAGGAGAGGAGAGGAGAGGAGAGGAGAGGAGAGGAGAGGAGAGGAGAGGAGAGGAGAGGAGAGGAGAGGAGAGGAGAGGAGAGGAGAGGAGAGGAGAGGAGAGGAGAGGAGAGGAGAGAAGAGAAAAGAAAAGAAAAGAAAAGAAAAGAAAAGAAAAGAAAAAAAGAAAAGAAAAGAAAAAAGAAATTTCCTATACAAATCCAATACCAAACCAGGGAAAAACTGGGGGTGGGGGCGGGTAGTAGGAGTGGGTTTCTAAGCATCCATGATGCTGTGTTGGTATTCAACAGGTTTTGGCTGTAAATTGGTTTGGTATGTGTAGATGACTTTTGGCTGCCTTATTAAAGGAAAAATCTTCCAGTAAAAATACACAGCACTCTTTTTTATATAGTAAACAGATGTCAGCCTTTCATTGTAAAGTATGTTTGATTCACTAAGATGTCAAATATTACTTTAACAGACAGTTCCTGTCTACAAAGAATACTTAACGTTTGTAAGATAAAATAGTCATTCAAAAGATTTTTTAACAGCTGATGAGGCACCATCGAAACAAATGTCTTTAACAATCTGCTCTTACGCTTTCATTTAAAGATGACCTCTATGAATTGAAATTTCTCCCATGCATGATTTTACAGTCAGTGATAAAAACGTCGCAGTTACAGCTGCTTACCCAAAATTCTGCCCTCCCTTAAGTCTGTTGTGCTTTAGTTACCTGCTGCTTCCTCTTTTTTTTTTTACTACAATTCTCTCTCTAGAGCTATGTTCTGAGGCCAAAAGTATGTGCCAAGGACTGCAGGAGAAATAGTCTTTTCATTATCCAACATCTTACCATTAGATGTTCTTTGATAGTGTACGTGTCCATGCACATTATGAAGAAATCCTCCCACCTCGATGTCATTTGCTTCATACCAAAAGTGTTGTTAACTCGAGTGGCATAATACAAACCTGGATGGTTTCACGGACTTGGAAGCATCTTTGCAGTATGCTCCCCCAAAAGTGAACCACTCTGCAAGTTGTCACTCCCCTCTCACAGCATCAAACTCCTCTGCCCATATTTGTGAATCACTCCTCAGTTTGCAAAGTGAGTCACATGCTATTTTGTCCTCCTGCCATCCAAAGCCAGCAGCTCCTATGACCGAGGAAGGAGCTGAGCCTGAGCCAGAGGAGAGACCAGCCTGCAACTGACAAGCAGTGGCCCGGGTCTCAAATCCAGGGTCTTTGAATGTAGAGAAATGCCAACATCTTTCTTAGTCCCTGAACAGGCGTTTTCTTGAACCATTCCTTATGTTAAAAATTACACGTGTAATATATTTAAACATTTGCTGTATCTTACAGTTGTTGAGCATAATCCTTCTTCAAGGTAGCCTGTGTAGGGAAGATGATTGTAGTGGATTGAACGGTGGCCCCAAAAAAGATATGTTCATGTCCTGACCCCTGGAGACTGTGAATATGACCTTATTTGGAAAAAGGGTCCTTGCAGACAAAATTAAATTAAGGACCTCGAAATGAGATTACCCTGTATTATCCAAGTGGGCCTTAAATCCAATGACAAGTGTCTTTATGAAAGATAGACATATACACACATACACACAGAGGAAGACCACGGGAAGACAAGGGATATATTGGAGTCACGTAGCCATAAGCCAGGAATGCCTGGAGCCATCAGAAGCTGGAAAAGGCAAGAAAGGATTCTTCCTGGAGCCTTTAGAGGGAGGATGACCCTGGTAACATTTTCATTTCAGACTTCCGGCCCCCAGAACTGTGAGAGAATAAATTTCTGTTGATGACAGCCACCCAGTTCGTGGCACTTTGATTTTATAGTATGTTCTCATTTTTAAAATGCAAACTAGGGGCTCCCAGGTGGCTCAGTTGGTTGAGTGTCCGACTCTTGCTTTCTGCTCAGGTCATGATCCCGGGATCGTGGGATGAGTCCATGTTGGGGCCCACGCTGAGCATGGAATCTGCTTAAGATTCTGTTTCTCCCTCTGCCCCTCTCCCCCACTCATGATCACTTGCTCTCTCTCTCTCTCTCTCTGTAATGAAAAATATGTGAACTAAATTAAATGCTTTTTAGTTATTTCAGCCAAGAAGATATTTAGGCTTCCTTTTGAGAAAGGTTCTAGATGAACCTCAAGGTGAAAAGATATTTTTCTCATTATGCTTGGAACATTGACATGGCTTGTGCTGCTAATGGACTCATGGAAACTCCAGAGTCACAGATAAAGAGCATCTCACCCCCCCCCCCACCTCCATCCTTCTCCCAAACGGGAGAGCAATATTGGATGTGAACCAAGACTAGAATAAAATTGGTTCATTGTATTTTTTTAAGTAAGGTCGACACCCAGTGTGGGACTTGACCTCACGACCCTGAGATCGAGAGTCCTATGCTCTAACAGCTAAGCCAGCCAGGCACCCTGGTTCATTGTATCAACACACAGAGTTTCAGTGGCATGAGTATGGTAAGACTGTATAGGGTAGACATCTTTTTCTCCTGTTAAGTTTTTCAAACTCCTTGGGTTTATGCCCTCACCATTGGTCCCAACTTAGATTCAGTACAGTGGTTAAACACTCAGGTTCTGAATGTTGACTGCTTGAGCTCTAACCATGGGTAAGTCACTTGGTTTCTCTGTGTCTCCCTTGTTTCACCTGAACCATTGGACAGAATGGTATTTACCTCAAAGAGGAGTTTTGTGAGGACTACATGAGAAAACACCCATTAAAGGCTTAGTGGGATGCCCGGCACTCCATAAAAACTCAGTAAGAGTTAGTTGTTGATACAGGATTTAAAGGGCTGAACTAAGGTAAGAGCTAAATAGGTCATTCAGCCTGTTTTTAGGGTAAACCTTAAGTCACAGATACAAAAGCAGTGTTTGTGATTCACCCGGGTGCATCTCGGCCAATCGTGGCTGGAATTTGAACAAAACAGCTTAGAGCCAAGGCCTTACGGCAGTAAACAGTGTGCTCTTCCTTGGAATGTCCCCCCTCCCCTTCCTTGGGACCCTGTATTAGCAGGACATAGCTGATAAAGGATTAGACGATTCTAGCCATTTCATTCTTTCTGCCTATCCTCCTGCCCAAGCTTTTTCCCTCCCTCCCTGTCCAACTTCCAGTCTCTCTCTTTATCTGTCTTTCTCTCCATCTCTTTATCTTTGCTTCTTCATGTGACTCACTGTAGAACTTGCACTAAAGCTATAAAGTCCTTGAGGGCAGAATTCAAGCCTTAATCAGCTGAAGCCCCACACAGCGCCCCCGCACAGGGAGGGCAACAGCACCATAAATCCTTAATTCAATTTCTTATTGCTAGTTAAGGATATTTTTGTTTTCTTTGTACAACAGTAACCAATGTAAAAGGAGAACAAGGTCACCCCCAAAGTAGAGGGGCAAGTATATATGAAACCACAACCCAAATTTTATATGAAGTCCTCACCGAAAGACTTTGAGATGTGAAAAATACACTGCTACCCAGCTGTGAAATATGTAAAAGAATTGTATCTGATCAAATTTAGTCCAAATTAGATTTTTCCATCAAGGTGTTGGCAAACTTAGTTCTCCCCATACTGCTGGTTACATGTTTAAAATACCCATGATGAGACAGGCCGACCAAGTCGGTCTTAGCTCCCTATTTCTCTGCCTTCCAGAACAACACAAACAAAACAAACAATATACATTTGTTCTTAAAATGGACACGACAGGGGCGCCTGGGTGGCGCAGTCGGTTAAGCGTCCGACTTCAGCCAGGTCATGATCTCGCGGTCCGTGAGTTCAAGTCCCGCGTCGGGCTCTGGGCTGATGGCTCAGAGCCTGGAGCCTGTTTCCGATTCTGTGTCTCCCTCTCTCTCTGCCCCTCCCCTGTTCATGCTTTGTCTCTCTCTGTCCCAAAAATAAATAAACGTTGGGAAAAAAAAATTAAAAAAAAATAATAAAATGGACACGACAGCAGTGTTAGCTGATGCCACTGCCATAAGTTTACGCGATGAAATTCGGTCTTTACATCAACCAAGTAGTTCAACTTCACTACATATCATATTGTGAAAAATTCACTTTTAGTTTATCTAAACTCCCCCAAATACAATCTGGATGTATGAGTAGAATGCAATAATCAAGACTTTCTCTTCTCAGGGCTTCTATGATTTTTTTTTGTCTTTTTTTTTTATTATACCAGTAATAAAATTCAACAGTGTTTGAACGGAGAGTAAATTAAAGCTGAAGCATGAGAGAGGCCTTGTAGACAACCATGGAGTAGCGTCTGTTACTGTGCGTTTATAAGCAATTGTCAAGCTCCCATCGTTTCTAAGGGAAATGGTAGTGGAAAAATTATGCCCTTGCTCTCGGGGACTGAAAATCACATAAACTGTCTCCTATAAATCATATTTTGCTCGTCTAAGTGGATCAGACGAGGCAGAAGGAGAGGGGGCTCTCCATAGCAAGGAGCTTTGATCATTTTGATCAAACACAGACCACCTATCAGCCTTCCAAGTGCCACCATGCGTCATACACGTTTTCAATATTGTGTCATAATAGCTACCAGTCATTGTAGTTGAGATAAAAAAGCGATTGTAATTAAACATATGATTGGATCCAGACATTTTAATCATGCCCTCTCTCTATTTTGCAAAGCAGGCCTGCTGCCTTTCCAGCAGTCCCCTGGAACCGCCCTAGGATGACAATTTGCATGCTAACTGAAGTCATGTACCGTGTAGATTACGCGAGGACATCTGTTGCTGATTGTGTGGGTCCTCTGCTTTTCAGACTCCAGTATGAAAATACAGAAAGTAAAAGGCAAATGACGGAGCCTGGGGCAAGAGAGCAGACCAATTGTTCGATTTCTCTCTCTCACGATGCCTCTAGAGGACACTGTCACAGAAACTAAAACTGTCCCCCATTTGCAGCTGCCCCCCCACCCTTACAATAAAATCAGTGTCCATGAAACGATGATGTCTTCCAGCTGCTTCTTGTCTTAGTCTTATTCACGTTGGCCAGAAAAAGACCCCACTCCCAGCTCGAAGGTCTCCAAACACAAGAGAGTAGGCAAGGGGAAGGGATGTCCTGACCCTGGAACGCGGGCGGGAGAAAGGGACGCTGCCCAGAACGTCCTATGTGGCACAGAGAAGCTGACCAATCGGCTTGGCAAATACCCTTCCCGCCCAGTAAAGGCTGGGCAAGGTAAAATATCCGAGGGCAAAGGAATTGTATCGCGTAAACATGTAACGGGTCATTACAGACAAGGCTTTCTCAAGAGGGTCCATGTTACCACACCCTGAGGAGGTGGCATTGCTCAGGTGCACAAGCCGGGTCACTTCCTCGGCTTTATTCAGGGCAAAGGCTAGGTATAGAATTGAAATTCAAAAAAGATGTCTTTTTTTTTAATAATTGTTTTTAGGGGCACCTGGGTGGCTCAGTCATTTGAGTGTCCATCTTCGGCTCAGGTCATGATCTCGCTCGCAGTTCGTGGGTTCAAGCTCTGCCTCAGGTTCTGTGCTGACAGCTCGGAGCCTGGAGCCTGCTTCAGATTCTGTGTCTCCCTCTCTCTCTGCCCCTCCCTTTCTTGTTCGTTCTCTCTCTCTCTCTCTCTCTCTCTCTCTCTCTCTCTCTCTCAAAAATAAATAAACGTTCCAAAAAAATTTTTAATATTTTTTTTAGTTTATTTATTGATTTATTTTTTGAGAGAGAAAGAGAGCAAGCAGGGGAGGGGCAGAGAAAGGGAGAGAGAAAATCCCAAGCAGGCTACACACCGTCACTGCAGAACCCGATGTGGGGGTTGAACCCACAAACCGTGAGATCATGACCTGAGCCGAAATCAAGAGTAGGACGCTTAACCAACTGAGCCACTCAGGCGCCCCAGAAAATATTTCTTATCGGCTGTCATGTGCCTGGCACCATTATGGATGTTTTCACCTACATTTTTCTCCAATCCTCCCAATACCCAGAGGTGGAGAATCATCCCCCTTTGGAAATGAAGAAGCTACAATTCAGAAAAACTCGATAACTTGCTAAGGTCACCCAGCTAGGTTACAGACCAGGGCTGATTCAACTCCAGGTCTTTTCCCTGTGAATGCCGGATGCTTTTCATTACGCCACGGCGCTCCCCGCTAGCTCGGGCTGCACGATCCACTTTTCTACCCTCCGCACTGCACAAAATTTATAACTCGGAGAAAACCTATCCCTTTTGTCTTTTGAGGGATGTACTTAGCTCTTGCCTCAACAGAAGACAGGCAAAGTATCTGCTTCATTGTTCAAATAAGTCCAAGTTGAGAACTCACCTTTCCAGGGAACTTCCAGCTGCGTGGATGCCAGAGCGGAACATTTGGACCACAAGGGTTGCCTGAGTGAGCCAGGGTCACCATGAGAGTCAACGCGACTACTGTCCCCCTCACTCTCTGCCCCCTCCATTCAGCTCCCCATTTAAATCCAAGTTCAAGTACTATCTTCTGAGCACTGACTATATGTCAGGCATACACACTTATATTAATTTGCTTTGCAGCCTTGCAGCTCCCTCATGGGATAGGTGACTCAGACCCACTAGCACACGTAAGCCTGAGGAAGTGAGGCTCGGGGTCAGGATGCGGATAGCTGTTGCTGACTGACATGAGCTCAGACTTGGTCTTGACTACAGGCCATTGCCTGCCCCCGCACCTGTCCCCACCACCCCACACCTGTTTCCCATTCTGCTCACCAGAACCGCATCTCTCATACTGTTGACTAGCTCAGAGTCTTATCCACCTGCCATCCTCTCCCCCCAACATGGAAGCTCCCTTAGCCCGTCCCCGAACTCCACATGCAACTCCTTGGTCTCCCGACAGCAAGGGTTCGTGAACTTTCTTGTGCTTAAAAATCACCCGAAGAGCTTGTTCGGTATCCTATGCCCATTCCCAGATACTCCGATTCAGTAGATCAGGGTGGGACCTGAGACTCTGCTCTGTTGACAGGCTCACAAGCGATGTCGGTGCTGCTGGTTTGGAGGCCACCCTTTGAGAACCACCGCCAGCCTGATTTCTAGGCTCCCGGCTCCTCTCCCACGAGTGGAGACCCTTCTCCTCACCGGCAGGCAAAGAGCTGAGTCATTCGGGGCCCGTCAGCCTTGCCCTCGGGACTGCCCCGGGACTGCCAGGGTGTGGCAGTGTTCTGGATGTGTTCTGACCCTCTGAACTGGCTTCCTCTCTACTCTAGAAAGGAACGTGGAGTCGCCCTACTGAAGAGCATGTTCCCAGGGTGGCATGGTAGAAGTTCTAAGGACCTTACGGTCAGACTTCCACTACTGGAGGTAGCCTTGAGGAAATTACACGACCCCTGTCCGCCTCTGCTTCATCACTCTCGAAACTGGCATTAAAAGATTTGCCTCGTGAGATGGTCAAGACCAAAGGAAAGAGCACAGCAATATTCCTCATGCCATGCCCGGTCCAGAATAGACGCCCAGCACAAATCCATTCTCTTACCCCTTCTTCCTTCTCTTGGGCCGGGTACAGCTCAGTGTCAGACCCCACGTGCTGCATGGGCGGTTGAATGCAGTCGCAAACACTGCCAAGACAGTGAAGAAAGACGGCAAACGCGTAACGGCCGTGTTCAAGGCGTTCTTCAGAAACTGCGAGTGTGCCTTCCTCCCTCCCATTTGCTTTATCACGCGTGCGTGGAGGAAGGGGAATTTGATTCTGCCACACCATGTGCTGGACATTTTTAGTGGGAGACAGGAGGCAAGACCCTTACCACGAGGTGAGCTGGAGAGGCCAGAGCTTTGCCCTTTGTCCTTAGGCCGCCCTGCTGAGGACAGGTCGGGACCTCAAGCCGGGGGGGGGGCCTCAGCTTAGCCCGTAAAAATGAGCACTGAACCCAAGACTTATTTAGGCCTTTTAATTTTGTTCTTTTAAAATAGCCTATTCTCTGGGGCGCCTGGGCGGCTCAGTCGGTTAAGCGTCCAACTTCGGCTCAGGTCATGATCTCACAGTCTGTGGGTTCAAGCCCCGCATCGGGCTCCGTGCTGACAGCTCGGAGCCTGGAGCCTGCTTCCGATTCTGTGTCTCCCTCTCTCTCTGCCCCTCCCCTGCTCATGCTCTCTCTCTGTTGCAAAAATAAATAAAAACATTAAAAAATATATAAATTAATAAATAAAATAGCCTATTCTCTTAAATTTTGTAAATACTTATATGTGTTAGTACATTTTCTTAATCTTTTAATTTCTGCTTTGTACTGTTTTGCGAAATATTTATTTTCTCTGTTTTCTTTGTCTTAGTTTTTACCATATGGACTAATCTCACTGCCTTTTTATTTCTATACGGTCTGCTTATTTTAATTTCATGTATTTCATGGGCAGTTTTTCTTACAATTTTCATTACATATACAGCATAAGGTAATATCAGAGAAATCACATATTACAAATAAGCAAAATGAATAATTTTAAAAAACTATACCCCTACTCGCCCAAGGATCATCACATACTACACCTATGTGTACATTGCCAGACGATTTTCCTGACACAATATTCTAAATTTCATCTTAGTTTGTCTACCTTGATCCTTCTTAACTGTGTATATTTTTATTTTGTTATTTTTCCAATTCTCTGGTTTCGCTGTCTCACCTCTGACCTCTTTGGTTTTCCTTAACCTGACATACTGTTACCCCTCTAATAGTTTTCCCATACCATTTATGTTTATCCCAGCTTTTAAACACAGTCCTTGTTATTATTTTAATTAAGTTTTTCACTAACTTTGCTTATTTTTGTTCAGAGAGTTTTCATTTCAATTCTTTTCATTCTGAGTCTATGAATGTCCCACAGAAAGGCTCCCCAAACAGAAATGATTGAGGACTCACAGCACAAGAGTCCTTCAAGCTCTTCATAATAGAGATCATACCCTCCCCCCTCCTCACTGCTGAATCACTATAAATCATTAAAATTTATTTGAAAAAGTAAGGAAAGCCATAGGTTGAATTCCAACCCAGGATTATGATAATTTTACCCAGGCAGGCAACATGGTTGGGTAGGGCTTCCAGCCACCACATCTCCTCCAGCCCCACATGATGGAAGTGATATGACCCAACCGCAACAGCAGATATCATCACAGAAAGAGCTGACTGCTTCACAACAGGATGCAGAGGAGAGAGACGGAGGTTCCATGCACGGAGGACTCTTAGGGTAAAGTCTCTCGGATTTGAACAAGGACCCTGATGCTATTGAACTCTCCAACGATACTCCATGAACAGATCCATTATTACCGGCTCCTCAACCAAGACTTTGGAATCCCCCATCCACTCGTCTCCAAGCAACTATCAACAATATGAGCTATCATTTATTTAAGCAGAATTCCCAGAGAACCCTCTTGGTGTATGAGTCTCCCCAACTCCACCCCTTTATTAAGAAGACCAAAGATAGGTTAATGTGGGCACGAATGTCCCTTGTAGGGTTTAGAGCCTACAACAATGACTCCTTTATGGTTTGTTGTTGTTGTTGCTGTTGTTCTTTTTAATATAAATCTGTTTTCTACCCCAAAATCCTTCGAGATACAGAGAAGCAGACCATTTTCTTACCTTAGAGCTAGACGCCATTTTGGATTGGCTTGGGTCCCTACAAAATAATCTGATTAATCTAGTCTGATTCCCCTGATTTAATATTTATTTCCCTTTCTATATTTCATGTGTAGGCCAGTTAGAGGCCTATCCAAGAAAGAAATTCAGTCTTTTAGATGTAATTGTCTCAATGACATCCCATCTACCAACCAGATATCTACCATAGTGCCCTCCCCCACCCTTTGTCCTGCTAAGGGTGTGAGTTCCTGAGACATCCCTCATAAATGTCAGTCTCTACTCTCCCCATTTTGCATTAACTATCCTTAGCCATTGCATTCTTCACTTAGCCGCCTAATTCTTTCTCCCCTCTAGGTTTAATTATTTGGTCCGAAAGGCCTAAAAGCTCTCATATCAAAAGAACATATCCGTTCCATACTTTTATCTGCCTAAATTAGACTGCTCCTTTCAGTCAAATCATGCAACTAACAACACCCAAACTCGCTATATTCTCTGAGGAGCCCCCTCTTACAAACAACATTCTTCCTGAGTGTGGATTGTGGCTGAATAAAATCCTAAATGTAAAGATCCAAAGCCGACACCTTTTCATCTGGAGGTTAGGAAGGACACCGTCCTGGCAGTTGTAAGAAGAAACTATCCGCACAACACTGAGGATGGACCGGCCTTCCAATCTCAGACCCTGATAGACCTCAGATACTGAACTTCTAGACTGGGGGAAGGAGAACCTCTTCCTTCTCACCTTGATTTTTTCTCTAATAAGATGTACAGAATATGCCTGGATGTTCATCCTCGATTGGAAGCCAAGAATTCCCCACTTGTTTACTGAAAACGCCCCCCAGTTTCCACTCCTAGATGTGGATAAGAATTTTATTTTATTTTTTTTGCAGTTCATGAAATTGTAAATAACGCCACTTACTTCAGAAATCATCTAGGTCAGTCCTTCTGTTTTACAGATGAAGAAGGCCCAGAAAATGAAATGAATTTCCCAAAACCACAGGGGTAAGAGCAGAATAAAGTCAAGAATCCAGGCCTTGGTGTTTTCAGGGCGGAGATTTTTCCCAGCTGCAGATACAATTCTTCCCGCCCAGCCAGCCTTCACCACCTGCCCACCCAGACAGAGCGCCAGGAACTGCCTGCATCTCACTAAATGCAGCCCATCAGTTCCCTGCCAACTTACTTGGATCCAGCTTCACAACTGCTCACGCGGTTCAAGCCAGGACGTCTTCTGTGGCAGAGCTAGAAATCGCCACCTACGTCCTATTAAAGAAAGGGGACAGCACAGAAGTAAGATTCTCACAAACTGTTGCACTCGTTTCTACCAGCGTCTGGTAAGGAACTGCTTACGAGTCTATCTCCCAACTAAACCGTAAGCCTTTCAAAGGCAGCACCTCTGTCTTCTTGCACAATTATGTGTCTTTCCGCTTTAGTCAAAAAGACTGTTTCCACCCCAAACCAAACATTATTAAAATAATGTCCTTTGGGGCGCCTGGGTGGCTCTGTCAGTTAAGCGTCCGACTTTGGCTCAGGTTATGATCTTACAGTTTGTGGGTTCAAGCCCAGCATTGGGCTTCATGCTGACAGCTTGGGACTTGCTTGGGATTCTCTCTCTCTTTCTTTCTCTCTCTCTAAATAAGGAAAACTTTAAGGAAGTAAATAAATAAATAAAATAATGTCCTTTATGTCACATACTTTCTCTCTATGGAGGCAAATGAATTGCTAATAAGTTCCCTGTGTGTGGCCACATGATCTGTTCTTGTTAACCGGGATACCGAAGTCCATTGGCCATCGCGTCTCAGAGTGGCAGCACATTCCCAGCCCTCTTAGGGATTATACAGAAATCACTCAATATCTGATTATATGTCCTTGCCTCCAACAACTCTCCTACAACTCTCTTCCTAGTATGAAAAGGATGTTCATGTTTGATAGCATGGTCCTTCACGGGCCAACACTACTGGCCTGATTTCCTACCCACCCTTTCCTGCACCCTCCCCTCCCCAAAGGTCAAGTGCATTTATGCTGTGTTTCCTTTGCAGTGTATTGTTTTCTCTACCCATGATGACCTTCCTCATCTTCATCCAGTGAACCCATCAGACTTCAAAATCATGTTATGTATCTTCTCCCCCGTACATACATCATGCTCCCTTCTCTGAGTTTCCATAAAGTTTTGTAATGTTATTTGCTTACAAGTTTCATCTCTGAAGAAACACCTCTGAGGGTATTCATTGTTGGGAAGGTCGGAGGCCTAATAACCTAGTTATTGTACCAAGTCTGCGGGTCCTCAGAAATGCAAATCACCCACTTTAGGCGCAGTTGATAACTTTCTTCTCCTTTTCTACATCTTCCATTTAGACACAGGGGACATCTGTACTCATTTACTCAACCAGGATGTATCAAGTGCCCACCACGTGCTCCTGTGCTGGGGATAGAGCAGTAAGTCAAGGGCCCCCAGCCTGATAGAGAAAATTACAAGGAGCCTTTCTTTACAGTCCCCTTAGCAAAACATCAGCAGGGGTTAGTTAGGTCTTAACCCCACTACTTTATCAGAGAATTTGCGGGAAAGTGACCAACAAACACGCTGAAAAAAAGAACCAAAACCAATCTGAGCCAGGAAAATACTATCCTCTCCTCCTCTAACTGCCCCACTCAGTTAAACGACATGTATCACGGTTACAGCTAAAGGAGGAATTGTTGAAAAATTGCTCACGGTCTCACAAGATTTTTTTTTCCCCCTCCTCTTTCCTTTGTGAGCAGTTGCCTTTGAAGCTTCCTGCTGCGAGACCTTTATGTTATACAGGAGAGTATCAGGCCAATGACTTCTAAAGCCCAGATGAAAACGCCAAGCATTTTATAGAGTTTCTGAGCATTGATTCCCTGAATGACCCCCAAATAAGCCCTGTGCGAAAGATACCGCATTCAAAACACGGCAATGCTTTTTCGAAGCACCAGACAGGACTTGAGCATGATGTGCTCGCTAACTTGAAAATTGCTAAAAAGGTTTGCTTTGAAGGACGTCGCCAAGCACAGCACATGGGTGCCAAATGTCATCCCCTACAGCTGACAGAACTGGTGCCAAAGGGAGACCCGCGCCCCACGACACCCTCTTCTTGGGATGGATTAACGCCGTCCTCAATGGAGAGTTCATCTCCTGCTGCCCCGGGGAGGAGCAGCGTCATTGCCCCAAGTGCAAAGAAGTTTCCGTGTGAAATGGCACCCGAGTGGTGCGGCAAGCAAATCAGACCGCTCACTGGGGCTTTGTTCTAGTTTCTACTTTCCTGCCTGCGTCTTCCTGCGGAGGTGCTCAGGACCCGGAATTGCACATCCTCATTTATGTCTCAGAGCATGAGCTCAACATCTCCACTTAGGGGTTCCTTCCATGGTTACAAAGCTTCACCCGATTGCCTCTATAAAGGCCAGCACATTTCTTTATTGCAGTTACAATAATATCAATAAGAAAGAGTAAAAGGGAGACCGTATAAAACAGAAGTTGCCCGTTTGATGCAAATCCTTCACATTTTATTTTATCTTTTTTATTTATTTTTTAACGTTTATTTATTTTTGAGAGAGGGAGAGACAGAGTACGAGTGGGGGAGGGACAGAGAGAGAGGGAGACACAGAATCCGAAGCAGGCTCCAGGCTCTGAGCTGTCAGCACACAGCCCAACATGAACTGCGAGATCATGACCTGAGCTGAAGTCGGACGCTTAACCGACTGAGCCACCCAGGCGCCCCTATTTTATTTGTAATGTTTATTTATTTTTGAGAGAAAAAGAGAGTGCAAAAGGGGGAGGTGCAGAGAGGGGTGGGGACAGAGGATCCAAAGCAGGCTCCAGGCTGACAGCAGAGAGGCTGATGCAAGGCTCAAAATCGTGAACCATTGTGAGATCAAGACCTGATCCAAAGTCCAATGCTCACAGACTGAGCCACCCAGGCGCCCCTCCCTCACCTTTCATTCCAGACCATTTCACATAAATTTACTTGAAGATACAACAAACGGAATTAGAAAGCTAATTTTGTATGCTGTCACTAGGAAGACAATATACTGAAAGCCAAAATAAATAAATACAATTTGAATTATGTTTTAAAAAGCCAAAATCTTACCAGAACTTTAGCCCTTATTTAGACATTAAATTAAGTTAAAATCAGTTAAAACAAACTCCTACCAAGTATAATGGGCCCACTCCTTGTAAACTATTGTCCACCACACTCTTCCGGGCATTGGCATAGCAGCGTGACTTCTGGCACAGCCTATCAGGACACGATAAAATTTACTAAAATGACAAGGAATTCCTTATGGGGTATCCCAGTGAGCTGAAAAACGTAGTGGAATTC
The DNA here is from genome assembly GCF_018350175.1 of Felis catus. Lineage (NCBI taxonomy): Eukaryota > Metazoa > Chordata > Mammalia > Carnivora > Felidae > Felis > Felis catus. The sequence continues at coordinate 21,061,411 of NC_058385.1, read as the reverse complement.
TTAGGGCCTCATGATATACAGTATTCGGTTAGAGAATCTGATTTGGTGTCATATCTATGTTTTCTTAAACATTTGAAATGCTCTGCTAAATGTTTACACATTTATATTTGACATCTGGACATGGAAACCCAAACTGAGACCAACTTAAAAAAACTTTTTTTTAATGTTTGACCGGGGGGGGGGGGGGGGGGGGGGGGGGCGGGGAGACAGAACACGAGCGGGGGAGGGGCAGAGAGAGAGGGAGACAGAATCCCAAGCAGGCCCCAGGCTCCCAGCTGTCAGCACAGAGCCCGACACGGGGCTCGAACCCATGAGCTATGAGATCATGACCTGAGCTAAACTTAGACACTTAACTGGCTGAGCCACCCAGGCGCCCCTAACACCAACTTTTTAAAATTGATCTCGTATATTTTCTGAACACCAGTTAAAAAACTGCTGAGGGTTTGCTCATATTAGGAAAGCTTGAAACCACAGAACAAGATACATGGTTAATTTTTTAAGTTTCTCTAGGACGCCCTGCCTCTTTTGTAACATTAACAACAACCATAATACCACACGTTTGCTTACCCCTTTACAATTTGCAAAGTGGTTTTACATACACCCTACTCTCCACAGGGCTGTCGGTGCCACCAAGGCAGGACCAAGTTGTCGTATTCGGGGCTGTACCCTTCATGCCTGGTGCAGTTAAATGCTAAGTAACTTTATTTTTATATAATGAGCAATTTCATTCAAGTAAGCATACCAGGTATAAGTATCCTTAGTCTAGAGATCAGAGAAGTCAAATGATATGTACGTACACAGAAGCAAAATAAGTGGTCAGGCTGATATCAGAGCCAGACCCTCTGGTCCCAAGCCCGGTTTTTTTTAATGTTTTATTTATTTATTTTGAGAGAGAGAGAGAGAGAACATGAGTGGGGGATGGACAGAGAGAGAGGGAGAGAGAGAATCCCAAGCAGGCTCCACACTCAGTGCAAAGCCTGACGTGGGGCTCAGTTCCAGCACCTTGAGATCATGACCTGAGCCGAACTCAAGAGTCAGACGCTTCACCGACTGAGCCACCCGGGTGCCCCCAAGCCCGTCTCTCTTGCCACTGACAACAGCACGTCATGCGTATTTTTTAAGTAGTTGTTAATCCACAAACTGTCAGGTTTCTTATGGTGTCACTCGATCCATGTGATGACCTCGTGAGAAGAGTATGGGGCACAGCTCTCCCCTTTTGTTGATGTGAAAAATGAGACTCAGCAGGGGTCCCAGTCACCCCGCCACTAAGCGGCAGAGGTGGAACCGCAGCTGAGATCGTCAGAATCTGTGTCCAGGGCCCTTCTCTCCGCGATTGCTCGTCACTTATTCTTCCCAACCCCTCAAGAGGTAGCTGTCTCATTCCTGCATTTAATTGCTCTACGTCTGCCCGGGGCAGGCAGTGCGCAGGGCTCCTTGCACAGACACCGGGCTGACGGCACAGCCCCCGGCTCCCGAGGACTCCTCTTCCCACGGCAGGTTCAGACATGCGCACACCTGCCCACATGCTAAACCCCATCTGGATACAGAGATCGGGCCACAAGGAAGGCAGAAAGTTCAAGTCCAGCAAGAAACGAAGGCATCTAGGGCCGCAAAGTACAATCCTGATTCTGACCCCAATTTACTTTTTAATCATGAATGAAACATCAACTTTTGATTTGTTAGCCTATATAAAAAAGGGGGAAAAATATACAAGAGGGTGCATTTTATGTAATCCAGTGGATTTTTTTTAGAATATCTCCTTTCCAGCTTAACTTTATTTTTTTAAGTTTATTTATTTTGAAAGAGAGAGAGAGAGAAGGGGAGGGTCAGAGAGAGAGAGAGAGAGAGAGAGAGAGAGAGAGAGAGAGAGATGGAGAGAGTCCCAAGCAAGCTCTGCACTGTGAGCACAGAGCCCAACGCAGGGCTCGAACTCCCAAACCGTGAGCTCATGACCTGAGCTGAAGTCAGACGCTTAACCGACTGAGCCACCCAGGCACCCTCCAGCTTAAATTTAAGTAAATTAAAAATTCTTTAATTTCTTGACAGATGTCCCCTAGATTTATTGTGGTGATTGTGTTTTTTGCCATGTAGACGAACCCTGAATCATTATGCTGTATACCTGAAATGAATATAATGTGATATGTCAATTATACTTCAATTTAAAAAGTTATTTTCCCACCTTTAGTCAGGTCTGTGTCCTTGTGATACAGGCCACTTCATCTACCCCTCAGTAACGGAACCCTCAGCGTGTTCAGAGGCAACGTGCCCAGTTCCCGTGTGCCTCCCATTTGTCGAAGTGGTGGGTCTCTGCATGGCTGTGCATTAGAATCACCTTGGTGCTTTTAAAAAACACTTAATGCCTTGTCCCTGCCCACATCAACTGTATTGAAAACTCTGCCCATTTCTTTTACTCAACAGCATGAGAGAGACAGCTAGGGTTTAATTCATTTAATAATGATAAATAATTTCATCTCTATAACTTTCTTCTAGTGAATGAAGGCATTCCAAGTTTCCCTATCTAGAGTCAATTAACAACTGTCTATAGAGAATTTCTACCTTAATGTGAAATAACCTAAAATTTCTTCACAACTTTTTTTTTTTTTTGCATTCAGAACAGCTAGAACTTTAATGGGTTCTCAGCTGAAGACAGTTCACTTCTCAGCTGAAGACAGTTTTCCGAGGGGTTCAGGCTGGCAGTGTTTGCTACCCCTCTGGATAGTGAGGGGCAGGGTGAACAGGGTAAGGAAGGGGTGTAGTGCCTTTTTAGGTGGATAAACTGTGCACAAAATTCAGTGAACACTAAAAATAAAATCAACATCACCTTTTTTCTTGGAAGAGAGTTAGTAAAAAAAAGAATGAAAGATAAACTGGTTCACTTTAGTAGATGATGATGTTTAATGAGAGAAAATTAAAATGCCATGTTCTGGGGAAAACTGAAATGCTTATTAGCAGCTACCAATATAAGCTACTGCAGTGACATGTATAGATTTTGTAAAATACATAACAGGAAGTGAATGCAGTGGCTATTTTTAAAACCATGTTTTGGGGGGTGGTTTACAGTGCCACTCCCTAAAACAAAGGAGCGCTGGAGTTTGAAACTGACCTCATCGTTCACGACATTACTTTGACAGTTTCAATGGACTGAATTTGTAAATGACATGAAACAGCTACTACAAGAACAAAATTGTCTGATTCCTGTTACTTTGTGGTTGCTCTGTGTCTCAGTGACGAAGACATTTTCTAGAAGTCACTGAGAATCATGTATGAACACATTAAGTTGTTTTCCACCATGAAAAACAGATCAAAAGGACTCCCCGAAGCCATGTCTGTCCTTTATTTCTGCTAGTATAATTACTAATCTGCTTGGTAGAATACTGGTATTTTACTTTTTTCTAGGTTCAGGATTATATTACTTTTCTTATCCTCCTGCCTAAAATGCCAGCAGTAGACTGGAATAGCTCAGTGACTTTAGTCATCATAAAAATTTTAAATTAAGAGTGACATACACCTCTCATGGTATGGTAGAAACAAGAAAAGGACTCGGAGCTGGCTCATTTATGTATGAGCTAGAGCAAGTTGCGAACAACCTTACTGGGCTGCAGTATCTGTAAATAATGAAATAAAAGAAACAGTGATCTTTGGGGAAAATCCTTAAAATTAAAAAAAAAAAGTTTCTCACTCTGACACCATTGAATGTAGTCTATTTTATCAGAATTATATTGTTGTGGGGTGTCTGGGTGGGGCTCAGACGGTTGAGCATCCAACTTCGGCTCAGGTCATGATCTCGAGGTTTGTGAGTTTGAGCCCACGTCAGGCTCTATGCTGGCAGCTCAGAGCCTGGAGCCTGCTTCAAATTCTGTGTCTCCCTCTCATTCTCTCTCTCTCTCTCTCTCTCTCTCTCTCTCTCTCTCTCTCTCCCTCTCTCTCTTTCAAAAATAAAATTTAAAAAAAACTTACAAAAAGAATTATATTGTTGTATCAGTATTCTTCATTTTCGTGAGTACTCCCTAACCCTTGGGAACTCCCATAGGACTCCCATAGGACTAACTATGAGAAAAAGAACTCTTTTGGAGTCTGAAGTCTAGAGTGCTTCTGTAATGCTACGTCACTGGAGATACAGCATCTCGGATTTGGTGACTGTTGTTTAATCCAACATTTTTTTAATTGAAAATAACTTAGTAATAAATAATGTAGACTCTTAACAGGGATTTAATGATGATGGGAGGGGTGGAATTATTGCTCACTAAATGAATTAAAACATATTTCCTAAATTCCACTTTGAGCAACAATCCCAACCAATCCCCATCCAAAGGTGCACACATCCAAAGGTACCAACTGCAGAATGCTGTGACATTGTATTGTATTTGTTTCTGATGTGGGAGACAATCCATTTTGTCTTCTCATTTAAATCATTGTATAGAGAAGCAGCACACAAGATGGAATGATAAAAACTATCAGGAAATTAAAATATACTCAACTAATAAAAAAAATAGATATCAAACTTTCAGGTCCTAATAATTTTTCTTGAACTTGCAACAAAGCACACATGAGTAACGGATAACCCATATACTTCATATCTTAATTTCACATCTGAAGCGGAGAAACCCAGTCTATTGCTACAATTTGAACAAATATTCCTTAATGTCTTCCCAGGAGAATACACAAAGAGACATTCTAGCTATGACATGATTTTTATAACACCCCCACTAGTTTTAGGATTAACTATTAGAAGATACAAAAGCAAGAAAAATAATTCATTCAAACGATTTTTTACAGGACTTCCATGTTTCTAGAAGGGGTTTTCTACATACTTGACATATTTCAGTGAACAACAAAAAGAGACAAAAAAATGTGCCTCCATGCTATTTAAGAGAAACAATAAGAACAGTTTAAGAAGTAAATTATGCAGTATATAAGATTGTGATTACTGCTGTGGAAAAATAGGGCAGAGTAAGAGGTTTGGGAGCGAGAGGATGGGGAGGCAGGTTCCAATGTAAATAGGATTATCAGGATAGTCTCAAATAAGACGGTAAAGATTTGAGCACAGACTTGAAGGAGGCAAGGTCATTGCAAAACATACTTATGGAAAGAGTGTCCCACACAACAAGAAAGGCTCGTTGGTATAAGGAACACAGAGGCCAACACTTAGGGAAGCCCAAAGTCAAAGAGGACATCAAAGTAAGTATGTGAAGCCTCTATCACCTGAAACTAAAAAAAAAAATTAAATATAGCCCAGCTCCTAACTAGGTTAACATAAAGCCTTACCCTACAGGTCTGTTTACCTCACTTCCTATTGCAAAATGAAATGCCATAAATTACACAAACTGTAAATGAAGAATGACTTTGATGGGCTCATCAGTAAAATAGATACAGTAGAGGGAAGAACAAATGAGATCCTTTAAGAAAACAGTGGAAATAGTTCACTGGAAGTGCTATTCACAAGAGCCAAAAGGCTCAAACAACACAAATGTCTACAACAGATCAATGGGTAAACAAAATGTGGCATATATCTAGAAGAAAATATTACTCAGCCTCAAAAAGGAGTGGAGTGCTGATACATGCTGTAACCAAATGAATCTCAAAAGTATGCTAAGTGAAAGAAGCCAGACATAAAAGGTCACAAAGCTTCTGATTCCATTTATATAAAATACCTAGAATAGATAAGTCCAAAGAGACAGAAATTAAATTAGTAGTTAGCAAAAGCTTATAGGAGAGGGAAGTGGGGAGTAACTGCTTACCGAATAAGTAGTTTTCTTTTGAGGTGATTAAAATATTTGGGAACTAGATATAGATGGTGTTACACTATACTGTGAACATACTAAAAGCCACTGAATCATGCCCTTTAAAATGGTTACATTTATGTTTGTGAATTTCACCTAAATAAAGATGTATCACTAGACATTTCCCAAACTAAAATATAAAGAGAAAAACAAAATGAAAAAGAAAAGTAGAGAACATATAAGAACTGAGAGACAATTTCAGATATATATATATATATATATATATATATATATATATATATATATATAAAATTGGATACAATTGGAATACCAGAAGGAGAAGATAGAATGTAACAGAACGTGTAAAATAATAATGGCTAATAATTTTCCAAAATTAATGACAGACACCAAACAACAGATACAGAAAACTCATATAACACCAAGCAAGTTAAATGTCAAAACTCTACCCTCAATACATCTTATTCAAACTGCATACAACCAAAGACAAAGATAAAATCTTGAAAGAAGCCACAGGTTAAAAAACACCAACAACAAATACCTTACATACAAAAGAATAAGAATTACACCAGAAACCATGCAAGTAAAAACAGAGCAAGTAAAATAGTTAAAGTGTTTTTTTTTAAGTCACCAGCCTAGAATTCTATACCCAGAAAAAGTATCCATCAACATTGAAGGAGAAATAAAGACTTTCTCAGATAAGTAAAACCTGAAGGACTTCCTCGGTGGGAGACCTGACCTATAAGAAATGTTAAAAGAATTTCTCAAGGAGAAGAAAATGATATAGGTCAGAAAGTTGGATCAATGTAAAGAAAGGAAGTGTGTTGTGGAAAGATAAAAGAAGTTAAAATAAAATCTAATTTTCTTAATTTTTCTAAAACATAACTGTTTAAAGTAATAATGATAGCAATGTTTTGGGTAATTATAGGATATGGATAAGTGAAATGAATGATAGCACTGTCATGGGGATGGGAAGGAGAAACTGAGAATACTTTTTTATAAGTTAGCTGTACTACATGTGAAGTGTATAATGTTACTTGGACTTAGATCAATTAAAAATAATAATTAAAAATATATAAAATTATTCACCTAAGGTTGTTGAAATATAATTCAATAAAAGAATGGCAAGACAGAAGTAAACTATATAAGATCTTGTCAAAGAAAAATCAGGTATATTCTTCATTGCTCCTGAGGGCATAAATGGTACAAATAATTAAGAGCTAAAGAAAAGTAAATTTAAATTAATAAAAAGATAATTGTTCTAGTCATTATTGCTGTCCAATTATGGAATCGACTGCCTAGAAGGTAGTGATCCCCCCAACAGTAGAATTTCTCAAGCACAGGCTAGAAGATTACCAGAAAGTATATTGTATACTGAATCTTGCATTGGACCAGTGAAGGAGAGGTAGGAAAAAAATGGTCTTAAAAATCACTTGTAACTTTACTATTCTAGGATTATACCTTTCATTTAAGGGGGAAAAATTTGCATCCTAGACAAATCTTATGAAACTTGGAGTTCTTCATCATCGGTACAGTAAAGACGGCAACGAAGCAACTGAATTTTAAATACATTTTAACATGTTTAGGGTTTGGATTCCTTGGCTGCAGGCATCTCAAGAGGACTCGGGCCAACGTGGGATATTTGGGAAAGAAAATTAGAGAAATCACAGACTTGGACGAAGGCTAGAGAACCAGCTTTGGCAACAACATTCCTCACGGGAGCTCCAGACAGGTAGGAAATGGGAACAGACTCACCACCAAAAGAGAAAAGTCAATCTCCCCCTGCGGTGATGAACATACTCCAACTATTACTTATTTTCAGCCTTCTCGAGACCCAAAACCTCCAATAAAAAGGGTTTGTTGGCTTAGTTCATGGACACACTGGCTGTGAGGGGGAGGAGAAGGACAGCCTGGACTCCAGGGTTTGTGACCTTTATTGGGAGGTGGACACTAGCTCTCTCTAGCTCAGTCAGAGTCACTCAGGAAAACAGAAGCCACGCCAGGTATGTTAGCAGAGATTTTAACATAGGCAATCGGAGGACTGAAAAATCAAATAAAAATGCCGAAGAAACACAGAGGGAATAACTGCAGGAAGCATTTACCATCCCAGGGCTGCCAGAACAAAGGAAGAAAATGGGTTGTCAGAATCTAAAAGCTTGGAAAAACTCTGCACTGCTGAAATCCAACCTCTAAGAAAGATGGTGGAGCCCAGCTGCTGCCGGTCTCTTAAGAGCTCAAAGGAAAGGTTTGCACATCTCGACTTGGACTCCTGAGGAGGCGGTGCTCCGCCAGGCTCGTGCTGGTATGCTTAAGCCTAGTTCAAGAGGTGTTGCAAGAAGCCGGACACTAGAATGAACAGCAGCTGCAGGGAGGAAACACCATCACTGGGGCACTGAAGACAGGAACAGCAAGTAAACCGGAAGGAGCAAGTCCTTTCTCCCTCCTCCTGCCTCCTAGTCTCCACCTAGTGCCCTCTATAAACAGGGAGTCAGCTAGCAAAGGACACACGGTAACTTGCATAATCCCAGCGCCAATGTCACAAGCCAGGTATAGCAGAGTGAATGAGAGCCAGTAGACAATTGCTTAATGGTTGGTACGTCATTCCACCCAGACCATCATTGAAGTAATCATCCAGAGGAAATTGGGTTGCTTGGAAAAAAGCAAGGTGTTTTGGTTGCTGGGCAGCCAAACATGGAAACATAGGAACTCCAGAAGACTAGGAGTAGGCACCTCCTAGGTATCTAATAAAAGACGGCTACCTTTCAGTTTCTAAAAAGGTGGCAAAACTCTCCTGACTTTTTTTATGTAAGAGGTTGGCTCAGTAATGGCTTTGGGGGGAAAGTTTAAAAATGATACAATGCTTTATCCACTCAGGTTGGCTCCAGGTATATGGAACACAGAGATCAAAGAGCAAGCATAAATTTGCAGAATTAAACGCTAGGAGAGAACATTCCTAAGTAACTGGTGATGGACATTTTGCAGAGCACATGAGAATAAAGCAAAACCTCCTTAGAAATAGTCATTGGAGGGGCGCCTGGGTGGCTCAGTCGGTTGAGCGTCCAACTTCACTCAGGTCATTATCTCGCGGTCTGTGAGTTTGAGTCCCGCGTCGGGCTCTGTGCTGACAGCTCAGAGCCTGGAGCCTGCTTGGGATTCTGTGTCTCCCTCTCTCTCTTTGCCCCTCCCCCACTCATGCTCTGTCTCTCTCTCTCTGTCAAAAATAAATAAACATTAAAAATTTTTTAAAAAAAGAAAGAAATAGTCATTGGAGGGGCACCTGGGTGGCTCAGTTGGTTGAGCGTCCGACTTCGGCTCAGGTCATGATCTCACAGTTCGTGAGTTCAAGCCCCGGGTGGGGCTCTGTGCTGACAGCTCAGAGCCTGGAGCCTGCTTTGGGTTCTATAAAATAACTCCCACTCTCTCTGCCCCTCCCCTGCTCATGCTCTGTCTCTCCTTGTCTCAAAAATAAATAAAAACATTAAGAAAATTAAAAAAAATAGTCATTGGAATTCTGTACTTAAAAAAAATTGTCTTTGAGGCAATTATAGACTAAGGTACCAAGAGTCTTCTGCAATTAATGTCAGAGGCTCTGATAAAGGACGCAGCAAACGCAGAGCACACAGGGACATGAGAACTTGGGGCACATGGAAAAGTTGAAAATGATGGAGACAACCAAATCTAATGAGGACAAAAGTAATTCCTTTACATCAGGGTAAGCATTCTACCAATCACGATAGAAGAAGAATCATAAGTATCAAATTCAAAAAATAAATAAATAAAAATGGAAAGTATACATATTAACCTAAAAAAAGTGAAAATCAAGACTCCATAGTATATTACTGGCAGTTGTTAATATTTGTTTAAATTAAGTATGTTGCAGTGCCTCCCAAGCTAGTGTTGGACAGATGTGGTTTTAGGAGGTGCACATAGCTCTAAGATGTACTCCATGGAAGAAAAGTATCCTGCTTCAGGATTCACATTCACATATTGAAGGGCTTGAGAACCTTGCTGTAAAGAGAAATGCTTACCTCTAACCCGGTGTATCCTCAGTTTATTTAAACCAAGAAGCCTGGTTTCAATAAGCATCTCCCTGAATGGGTTTTTTTCAGAACAGAGTTTCCAATCCTTTGCTATATATTGTTTGTTAAAAGCATATAATTCCCCATTTCATAGAAGAAACTCATTTTGTTTCATCCATTGTTGTCTTAGTAAAATCAAACTGCAAAACTCCTCTAGATCTGTCCAGATCTGATAGTTCAAACTCTTACTTGCAGGAGAAATTCTGGTGCTACAGACAGGCCAGTTAAGTAACAGTCCCCTTAGCATGCTGCCTTATTGGGTCCTTGGCACTTCCGATGGGACCCACCCACCCCACATGGAATATTTCCCTTTGGTGAGACTCGATACAAGTGCTCATAGGCAGCTTTGCTGTTCCTATGGGTAGATTGTACTCTTCCTTCCCCAAATTCCAAAATTAGTGACGAGTAGGGGGAAAAAACAGGAAAAAATAAGGATTTACTAAATCATATTTTCTTATCTCCCAACCCAAATATAATTTGACTGAAATAAAAAAAATGGACTTCTTCCAAGGAGATGAAATACCTATTGGCATATTATGAAATTCAATAAGCACACCTCTCAGTGATGGCAATTTTAACATATTCCAAGGTAACTGTATTTCACCTGGTTGTTCAAGGAAAGAGGGGTCTCTCTGCACACCTATTTTGAAAGCAAACTATACATTACTCCAAGTTTCCGAAAGTTCCCAGATGGTGCTTTGTAAATGCATAAAATGTTTGTTCTCTCTGCCTCCCTCCTTTCCTCTCTTCTTCCCTTCCTGTCTCTCTCTCTCTTCCCAAACTTGCTCTTGGCTATTATCACACTCTGTTAAAGGTTTGGAAAGCAAAAGTGCAATTTCGGTCAAAATGGAATGTGGTTTCATAGAACTGAACTAAAGTGGCGAAGTTTTAGGAAATATTAAATGGCAGAATAACATTTCAGAAATCTTGAAAGCCCAAATTAGTTAAGAATGACAAATATAATTCTGCTTTTATGGAATGCAGGCAAGCCAAATTTCATTCCAAAAAGGTATAAATTCTTTCTCTTTTGTAAGATTTTATTAAAATAAATGAATTCCAGTTCCCTACTTTAATTTCCAGATGCTGCCTCAAGTCTCCGACATCATTGGAAGGCTGATCACCCTGTTTTCACGTGATGGGAAAAGCACTACGTGATGTGAGAATTTATGTCAGAGATAAGACCTCTGCTATAAGAAATGTGTAAAGGAGAGTTGTTAAAATTAGAATAACTAGCATTAATACAGCAATTTACAGTTTAGAAAATATTTTCAGTGACATCATTTCACTTGGTTATCCAAATAACCCATAACAGAAGTTAAGCAGGTACTATTATTATTTTCTCTGTTTTGCACTGCAAGGCATAGACACTGGGAGAGGTTATATGGCTTGTCCTGGAACACGCGGGGATAAGAGACAAGGATGACCTAACTCCAGGGCATCTAACTCCAGATTCTGTGTTCTTTGCTCATTCATTTTGCTGTCCCACCTGGGGGTCTGCTAAGGCTCAGATTTACAACCAACTACTATCAACAGCTCAGCAAGTGAAGTCTTAGCTAGACACCTAGAAAAAGGAGTCATGACACTTTTAAGACTAAAGAATCATAAAATAGCATTTCTATGCTGAAAATTTTTTGTAAAGAATTTTATCATATTAAAAGATATTAAACCCATTCAAGATACTCCTTGCATAACAAACTGCTAAGTTAAATACAATTCATTAAGTTAATTTATCTTTTTTAAAGTTTATTGATTTATTTTCAGAGAGAGAGGAAAGAGCTCAGGAGAGGGTAGAGAAAAAGAGAGAGAGAGAGAGAGAGAGAGAGAGAGAGAGAGACAGAATCCCAAGTAAGCTCCACACTGTCAGTGAGGGCTCTACACAGGGCTCTATCCCACAAGCCGTGAGATCATTACTTGAGCTGAAATCAAGAGTCGAATGCTTAACCAAATGAGCCACCCCAAGTTAATTTACCTTTAAAAAGAGCAAACAATATAAATCATATCTCAGTAAGTTGGTTTTTAAAAAGAGCAAACATCAATGGTAGATTAGTTTATATATATAAATATATCATATAATTGATGTAAATAATTTGGAGAGTTTCATGCTTTGTTTCTCACACTCTGCTCCAGCTCTCAATAAAATGCTAGTTTCCATATAAAATCTAAATTCAGTTAGATTGCTCAAGAATATGCATCAATCATTTGCCATTTTCTTTTTTTTTTTCAATATATGAAATTTATTGTCAAATTGGTTTCCATACAACATCCAGTGCTCATCCCAAAAGGTGCCCTCCTCAGTACCCATCACCCACCCTCCCCTCCCTCCCACCCCCCATCAACCCTCAGTTTGTTCTCAGTTTTTAAGAGTCTCTTATGCTTTGGCTCTCTCCCACTCTAACCTCTTTTTTTTTTCTTCCTCTCCCCCATGGGGGAGTTTCTCAGGATCCACATAAGAGTGAAAACATATGGTATCTGTCTTTCTCTGTATGGCTTATTTCACTTAGCATAACACTCTCCAGTTCCATCCACGTTGCTACAAAGGGCCATATTTCATTCTTTCTCATTGCCATGTAGTACTCCATTGTGTATATAAACCACAATGTCTTTATTCATTCATCAGTTGATGGACATTTAGGCTCTTTCCACAATCATTTGCCATTTTCAACACTACTGATTTGAGGTTTTAACAATTGTCAATGGCGGAAAGTCACCCAAGCATGCAACAAAGTGGTTCCAACACTTGTAATCTATAAATTTGCTAAAGCTTATAGATACTACTTAATTTCTTCAGCTACAAAACCCCATGAAACACTGGGGCAAGCTTGAATCGTTAGGAGAGAGAAAGGGAGAATAGATGGTGTTCTTTAATTATCTCCACCTATTTAAGAACGCGCAATTCATTTATTTGACAAGTATATCTTGTGTTGACTGTTAAAGATGCTGGTGAAAAGAGAAGAGTTAAGTGATAGAAACAATGCAAAGACATGTTTACTGCGCATGTGTTATACGTGGCGCTAAAAATATGTGAGTTAAGCTACTCCTTTCTCTGTGGGGATGGCAGTTTGGCAAAAGACAAAATAACTCACATAAAAGATGTAGAAATTACTTAAGCCAAGTTTAAAACTCAGTTCAGGCGGCACAATTTAGGGATCATTACCTCTAAAACAGAAACTACATGTAAATCATGGCCAGAGCAGGCGTTGAAATCCAGTCCAAGACAGACACTTTCTAGATTTGTACCTGAAATTCAACAAATCAGTATCCAATATAGCCTGTAATCTATAAGGCTAGACCAAGTACACTAAGGTTGTGGGCAACAAACTAGGATGAGAAAGAAAACACCTCGATATAATAAAAGTCATATATAAAAAGACCACAGCTTATATCATACTCAATGGCGAAAGACTGCAAGCTTTGTCCTTTAAGATCAGAACAAGGCAAGGATACTATTGCTACTGCTGTTCAACATAGTGCTGGAAATCCTATTCAGAACAATTAGACAAGAGAAAGAAGTTGCAAAAGAAGCAAAACTGTCTCTCTTCACAGAAGACACGATTTTACAAGTGGAAAACGCTTAAAACCCTACCAGAAAAGTGTTAGAAATAAGAAATGATTTTAATAAAGTTTCAGAATATAAAAATCAACACAGAAAAATCAGTTGTCTATCTAAAACACTAAAAATGATCAATCCAGAAAGGAAATTAAGAAAACAACCTCATTTGCTATAGCATTAACACACACACACACACACACACTCACACATACTTAAGAATAAACCTAACCAGGGACTCCTGGGTGGCTCAGTCGGTTAAATGTCTGACTTCAGCTCAGGTCATGATCTCATGGTTCGTGGGTTCAAGCCGCACATAGGGCTCTATACTAACAGCTCAGAGCCTGGAGCCTGCTTTGGATTCTGTGTCTCCCTCTGTCTTTCTCTCTCTCTGCTCCTCCCCCAGCTCGTGCGCCCTCTTTCTCTCTCTCTCTCTCTCTCTCTCTCTCTCCCTCCCTCAAAAATAAATAAATAAACTTTAAAAAATAGAATAAACCTAACCAGGGGTGGCTGGGTGGCTCAGTTGGTTAAGTGACCAACTCTTAACTTCAGCTCAGGTAATGATCATACAGGTCATGAGTTCAAGGCCCCAATCAGATTCTGCACTGACAGCCTGCCTGGGATCCTCTGTCTTCTCTCTCTCTGCCCCTCCCCTGCTCGTTCTATCTCTCTCTCTCTCTCAAAAAAAAAATACAACTTTATTTTTAAAAAATAATAAACTTAACCGATGAGGTAAAAATCTAAAGACTACAGAACATTTGCACTATTTCTTGCTACTTTAAAAAAAATTAAAGAATATACAAATAAATGCACTCATGGATTAGAAGCCTTAGTATTGTTAAAATATTCGTATTACCCAAAGCGATGTACAAATTCAGTGCAATCCCTATCAAAATTCCAATGGCATTTTGTTCAGAAGTAAAAAAAAAAAAATCCTAAAATTCACATGGAATTTCAAGGGATCTCAAAAAGCCAGAACAACCTTGAAAAAGAACAAAGCTAAAGGCCTCACACTTCTTGATTTCAAAACAAGAGTCAGATATGAAGGAAACCAGTGTTTAATTCCACAGAAGTATCTTTCTTGTCCTCATCACATACAACAGGCTCTGTGCCCACGCAATGACTCCAGCACCATATATAAAGATGCTGTTCAATATTGACCAACCCAAGGGTAATTAACATGCTTTCTTTGAAAGGATGTTATTGTTTCTTATTGTTTGTTTATTTCTTACCGTGCATGGAGGAATTTTAGAATGTTCCTGGTTTGTGATAGTCAGGGATAATTTTCTTAAAGAACAGACATCTTCTCAAGAAAATGGAAGTTTTTTATATTAAAAGAGTACAGTAAGTACTACAGAAATCCATGATAGGGGCTCATTGCCCAGCAGGGTCTCACAGGAGGTGGGTGAGAATTAAGGCTCCCTTCTCTATGCCTCCTTTGCATGCTATAGGTTGGTGGTCTAGAATTTAGACTCCACCTGGGACTGCCTGAAGTTAAATCTATCTCTTATTAACTGAGTTTCTTCTATCATTTCTTCTATCATTTCTTCTATCATTTTATCATCTATCAGAGGCACTAATGAAGTGAAGTGTTTAAAAAAATACCCAGAATGGAGTAATCTCAGTATTTTGGATAGTTTCTTTATCTATAGTGTATTTTTCTCTACTTATTAAGTAGCTTCTACTTGACCCAACAAGATGGCTGCCCTCTCTGCCCACTTTCTATTCAAAAGTTTGCTGTCTGCAAACCTCTGTCTCCCAGTTTGAATTATTGAGAGACAAAAGTTGATTCACTGCCAGCTAGGTTCTACAACATGCCAAGATGCCCCTTGGAATAGACAGGTCGAGGAACAAAGCATGTCTAGTACACAGAAATTGCATTTTGCCTCCCCTTACATATATGAGATCTATACCATTTCACTAGACAGAGTGAAAAAGTTTTCAGCAGAGCATAACTCCAAGTCCATTATATACAGTGGGAAAAAGGATTTATAATGCACTTCCTAGTGCTCCTCAAAGTTGGTGTTTCTGTTGCTATTTTATGGATGAGGAAATGAAGGCAAAGAAAGATGGAGATGTCCGTGCTTCAATGAGAGTAAATTGCAGAACATGCACTTCATTTTATTTCTGTTAACTCCAGAATCACTATTTTCTCCTTATTGTCTCCCTATGAATTACTTAACATGAGTTCGCTTTTCCATAAATTTTGCAAATTCTGCTGTGACCTGAATTATTATTTGGTCTGTAATGTATTTTGTTTGCTACTTGATATAAAGAATTTCTCCCATAGTAGCTACTTTCCCTCTCTAATCTTTTGATTGCCTATCTACTAGACTTCAATATTAATATTACTGTAAAATTAGCATCAGCTTAACAAAATGTCTATTTGGGAACAAGAATTATAGATTATTTCGTTGTTTTCTTTTAAATTTTTTTTAACGTTTTATTTATTTTTGAGACAGGGAGAGACAGAGCATGAATGGGGGAGGGTCAGAGAGAGAGGGAGACATAGCATCCGAAACAGGCTCCAGGCTCTGAGCTGTCAGCACAGAGCCCAACGCGGGGCTCAAACTCACGGACCGCGAGATCATGACCTGAGCCGAAGTCGGCCGCTCAACCGACTGAGCCACCCAGGCGCCCCAATTTTCATTGTTTTTATTTCCTTTTTTACATGATATTTGTGCATGCTGTCTCCCATGTTCTCAGCAAAGGCATAAAATGACTGCTTTAAAAAAAGGGGGGGGGGGGCTGGCATTCTTACCAGATTCATCCTTGGTGTTATATCTTTCAATTCTCTACAGAGAAGCAATTTGGACAGAAAAAATGGAGGGGTGTGAGAGAGAAAGAAAAAGAAACACTTAGTTCCCTCACATAATTCATTCTTAGAGGTTCTCGTCGCTTCTTGAAAATATAGCTCTCAGAATTGTGAGAATTATTTGTTCAAACACAATGTACAAGGATTGTCCATTTCAGCCTTGTTCGTGATAATAGAAAGTTAGATGCAATCTACAGCCCATTTTGGGGACACCACTCAAGTGTTACTTGCTTAATCAGATCCCTGCAAAAGCTATCCAATCTGAGCACTAATGAAAGCAATCTCAGCTCCAGCTCATAGCAGTCCTAGAATTTTAAAGTCCAAGAGTTCAAAAATAACACTTTCAAGAGTGTCTAAATAACACTCTTCACTTTATAACTGAGGAAACTTGGGCCAGGTAATATTAAGAGATTTGCTCAAGTCCACCTAGTTAGGAATCGGATAAAATAGAAGTCCTCTTATTCACTGGAAACACAACAAGTAGTTGGTTGGTAAATAGAAAAAGCTAATTAAAATATATAATCATAATAAAATAATTACATTTATACTATTTTTTCTTAAAATATCTAAATCTCTGCAAATTCACATCTTTTTTGCCATTGTGGGACCAAGGGTTTCTCTGAGAATGGGCCCACTTATTGGAGTTCCAAATCTTCCCTCTCATATAACCACATCTATAATGCATTTATACTTTGCCTGTGATTTGCCACTGCAATTTCTTCAAGTGAACACCGAATGAATCTTGCAAAGCGATCTAAGGCAGAATCCTTCTATATCACCTATTTTCAGTGTTTTTATAATTGTCTCATGTCTAATTCAACAGCAATTTCTTTCAGCAAACCCTTTTATTGAGCTTTTTGAAAGCATTCAACTTGGTCCCTGTGGTTCCATTTCATTGGCTTACATAATGTTTACTTAAATAGCATAATAACAATAACACTACAACTGGCATGTAGCGACTTCAGATAAACTAATGTGGCTCCAGGTAAACACACAACTCACCTAAAGGAAGTTGACGTCCCCGGTGTACCAGGAAGAAGCATGCTACCAATAGCTAGTTTTCAGTGTATCGGATGCAACAGTGAGTATTATTTATTTGTGAAGGTAATGGCAAGCTTCCACTAATCCAGAGAATCAAGTAAGTAGAGATTGTCCAAGAGAGCTTCTGCTGTAGTTGAACTTAAGTAAGTTTTTTCAACTCAAGAGTCCCTTCACCATATTCAAATTAATCTCTAGCCAAGTATGTGATAATAAATCCAATGATATCTTTAAAGACTCCACGTCTTAAAGGCAGATGCCTACATTTTCGTATCCAATGACATTTGCAGAAGGAGGTTGAAGGAAAAGAGAGAGCAACACTGGAACGTGCCATTAACAGCTCAGTGTATGCAGTAATTATCATTCTCTTTTTAATCTTTCTATAGGAGAACTGAATGCTAATGAGAATGAATCAAAACGTTGTATCTTATCAGTCAGGGTTTCCGGGATAGTTGGCTCATGTGATTGTGGAGGCTGGCAAATTCAAAATCTCTACACTAGCCTGGCAGGCTACCAGGCTGGGAACTTCAGGCAGGACTTCTATGTTACAGGTGAGAGCAGAAGGCAGAATCCTTCTTTGGGGATGGGGGGAGAGGCAAGAGGGGCTTCTAAAGCCTTCAACTGATGAGACCCACCCATGTTATTGAGGCTAATGTCCTTTACTTCAAGTCAACTGAGTGTAAATGTTAATACCATCTACAAAACACACTTATAGCAACAACTACTATTTGGCCAAACAACTATTTGGCCATAGCACCATAACCTAGCTAAGCTGATACATAAAAATAAGCACCACTATTTCCTATAAGGGCAGAGCACATAGGATGATTTTAAAGCAAAATTGGAATCATTGATTAAGATTTTCAGTCATTTCCATTTTCCATAGAGGCAAACATTTTCTAAACAATCTCTTTTATTCTATTTCAGGCCTCTGTGCTTCTTACCCAGTTGGCTTATAGATGGAGGCAGTTTATGCTTTAATAATACATATGCTATACCTTGATTAAAACAAAAAGGTGCCCTTGGAAAGAGGTCTCATTGGTGTTATATCAGAGGAAGGTGGGATGCTTTCTCTACAATCATCTCAGAAGCTCTAGCAAACTAGAGAAGGCCCACCAAGAATCTATTTCAAGATCTATTGCACTCTCCAGCAGAAATAGGAAAGAAAATTTAGGAGCTTGGAAACTAGAGGAAACAGCTATCTCTAAGGAAGAAGGGGAGCGGATGCTAGGCATAGAAAAGTTCTTTAGCCAAAACTTGAGAGAAATTCGCACACGTTCCTCAAGAGAGAAGATTTTAACAAAATTTTTAAAATTAGCTTACTCTGAGGCACCTGGGTGGCTCAGTCAGTTAAGCGTTTGACTCTTGATTTGGGCTCAGGTCCCGATCTCACGGTTTCTGGGACTGAGCCCCACATCAGGCTCCATACTGTGGCTCTCCCTCTCTCCCTGCCCCTCCGCCACTTGCGTGTGTGTGTATGCGCGCGCACCTGTGTGCCGCCTCTAACTAACTAACTAAATAAATATTAGCTTACTCTTTGGAGAATCTAAGAAAATAATTGTGACACAAGTGACAATAGAGCCTTCACTCATTTCAGTGAGTATGACATCCATAGCCCTCTGGATGAGAAGAATTCGGCTGGTCTTTAGCTCCCTGGTTCTTGGGAGGTAACCTCTAAATCCTTAGACTTTACCAAGTGATGGGAATGTTTTTGTTATTTATGGTTAGCCCCAAGGACTATACCTGAGTTCTGGGGCCTGGTCATGCCAGAAAAACCAACCGTATATACACAATGAAATCCCAGTGGAAATTCTGGGCATCTCAAGCTCAGGTGAGTTTCCTGGCTGGCGATCCACATTAATTTGCCAGAAAGATGGCACATGTTGAAGAAACAGAAGTTTCATGCTTGGGACCACCCCAGAACTCACACTATACATCCCTTTATTTGGCTGGTCCTGATACATGCCCTCTGTGATAAAATTATAACCATAATTATCACAGTTTCTTGAATTCTAGGAGTCTTTCTGGTGAACTATCAAATCTGACAGGGGTAGTGGGAACCCCCATATTTGTAGCCAGTTGGCCAGAAGTACAGATGGTCTAGAAAGCCCCAGGTTTGTGGCTGGTGTCAGAAGTGGGAGCAATCTTGTTGGAAAGCGCCCTTAACCTGTGAAATCTGAGCTGAGTCTGGGTAGTTAGCATCAGAATTGCGTTACGCTCTCAAAGTAGAGATCACCAGAACACTACCAGGCAAGTGAGAGAGCTGAAGGCACAGGCAACTTTTAGGAATTTCAGAACTCAGGAAATACACTTCACACCATATTCAACATACTCAAGTGTTCTCATATCCCCCAATCAAATATCATTTTTCTTTGAGAAGCCGAAAGGCTTTTTATACTCTTGTTTTTCAAACAATTTTATAATTTTTTAAAAATTATCTATCAACAGCTCATTTATGATTAATTACACCTCAGCAATCATTGTGATACTTGGGAAATCTTGAGAAGAGAGAAAAATCCCACTTATAAATTATTTTCACATGTAGTAAAGCTGTTACGGATTTTAAATTTAGCATTTAAGGAAGTTGACACGATGTTACATTTTACAGACCTTTCATTAAACTTGTTATTAATTTCTTATTTGACACCAATTAATATATTTTTCAGTTCTCAACTTTGTCATAGGCTCTTAAGCCCGTGGTAAGTCCCACATTATACTTCAGGTGACTAATGTATAAAATGGCTCTGCTTGGCATCCCAGTGATTCTGTGCGGGGATTTGAAATGATTGGGTGAGGAGAGAAAGGGGAAAGCAATTGGCTTCAAAGGACTGAGACAGAGAGAGCTCACAGGACAAAGAAGACCGCAGAGATGACCAGATCCCACCAGAAGATGGCAAGATTTCAGAGGCGATGACGGTGACAGCAGGCAAATGCCCCCCATCCCCCTTGATCTGTAGGCAGCCAAGATGCCTACCTTTGAAGCCACATGAGGGTTTGAACGATTGCAATAGCAGTAGCAACAATGACAGACCAAAGATCAGCGGCCCTCCCATTTCTCTGGGCACCAACCACATAAGCTTTCCAAATTCTTGGCATGTCCAGGAAAGAGAAGGGAGCCCCCAGAATGACTGAGTTTCAATGCCCTAGCATGGCAGGGCAGGACAGCCACTTAGAACACAGAGGCAGTTTCAGATATGTAAAGATTAACGTGGTATTTCTTACACAACAAAGGTTGTAGCATAAGCTTCGCTTTTCCTGGAGATAAAGGTATCCTCACTTTGTTCCCAACATGATTATTATCCAGGCCTTGGATGGCCTTCACCCTAGCTATGTGACCTAGTGGGCAGGGACTACATTCATGTCCACTTAAGTATCAAGAAGTCCATTCATTCATGAAAATATATATATAAAGCACCTACTATGTGCAGAGAACTATGTGCTCGTGCTTGGGGGAAATTTAACGGGCATAATGCCAGCCAGCATGGCATCTACCCAGAAGCACAACCATTAAATAAGAAATTACAATAATACGTGACACATGAAGTGATGATACAGGAAGTCAGAGGGTCAGGAGGAGACCTTGAAGAGCAATCACAGGAAGTGGTCAAGATCAAAAGAATGAACAAGAAGTAGCCAAGCCAAAAGGAAGAAGGAAGACTAGTCCAGAAAAGAGGGAAGAATTCTACTTACTGAAGGACCAGTCGCCAAACACTTCAGGATCATCTACTTCAGCTACACACTCAGCATAGGAACCCTCTCCATAGTAGACGGGTACACCGCGGTCCACACTTTGCTGAAGAAATGTGGCCCCTGCCTGACTCACAACGAGGGCATTCACCACTTCACACTTGAGGACTTAAACTAGAAGAGGTGACGGTGGCTGTTGGATATAGCAACAGTGGATGACAGATAAGTGAAAGCTAATAGCCTGACACGGGGGCTGTCATGCAGACATAGAATTGTACTGACACAAAGAACGGTAAGTCTTAATAATGATATCACATACGTAGAAATACTCCCTTAGAAAATGTTCTCTTAAAAATAATGAAAACATAGGGACACCTTGGTGGCTCAGTTGGTTAAGCGTCCTACTTCTGTTCAGGTCATGATCTCTTGGTCCATGGGTTTGAGCCTCATATTGGGCTCTGTGCTGACAGCTCGGAGCCTGGAGCCTGTTTCGGATTCTGTGTCTCCCTCTCTCTCTCTCTGCCCCTCCTCTCTCTCTCTCTCTCTCTGTCTCTCAAAAATAAACATTAAAAATTTTTTTAATTAAAAAAATAATTAAAACATAAAAGTCCAGATACCACAATTGCATACAAAATTCACATTTAAAATATCTTACTCCTAGTAGTGCTAGGTTATAAGAGAGCCATATTCTATATAACCATAAAAAATATGAAAAGGGAGAAAGGAGAATTTGGGAAAATAGCTTTCATCAAAATAAATGAACTTACAAAAGCCAGTGGATATGTGGCCCTCTTTCATGGTCCCCAGTCTCATCTCACAGTCAAATCCCAAAGATGCCAAAGAGACAGAAGGCACCGTATCTGTCCCATCTTAATTCAGCCCACGTGGTTCTGGTCTGCCTTTTCTAATGAGTTCATCTTGAAGAGGGAAAATCGTTTCAATCTACATTTAGTAAACTTTGTCATCAGTATGGCTATCTTATTGACATGATTTTGCTGACCTGTCATTCCTGCTCCTATCACACTATTAAAAAAAAATAAAAACTTTTTTAAGTGGGCATAAATTACTAGCTTTACTTACGATGAGCTGAGCTGGGTTTATGCTTTTTTCACTTAGCTAATACTTATTTTAGAAGCTTAATTTTATGAGTTTATCTTACACATTTTCACCACTTAACTCTTCTTATTGGAAGTTAAACTCTGGCCTGCCAAAAGGAATATGGTCATAAACTGGTACTCAATGCCAAAAGCAAGCAGCCTTATGAAATTGTACCCTTAAGTCCTAGCTTTACATGTTTTTAATCTTGAACTCTGGCTATTAAAGTATGTGTAACGTGGGAGTACCTTTCCCTCTGACATATTGGGGAAACACCAGTCCCTGATTCTCCATTGGGAAAGAAAGAATGAGAGAAATAAAAAACAAGAGATGTCCTTCACTTCGTGTGCTTCTGGGGCTATTGACGCGTGTGGCTTTACCAGAACAGGACTCAAGCACGGTGACTCGCGCACACAGGAAGTTTGTCCCTTAGACTGCAGACTACAGCCCGACTCGGTTATTAAACCAGTCTCTTGTTAAGGCTTGGCCTTTCCACGATGTAGAGGTCTCAGTGCGGTGACTCCAAACAAGCCTCGGTGTCCCCTTCTTGAATAAACCGTTGCCTGGCATTCATGGCTCTGCCAGGATTATTTTGAACTTCAAGTCATCCTAATAGCATTTCTTCCACCTAATAGTTCACACGCCCTCGCACGCGGTCAGTGCACCTGTCCACACCAAGCTTCCAAACCCGGCCAACTTCACCCATAACTCCCATAGTATTAGAGAGGACACTTATTGATGAATGCCTGCCCGTTCCCACTTCCTGACTTGAGTCTCCACCAAATTATACTTTCCACAGCACCCTCTCTGTTCTTCCCAGCAACAGCAGCGGAATGAAAGAGCCTCTCTTGCCAAATGAAAACAGCCGAGTCACAGGCAGGGCTCCTATTGGTCAGGCGTGGGTCTCTCTGTCTGGGGACCGTGGCCAGACGGCTGCAGAACTCCGGTGGGCAAGTCTAGGTCATGTGTCTATGTCTAGAGAAACCCAAATGCATGCAGCAAAAATGTGCTGTTACCCAAAAGGAAACTCTGGATGGTATTTGTGGAAGGGGAAATAGATGCTGGACCCGCAACCACAAATATTTTCTACAATAGCTCCTAAGCTATTTATATCCCAAGATATAAATAAAATTACATTTACTTTAACATATCTTTTGAAACCACATATTTATTTGTTAAAGGTCATATAAATAAATAAGGAAAAGATAATAGGGGTGCCTGGGTGGTTCAGTCAGTTAAGCACCAGACTTTGGCTCAGGTCATGATCTCTCATTTTGTGGGTTCCAGCCCGGCGTCAGGCTCTGTGCCCACAGCTCAGAGCCTGGAGCCTGCTTGGGATTCTGTGTCTCCCTCTCTCTCTGCCCCTCCCCTGCTTGTGCTCTGTCTCTCTCTCAAAAATAAGTAAATAAACAAACATTTTTTAAAAAAAGAAAAAGATGGGACGCCTGGGTGGTTCAGTCAGTTAAGCTCAGACTTCAGCTCAGGTCATGACCTCGTGGTTCTTGGGTTCGAGCCCCGTGTCGGGCTCAGTGCTGACCGCTCAGAGCCTGGAGCCTATTTCAGATTCTGTGTCTCCCTCTCTCTCTCTCTGCCCCTTCCCTGCTCACACTTTGTCTCTCTCTGTCTCAAAAATACACAAACATTAAAAATTTTTTAAAGAAAGAGAAAGATAAATAACCTAATAGAAAAATAGGCAAAATACACAAACATGGAGTAGATGCTGAAAAAGACAAATATCGGAAGAGCTGATCAACCGTGCTCATGAGAAAATCAAAATGACAAAGAGATAATGATCTTCACTTATCAACAGTATAAATCACAAGATGCCATTTTTTTAATCTTGAAAATGCTTATGGTTGAAAGATACTTGGTACATGCAAAGATACAGAGAAGTCCTTTAGGAGAAGTGTTATGTTGGTATACATTGGTGGAGAAATATCTAGCAAAGAACTATCAAAACTAAAATGCATGACTCAGCAACCCTATGTTAGGAATTTACTTACTGGTACTCTCCAAGATGCAGAAATTCTCCAAGACATAAGTACAGAATTATTCACTAAAGCATAATGAAATTGCAAACGAAACAACTAAAACTGAAAACAACCCTGTGTCCATCAATAACTAACAGGACAAATTAAATATGATACATCTGTTTAGTGGAACACTAGGAGAACATGGAAGAGAATTCAGTAGCTCTATACGCAGAAAAGCTTCCAGATATGAAAGTGAAGAAAAACAACTACAGGACAGTATGCCTTGTATGAAATCTTATGCGTGAACAGAAAAAAGGTCTATCAATATAGGTGGAAATATACACTTTTCTGAAAATAATCAAACATTTAAGAGGGATTACCTTGCAAAAAGAAAAAACAGTTTTCTCATGTTCCCTAGGTATACACTTCTCTACAAGCTGATGTTTCTAACCTTACAAATGCGTTATTTTGTTTTTTAAAACATCAACAGGGATTGAGTGGGAAGGAAACATAATTTTTCTGTTTTCTTCTTTGTGCTTTTCTGATTTATTGAGAGACTAATGTGTGTTACACATTTCCAAGTGTATAGTTAAAAGAGGACTAACTTGACAGTATATTGGTATGAAGTGATGGTAGATGAGAAAATAAAACAGAATACACACAACATAACAACTGGGAGTTTACTGTGTAATAGGCAATACACTAAGCACCTTACATATGTAGGTAGGTATATGATATTATTTAAGCCTCATTAGGAGGATTGGGATTCTGAGATGAGTACTTTCATTATCCCCATTTTATAATGAAAATAATGAGGCTGAGGGAAGCTCAGTAAATTGCCCACGGCTCCTTACGGATAGAGCGAGATTGAAAGCCAGCCACTGTGAGTCTAGCCCTGGTGTACTTCTGAGGAGTCATTTCCAATGCAAATGGAAAGAGGGCCACAGGAACTGTCTTTCCATGGGGCTAGACTGTGGAAGAATAGGCGTTGCCCTCTATGTTACTAAGTCTTTAAATTAACTGGTAACATCCCTTTTAAGTTCCCTGCCCTAACTGAAGTTATAGAATTCAGGTGGTACTAAAGCCTGCCTTCCCCAGGATGGAGGAAATCAGAAAGGAGATTAAATACATAATATTCTTTTAAAAGTCGTGATACGGGGGCGCCTGGGTGGCGCAGTCGGTTAAGCGTCCGACTTCAGCCAGGTCACGATCTCGCGGTCCGTGAGTTCGAGCCCCGCGTCGGGCTCTGGGCTGATGGCTCAGAGCCTGGAGCCTGTTTCCGATTCTGTGTCTCCCTCTCTCTCTGCCCTTCCCCCGTTCATGCTCTGTCTCTCTCTGTCCCAAAAATAAATAAACGTTGAAAAAAAAATTTTAAAAAGATAAAAATAAAAAATAAAAGTCATAATACGCTCCTCAAATAGAAGGTATTGTTAGTATAGAATAAGCCTCCCAAAGGACTGCGGGCTGACAGAGTTCCTAATTGCGCTTCTGAGCCGAGGGAAGGCCTTCACACTGCAGCACAAGGCTAGTTTTCGCAGCCTTCACCTGGGGAGCTCACTGGGCTTCGGCTCCTTATTTGAGCCTTGAGCCCAGACTATGAGGTAATGGTCTGATTCTCATTTTGAAACACATAAAACCCAAGGAGGTTAACTAATTTCCCTAAGGTCACACAGAAGTCACTGGTGCAGTTGGAATTGAAACAGAAGTTTCTTAATTCCGAGCCACTGTAAGGCTCTCAAGGCAGAGCGCTTGTTGAGTAATTGCACAATGACACGAGGGCACTTTACAATTCCACGGAGAGGAGTCCCCAGACGCAAAATACTTCATTTTAAAATTGAAAACTCTCAACTTCCAAAAGACGGATGTCGTCTCCAGCCGCCAAGTTAAGCATCTCAAAGAATCTCTCGGGAAAGCCTCCTAAATATTCTACATAGTACACTTGGCCCTGGGAACTTACCTGAAAGGCTGGCCCCGCAAATGTGTAAGGATCTGTGTACAAGGTTTCTCCCGGAAAGCACCTACGTGTGCATGAACGTAAAGGACTAGTATACAATTGCGTAGAGCTGTAGGAGGAGCCTCAGGACCCTCCCTGAATTGAAATGAACCTGAGGGGAAAGCCTACAAAAGTCCGCTCAAGGTTAGCAGTTCTTTCTTAAAGGGTCACTAACCTCAGACCCCCAAATAATAAGACGATTTTACAAACCATTAAAATAAGTGTTTCGATGGGAAATAATGCAAAGGAGTTTAGCACAGGTCCACCGTAGACAATCTGCATCAAACAAAGATAATGTTGGCTAAAAACCAGACATCAGCAGGGTAACCTTCGGCCAACACACAGGTGGAATGGGAAGGAAGGAACTGTTCACACCTGCGTAGCTACTCGGTGGGTAGACTAACCCTTCCCATCCCTAACCCCAGCTCTCCTGAAAGACCAAAGAAAGAACTAGGAGGCGTCTCTCCCTTTGGTGCAAACACATACCCCAGGCCACACTAGCTGGGATGAAGTTAAGAGCTCTGAGTTGTCCTCGTATAATCCAAACGTGGCCAGGAAGCCTGCACGGCTCTCAGGACTGTGTTTGCAAGAGGAAAACTCCCCCCTCGCTCCAAAAGCACAGAAGGTTCTATGGATTTTTCCCAAGGTTGTGGATACACAGAGGATGATCTCACACTTTGGTCTTTAAACCTCTATCTCTTTCCCCAGATTTCCACTTTCACAGCCGTTGCTCCAACTCTTCCCCCAAAGAAAGGCCTCCGGGCAAGCTCTCCTTCGCTCCTCTGGGCTCTTTCTCAGCTTCTTCGCCTGCCTTGGTTCTTGTCTTTGCATTCCCACCCCACTGCATCACAGAACTTCCCCACTCGTCGCTGTGATCCAGTAAGTCAGCCAGCAAAGGGGAGCAGGCAGAGCCAGGGCCTGGAGGGAGGAGCGGGGCCGGGATCCAAGTCAGCGAGAGAGCAGACCCTCATGAGCTGGAAAGACTGGAGGCCGAGGTAGGACTCACCCTGGTCAGCATGTAAATCTGCCCACGGAGGTAGCGCTTCTGCCTCCCGTCCCCAGCTTCCCGGCATGGAAATAATAATAATGTAATGGACTCGAAACAATAATAGCATAAATTAAATTAGTTGATATGAATAAAGTGCTTAGTGCAGAGCTTAACATTTAGTGAGTGCCCAGTGAGTGCCCACTATGATCGTTGTTCTCCCACACCCTGAACCTCCTCCGTCCCCGTATCAAAGTCCAATGTAGTTGACGGGAGGAAAATGCTAAAAAGCATGAGTTGGCTGCAGTGGTTCTCATGCTGTGGCCAAGGACTAATCTTATTTTCAGTTTCCAATCTGTCCTGGTCCTTCTGCACACGTCTAGAATGCAGCTCCTGCCCACAGGCAACTTACTGTGTGAACTTGACAGGTTAAACCCCGTTAACGAGATGCGCTCACCAATCATGAGTTCATCGCATTTGGATGTCACAGCAATATCGTGTTGTTAAGAATGTTTCTAAACACTTGTTCTCAATTTCTGTCACGGACTAGTAACGAGAGTTCTCAGACCACACTCAGCGTGGCGGGTAGTGATTAGCCGGGGCCCGTGAGCTGAGCTCCATCGGGCTGAACTCCTCTGAGCTCCAGCAATCTGAGAGTGTACTTAGCCTTAGAGAAAACTGATACGCCTCTTCCCACGTATCCAAGGAACCAGAGGTATGCTTACAGTCCCAAACTCCACGACCCTGTCTCCAACCCAGGTCTTCGGCTGAACAATCTGTGTTGGGGTCAGGGTCCCCCCTATGCTCCTTCCGGTGGCTAGTCCCTGTATCTTTTTTTTTATTTTTTTTCCAACGTTTTTTTATTTATTTTTGGGACAGAGAGAGACAGAGCATGAACGGGGGAGGGGCAGAGAGAGAGGGAGACACAGAATCGGAAACAGGCTCCAGGCTCTGAGCCATCAGCCCAGAGCCTGATGCGGGGCTCGAACTCATGGACCACGAGATCGTGACCTGGCTGAAGTCGGACGCTTAACCGACTGCACCACCCAGGCGCCCCGGCTAGTCCCTGTATCTTTCCACTCTTTCTCCCCAGCCCAACCTGGCACAGAGATGCACAAAAGAAAAACCTACTTGCATGGGATAACCATTTGATAAACTAATTCATGCTACCATGTTAGAGATTTGATGGGGGAGGGGAGGGGCTTAAGAAGGCATTTGAGTTACAAAATAGTAGTAAAGGGAGGATAATCATCCCTATAAAGAAACATCAGACAGTTGCAAGTTTTGGTGAGAATGTGAAGGAACTGGAATCTTCATACACTGCTAGTGGGAACATAAAATAGTGTAGCTCTTCAGAAAACGGCCTGGCGTTTCTTCAAAACGTTAAACAGAGAGTTTCCGTAGGACCTAGAAATTCTATTTTGAAGTATCTACCCAAGAGAAATAAAAACATCAGTATACACACACACACACACGCACACACACACACACACAAAGCCTGTACGTGAATGTTTACAGCACCATTATTCATAACAGCCAAAAAGTAGAAACAACCCAAATGTCCATTCAAAGGCGAATGGAAAAATAAGATGTGGTGTAGTCATAAAATGGAATACTATTCAGCAATAAAAAGAACTGAGGTACTGATCCATGCCACAAAATGAATGAAACTTGAAAACACGCAAAGCGAAAAATGACAGGCAGAAAAGGCCACGTATCGTATGATCCCATTTATATAAAATGTGCAGCAGAGGCAAGTCCACAGAGATTGAAAGAGGATTAGTGGTTGCCTACAGCCGGGGGAAACGAGGAGTGACTACTACCAGGCATGGGCTTTTTGTTTTTGGAAAGACAAAAATTATCAAAAATTAAATTGTGATGGGGGCGCCTGGGGGGCTCAGTCAGTTGAACGTCCGACTTCAGCTCAGGTCATGATCTCGCAGTTCGTGGGTTCAAGCCCTGCCTCAGGTTCTGTGCTGACAGCTCAGAGCCTGGAGCCTGCTTCGGATTCTGTGCCTCCCTCTCTCCCTGTCCCTCCCCTGCTTGTGCTCTGTGTCTCTCTGTCTCAAAAATAAATAAATAAATAAATACATACATACATACATACATACATAAATACACATTAAGAAAAATTAAATTGGGATGGAAAACAATTGAATTGTGATGATGATTCCATAACCCTGTGAATACAGTAGAAAACACTGAACTGTATACTTTAAATGAATAAATTATGTTTGTTAATGATATCTCAAGAAAGCTTTTCAGAGTAAGGATATTAACACTTAATTATATATGTTATTATACATGATGAGATGTTTCAGTTCAGCAATAGTTTGGGGAAAACTACTTCCAGAAGCACCACACCACATAGGGATAATCCATATGCAGACTATACATAAAAAAAAAATTTAATGTTTATTTGTTTTGAGAGAGAGAGAAAGTGTGTGTGTGTGTGCGCGCGCGCGCGCGCGCGCGCAGGCGCACAAGCAGGGGAAGGAGGAAAGAGAGAGGAGAGAGAGAATCCCAAGCAGGCTCCACACTGTCAGCACAGACCCTGATGTTGGGCTTGATCCCTCGAATCATGAGATCATGACCTAAGCCAAAATCAAGAGTCGGTCACTTAACTGACTGGGTCCCCCAAACCCCCTTACGTAAAAATTTTAAACTGCATCGACAAAAAGACTGGAGCAACCCCCTTACAATATGAAGAGCAAGCATTGCCTTCGTTCTGTGGAAGTAATTATTTTTTTCCTCAAACCAATTCTTCTTTATTTAAAATGTTTTCCTGTATTTTTGGTGTTTCATTTTATAATAAAAAAAAACACGACCCCAAAACGTATAGGGAGGTGCTCTTTTTTCAATATTTTTTACAATTTTTTTTTTAGTTTATTCATTTGTTTTGAGAGACACAAAGAGAGCGAGCGGGGTAGGGACAGAGAGAGAGGGCGAGAGAATCCCAAGCAGGCTCCGCACTGTCAGCATTGAGCCTGATGAGGGGCTCGAACCCACAAACCATGAGATCATGGCCTGAGCTGAAAACAAGAGTCGGACGCTTAACCGACCGAGTCACCCAGGCGCCCCTGGAAAGTGCTCTGTATATATAACCCGAGTCGATCCGTATGTGTTGACCCATGTTGACATGAAAATCTAGCCCTTGGGAAGTGTTGAAGACACATTGCTGTAGCAGACAGGGATTGTGTTATCTTCCCTTCCGGAGGTGCTCACGAGGGTGGGCACTGGGAAGCCCTACAGAGAGAAAAGAAACACCCCGTGATGTTCCAGAGACCCCTGTACTGGAGCCAGGACGTGGCTGCCATTTACTCTTCTGAGACAGCTTGTACTGACATTTGGGTTTATAATTCTAGGTCCTCTTAACCTGCCAAGCGAGAGACTTGGAGGGAGCGTTCATTTGGGATTCATCTGGGGGTGGCCTTTTAAGTGTCTGCCCTGGCAAAGGGAGATTCTGCTGCAGGTTTGCGTTTGTTTGCTTTTTCGTGGCACTCCTCTCCCTTCCAAACTTACTTTTCTCATCTTCCTTGAATCTAGTGTCCTCAAACAAATAACGAATTGCAGGTACACATAACTGCTTAGCTATTTACAGAGCATTTGCAGTGTAAATACAATGAGCTCAAGAGTATTCTTGTGTAAAGTGCTGACAAATATTTGTTCTGCTGAGGAGAGCCCCAGCCCTCCCAGGCTGGGATGGCTCTGGGGCCGGCCAAGAACAGCCTTGGTGCAGGCCCCAGGCCACTAGCTCGGTGCTCCCCTCACACTTCGGCAGCCAAGGCAGCTGACCTCCTAACTCAGCGAAATTAAAAAAACACTCAGTCACAAATGGATGTTTAAACAGTCTCATTCCTTGGCTTATCTCAGAGTCTGTGTTTCTGAAACAGAACTTAGTTTGGGAATAAAATTGTACTTTCCTTCCTGCGCTTGCCAGGTCAGAGTGGCCCATACCTGAAGCTGTCACTGTTTGCCGAGCCCTCCAGACCCTCTCCCGAACCCACAGTGTTGGAGACATCCCGGGGCGGGGGGGGGGGGGGGGGGGAGGGGGGTGGCGGTAAAGGTGCCACTGAAAGCCACAAAGAAATCTCAGGACGAAAACTCATAACAGAGTTACTTTCCTGAATGACATCAGTCTGGGTGCAGAGAGAAGAGAAGGGGTAGAAAGAAAGTGAAGGGAGAGCTTTTCCACAAGGGAAATGCCAAAGTTCCAGAACCTTTCAATGGCTTCCCATTGCTCGAAAGATAAAGCTCACGTTTGTCCTCGAAGGCTGTGGGACCAGTCCGCCATACTTCTCCATCTTGCTCACTTCCCCCTGCTCTCTGTAATCCAGCCGTGCTCACCATACCCCCTCCCTGAACCAGGTCTTTGCTGTCTTCTGCTGCCACCTCGCTCTCCTTCCCATCTCTGCTAGATAATACCGTGCCATCCCTCAGGGTTCAGGCCAGGAGTCAAGTCAGTTCCTCAGGAGATGCTTCCCTGACGTCCTGTCCAGTTCAAATCCCCTGAGCATAGGCGCTCTGGGTGTCCTGCACCTCCCCTGTCAAGGTTACAG
Source organism: Felis catus (assembly GCF_018350175.1). Taxonomy (NCBI): domain Eukaryota; kingdom Metazoa; phylum Chordata; class Mammalia; order Carnivora; family Felidae; genus Felis; species Felis catus. Next base: position 21,029,902 of record NC_058385.1, on the reverse strand, counting down.
TTTTTGCAGCCATATTGGTGTTTGATTGTTTCTCTCCCTTGACCAAACAGTAAGCCTGTAAGATCAAGAGTCGGAAATATTTTGACTCTTATGGCTTCAACAATGTCTCGGGCATAATAGGCATTTAGTAAGTATTGAATGAATGAGAGAATGAATGAAGCCAGGCCTTAACTCAAGTCTTTCCCCTCGAAAGCACGTTTCCTTTTTTTTTTTTAATATTTTTTTTAATGTTTGTTTATTTTTGAGACAGACAGAGACAGAATGCAAGTGGGTTAGGGGCAGAGAGAGAGGGGGAGACACAGAATCCAAAGCAGGCTCCAGGCTCCAAGCTGGCAGCAAGAGCCTGATGCGGGGCTCGAACCCACAAGCTGCGGGATCATGACCTGAGCCGAAGTCAGACGCTCAACTGACTGAGCCACCCAGGTGCCCCAGAAAGCACGTTTTCTTAAAATAACATTTACTGGATGGAGCACCTGGGTGGCTCAGTCGGTTGAACATCCGACTTCGGCTCAGGCCATGGTCTCCCAGTCTGTGAGTTCAAGCCCCATGTGGGGCTCTGTGCTGACGGCTCGGAGCCTGGAGCCTGCTTCAGATTCTGTGCCTCCTTCTCTCTCTGCTCCTCCCCCACTCGTACTCTATATTTCTCACACACATACAAAAGTAAATAAACATTTTTTAAACATTTAAAAGAACATTTACCGGAAAGGGAAAAGCCTAATCACATAAAAAGGTAGGAAAAGAACACTCAAGGTAGAGACTACCAAGTACAAAGACTCAATGTTCCAGAAAGAGAAAGGCAGCTGGGAGGTAGAGTGAGCGAAGGAGGTGTGATCACAGGCCATAGAGCCTCTCCTCTTCCCATCTCTCTGAGACTGATGACCTCCCAACCCTATTGGGGTATATTTACAAATACACTGGTGTGACCCTGACATTGCCCCCACCTCATCTCCACCACATCCCCCAACACTCCTCCCCCCCGCCACACACACACACACACACACACACACACACACACACACACACGCACACACACACAGAAAGAGAGAGAGAGAGAGAGCTGGCCACTGCCCTAAAATAAATTCTAAAAGAGGGGAAAACATCCTCATTTCACTTTGCAGAGGTGTTTTTAACTTTAATACCTCACCTATCTAGAACTTCAAAGTTTCTCTGTACCTGCAATGAAGGGGGGGGGGGGGGGGAAGCGGACTAACAGAGAAAGCATCAATAAGAAAAACGGTGCATTTGGCAATGGTGCAAAAGCATACTGCCTGAGGCTACTACTCAGGAAAATACACTAAAAAGAGATCCCAGAAAAGCCTTCAACTACGAGGGGAAAAGGTACAAGTTCTATTTTTTCAAATTTGTTAATGTTCGAGGGAAAATTGTTTTTAATTTAAATATGATGGAGACATCCCAGCCCAAGCATGTTTCTGGGGCATGCTAGCAGCTGTTGATCAATTCAGAGAATAGATGGTCAATATTCCATATCCTTTTGCTTCATTTAAATAGCCAGGCGCAGCAAAAACCTCAATTTCAAGCTCATGGATTTTCCCATTTGCTGCTCTAAGAGCCCATAAACATATGTATCTTTGGAAAACTATCATGTGTTTTCAACTTCCTGAAGAATTCTTGTAAAATATAACCGAACCACATTACCCTTTGTCCTGAGCTTTTATTCCACTAATGGACAAATTGGGAGGAGGCTGAGAACAAATGTGCTATTAATTACCCAGATGGCTTTTTAATAGAACCTTGGATTATTCTTCAGCCTCTAAACATTGTCCAGAAATTTCTTAATAACACTGGTGTGCAGGGCATTCCTTCCAGAAGAATAAAGATCTCATTGACTGGCAGGCTGGCTCAGTTATGTCAGGTTGGTTTAGGAGACGGTAGACAAAGGGTGGGTATTGTATAGACCAGAGACATGTCTCAGCTGCCCAGTCTCCTGAGCAATGACAGATTTTCTAATTCACTGCAGATTCTCACAAAACTGGGTGGTCAGCTTTGGAGAGGACCAACAGTGGGCCTATTGATTCTGGGTGGGAGCAACAGAACTCTGAATTAACCTGAATTGATTCAATACAACAGAGAGTCTTGGTATCGGATTAAAATTAGGATTAATACATTAAATGTTAGGTCAGAATGTTAAGTCCCAGTGCTGAAAGACCTACATGCAGTAAGTCGAAGCTAATGCAGGCAGGTATTTTAGGCAGGAGATAATCTGTACTTTTAAACTCTAGGAATACGTCACCCAAAATTCACCGGCCCAGATGAAGCCTTTTATGAAACTATGTGTTGTGTTATGGTTTGGGCTGCTTAGATCATAAACAGTCATTTTAAATGTGTGCCTCTTAAGTTCATCGTGTGTGTGTGTGCATGCGTGTGTGTGTGTGTGTGTGTGTGTGTGTGTGTGTGTATGTGTGTGTAGAGAGAAAGAAGCTTTCATCTGACATAGTAATGGCTGAGAGACAGCCTGGCTCATTATTTGTTCCCGCTTTTGTAAAATTATCTTGCCAGGGGCAAACTCTGCTGCTTCCAGCTTTCCAAGTAGACAGCAATTAACTTTCGCTGTGCTCTTTAGCAGACACATGCTCCTATTAAATCATGAAGGATGCAAACTACCATTTTGAATATGTTTTCCCAACTACTAGATGAACGTATGTATATTTAGGAAAATAAGATGAGAACTAAATACCTTACAGTTTCCTGGAGTAATTATTTTAATATAAAAATTTTAAACCCTCTGATTTTCAACCCATATTTAAGAAGTATCCAAAGAGCTATGTCTAAAGAAAAGAATATGAGGGGGCACCTGGCTGGCTGTGTTGGTGGAGCATGTGACTCCTGATCTTGGGGTCATGAGTTTGAGCCCCGCGTTGGGTGTAGAAATAACTTAAATGAATAAATAAATAAAATCTTTAAAAAAAAAAAAGAAAAGAAAAGAATATGAACATCTGTTGCAAAATAGTCAGGATACAACCAAGCAAAAGAGTTCGCAAATAAGCTGCGGTAAAAATAAAATATTGGCAAGCAATGAAACGGTGACATTTCTGGGGGGAGTGTATTTTCTTAAATGTTTAGCATCACTTGGATATTTTACTGCATACTTCGTCTTGCCTAAAAGAATGAAGTGATAAAAGATTGAAATGGTCTGTCGCAATTATCCAACACGTTACAGGGTACTTTTTTTCATTTTAAAAAATGAGATGCTTGTACTTAAATCTTGATAATTTACAAAATACACCTACCTATCGGTCTTCCTCTTTCTTTTGACCTTTCTCTATTCTCCTTGTCACGCAATCACACCCCCCCCCCCGCAAAGGGTCATGCAATCACCCTTTATTAAGGGTGATTTATTATCACCCTTAATAAATTTGAAAAGACTGTTGTATCTCTCTGTGTACTGCAACTTAGTTACATTATCATTTAAAAGCATTTGCAACCATAATGGTACGTTCATTTTGCCCTCACCTCGGAAGGATTGGCTTTCGTGTCTTCAGACGGACCCAATCATAAGTAACTTCTTATTTATAGTTTCAGTTTGAGGTTTAACCTGCCAGGGGCTCTTTGCCAAGTCTTACTAACCGAAATACAGTTTTCATTTCCATTTTCCATTTTGATCCAAGTTTGTTTTCCCAAAGCTGCCTCTTGCCTAGATTTCTAGCACCTGCACACTGACCCCTGGTGGCAGAAACTAGGCCCCGCAAACCCTCTTGCGCGGTAATTGCACTCCTCAGATGCAAAGTTCTCTTCCTGAACCACTCCATATTAAAACCCATCGTCCTGTATCTCATTCTCAGAGAGAATTACCTAGCAGGCTAGGTAATTCAGTTAACTAATCCAAAATAAGCTGTGAGTGTGGATTTCCATCCCTTCCCCGGTGCCGCAAAGTTTTATGGCAAAGGAGTTTCTCATACCCAGCTGGACAAAGGAGAAACTCTGGAGCAAGGGACCTTCACAGGCAAATCATATCACAGAGGTCTTCCATCCAACATACTCACAAGATTGGCTTGAGCCAGTGACACTTCCTCGACTCACGTAATAAGAAGAACAGAGGCTCAGTTTAATCCTGATATCTTGGTTTACAAGCTATGTGGTCTTAGACAAGCTACTTAACCTTCCTGAGTTCTCAATCCGCCTATTTGTAAAACCAGGATAGTGATGTTTTACCCTGAAGGATTGTTGAAAGGAATATGGATGCAGACTAACTGGAACGTAAGTCCTCGAATAAATGTTTGGCATTCTTATTTCCAAGGAAAAGATGAGGGCCCTCGTATCTGTAGGATCGTATGTTTTTGTTTCAAAAACCGCGTTGGGGACATGAAAAGAGTAAATGACATGGAGAGAGAACAGGACAAAAATATTTGAGGTGGGAATCGTCTCTGAGAAATCTGGGTCCTATAGGCAACACGTCTGTAGGGCAAAACAGCAGGTCAGTTTTTCGGTTGGAATAAGTCCATGTGCTGGTGGGTGTAGCTTCCAGAAGAGTGCTGGTTAACACCAAATCAGATTTCCATAGAAGCCCAGAGAACAGGCGACCCAGACAAATGGACAAGTGTTCAGGAGATGTTTGTTTACACAGACATCTTCTAACACTAAATAAGACAATAAGAATGCACACTCCTGCTCAGCATCCAAAAAAGCTAAAATGGAGTTAGGTAGTGTCTAGACGCCTTTGATCAAAAATCAGGGATTAGTGGTTACTGAATTTACTAACACAATTTTCCTTCCTTTTCTCCAATTATTTCTATTTTCAGCCTTCACTTTTAGGATTTAGTTACAGCATCTTGCACTGCTTAGTCAGCAGACATGTGCCATTTGGGGGATGCCATGATCCCCTTTTTCAAAATTAAATTTTGAAGCCTGAAGTGTCAAGTTTCATTTCTCATTTAGTGTAATTCTATGAGACTTTACTCAGCATTAAAAGACAAAGTCAGTACCCAGTGATCATCACGTGTTTTCAGGCTTTAAGCATCCTGACTCATGCTTGCTATTATTCTTTTCCCCATGCACTATCTACAAACCTTTATCAATTAGGTAAACACTCAGAACAAGACACAGAGAAATATAAGCTAACTTCCCTAATGGACACACAGTTTAGCTAAAGAGAGCCAATCTATGCAAATTAGCACTGGTAAAGTATTAGGGTATAAATTATACCAAAACCTCACTAGAACACTTTTTAATCGTTAGGTATTCCTTAAGAAAATAATCGGTACCTGAGGCCGTGCTGGCAGGTACTTTATCTTACTGCATTGTTTGGCTTGCCTAATGTTGTATTCCCTACAGGTCAGGATTTAATAACAGACCATCATCCATCGTAGGTGGCCCTGCATTTGCAATTTTCTGCAGTATCAGAGCACCTCTTTCATTACAAGACAGGCTCAACTGTAAGACGGCCCCAAAGACATAGACCCAGGGGGCAATTTTCCAGAGAGATTTCCCTGTAGATGCTTGTATGCCAGGGGGGTGGAAGATAAAGGGAGAACCTAATCCCTTTCTTGTGAAGCTCATGGTAAGTGAACATTCCAACTGTGTCTTCTCTCCTCAAACCCTTCCTTACTTGCTGCAGCTAACTGGTCACCCCTTCCCAGAGAGGGGGCTCCTGGGCAGAGGTTTAACTGCTGCTGAGAGAAAGGAAATTCTTCATTCAACCCTAGCTGCTATAGGGTGTAAACTGAGACTCATGGGGAACAGATACTATAGAAAAGATGAGGGATAGTAGTCACAGAAATGATCCATAGCTGGGGTGAGTTTTCCCTGCCTAGAGTAAGAGCTGCAAGTTCAGATGAGACCAGCCCCATATTCTCATCTGCTCTCCGATCTGGGTAGTTTTCCTCACATGACTTTATATTCATCACATTCTGGAGATTTCGAGCTTTTTGGGTTTTTTGACTCAGAGCTCCCCGTGTTTGGCAGAACTCTCTGTCCTGAAGAAAAGCCCAGTTGTTTTTCTCTTAGGCTAGACGATTATATATATCGTACACTGCTAACAAGAGATATCATTGGCTTCTAAAGATGAATTTTTTCTCCTTTTTAACACTTCTGAAATGGCTCCTTCCCCAGGTGAAAATCTGGCTTCGGTGGAGTTCTCTAAGAGGCAGTACAGATCTTTTGGGGGGAAATGATTCTCTCAGGCTCTGAGAAGTACAAGGTTGTCTGATACACGCATGGAAGATAAATTTGAACATTCTGCACAAAGACGCATAGAAACACGTTAGTTTTATGAATGATTGGAAGTCTAGACAATTATGAAACATTTCTATTTATTCTTTTCAGGAAATACTCAGATATGCAAGCCTGACTTCTTAAAATTACTTATGTGTACTACTTAATAAGAAATTGAAGCAGAATATAACTTTACTAAAGATATTTTTCCTATTATGGATGGGAAAAGATAAAAAGCTGAAGATGGCATTCACTGTAATGACCAAATTATCAATTTTAAAATTAGATTTTAATTTAAAATTGCACATTTCCTGGGGCGCCTGGGTGGCCCAGTCGGTTGAGCGTCCGACTTCAGCTCAGGTCATGATCTCACACTCCGTGAGTTTGAGCCCTGCGTCGGGCTCTGTGCTGACAGCTCAGAGCCTGGAGCCTGATTCGGATTCTGTGTCTCCCTCTCTCTCTGCCCCTCCACTGCTCATGCTCTGTCTCTCTCTGCCTCAAAAATAAATAAAAACATTAAAAAAATTTTTTTTAATTCCACATTTCCTGATCCCTGAAAATTTTCATAAATCCTCATTTCGAAATATGGTACCCAAGTCTCCAAGCTCCAGTCCAGGATTTTACTTAGAAGTTCTTTTCCCAAAGTCTGTTCATCATATGGGAAAGAAAAGAAGAAACCAGATTTTGGTAAAGAAAGACCTATTACATTTCATTGCCATTTAAAGGAAAAAAATATTTTGGCAGTGGGCAATGGTGCTTAAAACTTAAACAGTTGAGTTTGGTATTATTTAGCATTTAGCCAGATATTTACCTTTTTAAAAACCTGCTTCAAAAAAAATTGTCCCAGTTTTCCCTTAATTTTTGAATCAAAATGTATTTCAAAGAAAATGAAATCCATCTGCTCCTAGTTTATCCCCCCTAATTCCTCAACATTTTGTTTTGGAAGATCATCTGGCAGTTAAAAAGCCCTAATTAATCTCGAGGTTTTGTCATTTAATTATTGTATTTGACTAACAACTGTGAAATCACGAATTTGGAAAACTGCATATTTATTACAATCCTGAGCCCCTTAGATCTTAAAAAAGTGCTTTAACGAATAAATGAATGAATGAATGACAAGTAGGGGACACCTCAAAACAACCAGATATTACTTAAATAAGTTTTAAACTCTATTAGTAAACAACAATTGAAAATTTTACCCATGCTGTACACGTTAAATTTATATAGTTGTGTATGTATCAATTGTGTCTCAATAAAACTGGGGGGAAAAGAGAAAAAGAAAATTTTATCCTGGTACCAAAGACTTTCCTTCCTTCAAGTATTAATTTGGCCAATATAAATACAATTTTCATATATTTTTTAGACTCTATTATAAATTCTCATGTGCTCTATATACACCATTTTTTTAATGTAAATCTCTCCAAACTTTGAAAGAATGCACACGTTTACTAAAAGTATGGAAAAGATTAACAAAATGAAACTTCTCATTTAAGATGGGAATATACCAGTAAAAGTAGATAAGACTTATGAGCTGGCCACAGAATGTGATTCTAGAACCGCCAACAGTTAATAACATAAGAGCTCATGTGCTAGGCACTGTGTTCTGTGTACCATATACATCTTTTCATTTAATCCTCATGAAAACCCTAGGAGGTCATGCTTTTATCCCCGTTTTGTAGAATTGCAAACTGAAGTTCAGAAAAGTTGAATCAGTGATCCCAGGTTACACAGTTGGTGAGGTGAGCCCCAGTTTCAGCCTTGGGACTATGTGTGTTCAAAGCTGGTACTCCTAAGCATTCCTAAATTAAACTGCAGTAGGGGAGGCCTTTAATATTATTAATATAAATAAGCAGTCACTTCTCCCTTAAAGGATTTTCCCAACCCACCCTGCTCCTCGGACAATTGCTCCTGCCTTTGCCTGTGGGCTGTTTTTTGGTTACCAAGGAAGGTAAGTAAGAGATTAATGTCAAGGCTCCCGTAAAACATAATGCTATAAAGGTACCTCTAATCTGAATCTACATATTATCCAGGGAGATCATAGAAAAGCTCCTGGGGAACCACAAAAGTCAAATATAGTTATCAGCTGTGATCGCTTTTTAACTAGCTGCAAGGTGAAGTGTTTCTAGGATACAAGGAAGGGTCTTGTGTCTCTACTACCCTAGGACTAGACTGATCCCCCTGGTAGAGCGAGAGATTGCTGAAGACACTTTCTTAACTTACACGGAGACTGGGCAGAGTCATAAATGAAAATATAACTGTTCAATAAACACATTGCCCAAATGGAAAAGATAAAACCCTTTTTAGTGGCAGAAATCATGATTTGAGAGCACCAGGTGTATGGTTCCTTCTCTAGGTGGAAGTTAGAGGCTTTGGAAGAGAGTATCACTTCTTTCTCAGCCAGTAGTACGCGGATTGTTATTTCCAGTCCACAACTTGTACAATTTTATTTCTCCAGGTTTGCCCTTCTAGGAAAAGCAAGGTAAACATCTAATAATCATGAGATGAAAGTAGCTCATGAAACAAAAGTGTCTACTCTTTTTGCAGTTAGGCAACTTATCAAAGGGAGGTTCATACCGCGAAGTCCACAGAGATGGAGAACACTAACTTTCATCAGCGGGGCCTTATGACTTACATAAGAAGAGTGTAGAAGATTTCAAACCATTATCAGAGCCACTTCCACATCTAGTTTTAAGATCTGAGATCATATCTAAGGAAACTCCATTCCTTCGCTGGGTTTCTTAGAAGTAACCCACTCAGCAGATCGGATTAGCCACAGTTTCCAACCCAGATTTCACTTTTGTTTCCTTACAGAAATTCATTCCCCTCTTCAGATGCTCTGTCCCTATTGGCTTGTTCTGGAGTGATTATAAGCTGCTATGGTTTTTCTCTTAAGATTTGTTGAAATAGCCAAATTATGGAAAGAGCCTAAATGTCCATCAACTGATGAATGGATAAAGAAGATGTGGTTCATATATACAATGGAATACTACTTGGCAACGAGAAAGAATGAAATCTGGCCATTTGCAGCAACATGGATGGAACTGAGGGTATTATGCTAAGTGAAATAAGCCAGGCAGAGAAAGACAGATACCGTATGTTTTCACTCATGTGTGGATCTTGAGAAACGTAACAGAAGACCATGGGGGAGGGGAAGGGGAAAAAGAACAAAGCTACAGAGAGGGAGGAAGGCAAACCATAAGAGACTCTTACGGGCTGAGAATAAACCAAGGGTAGATGGGGGGTGGGGAGAGGTGAAAGTGGGTGATGGGCAGGGAGGAAGGCACTTGTGGGAATGAGCACTGGGTGTTGTATGGAAACCAATTTGACAATAAATTAGATTTAAAAAAAGATTTGTTGAGATGATAAGACTGCTCAGAACCAGATTCACTAGCTTAAGTCAGGCCATGTCATACCTCAAAACTAACCCTCATCTTCTCCTCTCTAGATATCCTGCATATCTTTAAATACAGCTCAAGTGTCCCTTTTACCATTGAAGCTTCCTCTGATAATCCTCATGGAAAATGTTTGCTTCTTCCTCTGTAGCACTCATGTGGCATAATCACACATTTCCTGGAACAGTTAATAATCTTTTTCCAGGGAAGGAACTAATATACAACCAAATCAGTCGAAATCCCCCCCAAATTGCACCTGGGTCACCAAACCAGCATGGTGCCTTCCACACAGTATCTGCTCAGTAAGTCAGAATCTAAGTTCTCTACACTCTGTGGACAGCTCATGATGCTAGGGTTACTAGGCTTATGTGGATACTCTTTAAAATGCAACCCGAATGTCTAAATAAACAGTGCAATCTCAGGGAGCCCAGCTGCTGAAAGCTAACCCAGAGGATTTGGGAGGACTCTGGGAAACTAGGTTAAAATTAGTCTTCTCTCCCCCATTAGAATGTCCCATGGAGTGTTGTACATTGTTTTTCTTTCACACAAGCAAAATTATTTTTACAAAGGAGATTTATATGTACAACCTTAGGTATTTTTCATCCCTAAACCAAAGTCTTCAAGACCTGCTGGAATTGGGCTTTTTCTAAGTATAGTTAACTCCAGATCCTGGGCTTGTCTTTAGGTTTGACTGGGCAACATTTTAAAATTAAAAAATAATAAAGCTGGTGGTTGTTCAAAAAGTGAAACATGGAAGGGCGCCTGGGTGGCTTAGTCGGCTAAGCATTCGGCTTGGGCTCGGGTCATGATCTCACAGATGGTGAGTTCGAGCCCTGCATTGGGCTCTGTACTGACAGCTCAGAGCCTGGAGCCTGCTTCGGATTCTGTGTCTCCTTCCCTCGCTCTGCCCCTCCTCTGCTCATGCTCTGTGTCTCTCACTCTCTCTCAAGAATAAATAAACGTAAAAAAAAATTTTTTTTTAAGTGAAACATAGGATTACCAAAAAAGTCAGCAATTCCACTCCTAAGTATATACCCAAGATAACCGAAAACACGTACACAAATACTAATACACAAATGTCCATGACATTGCTGTTTTCAGTAACCAAAAGGCCAAACAACCCAGTGTCCATCAATGGTTGAATGAATAAATAAAATGTGTTTTATACCTACAATGGAATATTACTTGGCCATAAAAAAGAGTGAAGCACTGATACATGCTTAAAAGCATTATGTTACGTGAAAGAAGCCCCACATAAAAGGTCACATATTGTATATGTGTATTTCCTATCCACTGATAGGAAACGTCCAGAACTGGTATGCTGTACGGATTTCACTTTGATCCAAAAAATAATAGCAAAGCTTGTCTGACACCTATAGCTCCTCTAGTCCAAGATCCCACAGAAGCAAAGAGAAGGGCAACCTAACTCAGGCACGGGAAACTTCTTGAAGAGGCTGACAGCTAAGCCAAGAACTGAAAGGCAAGTAGGATTTAAACTAAGCGGGTAGACTGATGTGGGTAGGGCAAGAAAAGGGAAGAGAAAAATATCCCAGGAAGGCGTGTGTATAGCGCTGATATAAATTATTTCCCCTCACCCATAAAATCAAATTAACAAATGTGTATTAATTATTTATTATTGTGGGAACCATGAAAGGTGCTGGGAGAAACATAGGCCAAAAAAAAAAAAAAAAAAAAAAGACATGGTCTTACAAGAGAAATAAAACGAACATTTATTGAGTGCCTTCCAGCCTTCCAAATGATGGATATTTTACATATATTTTCACAATTCTTTTTTTAATTTTTTAATGTTTATTTAATTTTAAAAGAGACAGAGAGACAGAGTGTGAGCGGGGGAGGGGCAGAGAGAAAAGGGGACACAGAATCTGAAGCAGGCTCTAGGCTCCGAGCTGTCAGCACAGAGCCCGATGCGGGTCTCAAACCCACAAACCATGAAATCATGACCTGAGCTGAAGTCGGATGCTCAACTGACTGAGCCACTCAGGCGCCCCACAATTAATTCTTTAAACATACCAAAGAGGTGAGAATAACGAACCCTACAGAGTTAAGTAACTTGCTCAATATTGCACAGCTTGCAAATGGAAGAGACGAGGTTCAAATCTAAGTGTGTCTGACTCCAGAGCCTACATTTTTGCCAAGACAGGAGGCTGTCAATCATAAAGGACATCATTATAGCTGCTGAAAGTTGAAAAACTTATTAAGGCATCAGTGAAGGGAGGTCATAAAGTAGAACACAATGCTCCTCGTCAGTGACAAAGGCCATGGAAAACACTGGGACCAGACCTCGAGAGGAACAGAAGTCCCAGATCCCAGATCCCAGGGTCAGAAGTAGAGGTGAGGAGAAAAAGGCCTGCACATCACCTGCTCCTGAAACCCTACCCCAATCCCTATTATATTAAGCTGATAGAGCCTCCTCTCTGCGCCCTGAACCTACCCCATCAGAGCACTCCACAAATTCAATGTTTGGTTTTGAATCTTTATTTGCACCCCAGGTCCATCATTTACTAGCAGTGGGTATGCTACAGAAAGGTGTGTGACTCCCTGTGCCTGGGTGTACACAAAGGAAAAACTAGAATAATATTGGTAATAATTCTGGATCAAATGAATTCATACCTACAAAGTACTTAAGGGTCTACAAAACAGCAAGTGCTTAATAAATGTTGTTGTTGCTGTTGATGTCTCTGTGTTACTGTTTCCCTTATCAGGAATTCTCAGCTTCTTAAATCCAGGGCATATCTTTCTTTTTTTTTTTTTTTTTCTTTTTTATATCCAGCCTCTAGCACCAAGCCTAGAACACAGTTGGTAAATAGAAAGGTTTCAGTCAGGGCAGTAGTGGACCCACTGCTCTGTTGATTAGTGGAATTTTCAGGACCAAGGCTGTGACATCCTCTAAATTCTCACACTTTTGTTGTAAACCCCTTGACAACTGTAAAATAGAGATTGTCAGTCGTCAAATATTTAGTGAACACCTACTATCTGGCAGGCCCGGCACTGAGGATACAGGGTTCTCTAAACTGCCAGAACTAAATTCAGTCTGGATGGTTATCATTCAGTTGAGACAGAGGGAAAAAATAAGAATGCACACACTTACACAGTCTCTAGGGAAATACCTGTGCAGTGTCAAAGTTTTGGCTATCATTACAAAGAAAACATTGCTACTCATGTACAAAACAAACTATGATCCATTAACTCAGCACAGAAGTCCTTTTTGGCTCCAAAAAAGCTGGCACCCAAACAAGTTTTGTAGTCACACTGCCAAAAAATACCTGGCTGATACATTTTAACATCCTTCCTTGTTTTCTTTCAGACATATTTCAGTAATAGCCTGTCTGCAGGTACAAGATGCTTACAGGAAGTGATTAATCTTTCATGAGGCTATTCTACTATTCCTCAATGCAATACGATAAGAGCTTGAAGGGACAGGCACCCTCGTGTCAGTGCATGCTTCAAGGAAAGGAAGTTTTCATGGGAGATAAATCTGATCACATGATAGCAGCCGATGATAAAATCTCTTTTTTAAAAGAAAGCAACCTAACAGGACAAAACCACTCTGGGAAGGAAAAAAACAATAAAAAGCCCACCTCTAAACCTAAAACTTCTTTTTTTCTGGTAGGAGGCCAGATGGGATCCTTGGACATCATGAAACGCTACAGCTGGAAGCTGAACGGTTCATCTATACCCCCAGCCCCCCACATGTAGATACTGGAGATGAGAAAGGCTCTTGTTTGCTGTCTGAAGCAGGTGTGGTTGGACTAAATGGGGAGAAGATGTCCAGCTGGAAGAACCCATCAACCAGCTGCCCAGGGCAGTCTGCTTAGATAAATACCACCTGTTACTAAACAGCCAGAGAAAAATTAGTCATATCCCAGGAACCTGCTGATTCTCTCTATTATGCTGAAGCTTTTGTGTCTTCTGACATCCCAAATCCCATGTGTCTTAGAGCGATAGTCATTTTCACTGTGCTTAATTTGATTCTAGACAATGGCAGAGGCTTTTGAAGCATTAGGTTAAAGTATTTCCTGGGGGCTGGGAGCAAATACATGAGAGAATAATAAATAACATAGAAGAAGAGGGCAGTGACTCCAAAAAGTACCTTTTAACTCAACAACAATCTCAGCGCCCTACAGAGTCTGTCTCCTTTGATGGACAGAGCACGGCCTCATATTTTATATGCTGTTCCCTCTCCCTCATTGCTCCCAGCTGGACCGGCCCTCTCTTGAGCACTATGGTCAAATACACACACGCACGCACATACACACTTAGACACACACATAGACACACACTCACTCCTTTACTCATGCTGTTCCCATACCTGTAATGTCTTCTCCTGAACTTTCCAAAACCCACTCTTCAAGGCCCAAATGAAATCCTGCTTCTCCTGGAGTGTTCCCTAAAAATTTTAGTTCAAAATGATTGTCTCTTACCCACTATAGCACTGAACGTCCATGTGGTACATTTTGCACTAGAACTTGTTGCTTTCTCCTCTTGTCCCAAGTAGACCTCATCCCCAACAAGATTCTGCGAGTGTAAAACCCACCCCCTGGAGGCCTACCCCTCATCCAATACAAAGTTAGGCATACAGCAACCCCATAAATGTACTCTCAACTGAAATAACACTGACCTCAAAAGTTATTTTAGGATGACAGGCAAAATGCTAGGTCTAAATAAGAGATCCCATGTGAAAAGGCTTTTGCTGATTTTCACCTTCAAGCTACCAAAAGTCAATGTGCTGAAAGCCCTGGGCATGTAGCCAAAAGGCTTGGGACTGAATCTTGATTTTCCTAGTTATTAACTTTAGGACATTAATTAACTATGGTATTAATTAATTACTAACACTAATGATATCAGTTCCCTCATCCGTAAAATGGAACTCACAACGTCTAAATCAGGGTTACTATTATTGGAAAGCTCCAATGAAGCAACTTTTACGACTACTGCAGTTATACGCATTGCCAAAACCACGCATTTGTGGTTCTTCAGTAAACTGCACAATTCCTTCGACATCCAACTGATCAGAACAAAATGACTTATTCTTCTAGACTGACATTTTAGGCTTCACAAACTTGGCTGATTATCAGAACCAGCCGGGGACCTTGTTAAACTAGGTTGCTGTATCTCGGTTTTGGAGATTCTAATTCAGGAGGCCTGGGTGGGCTCGAGTGAATTTAACAATTAGCCAGGTTTGGAACTACTGGATGGAAGCATTTTTGTCCGTATTTGTTTTTCTCAGTATCTGACTAATGAAAAGTTATTGGGATTATGAGCTTTTAGAAATATATCTTAAACTGTAAGAAACCCATTGATAGTGTGATTCAACTTAAAAATAGGTTTTATCTCCTAAGCTTTTTGTGTAATTAAAATTTATATAGGCACATACACACACACATATGCAGGAGGTTAATGTGGAGTGAGTGTGTGTGTGTGTGTGTGTGTGTGTGTGTGTGTGTGTGTGTGTGTGAGTTTCCTGAAGGTATGTGCTGTAATTACCCAGTATTCCGGAACCTCTCATATATCAATTTATCTCTGTAATCTGATCATTTGCTAGAGTCAGGGTATGTCCCATTTCCATCCCTCCACAAAGTTCACTCGTCTTTGTAAAATAATTACTCCAACTAAGAAATAAGACAAAAAGTGAAAGAAAAGTAACATACCAAGAAAAAAGACAAAATCCTAGGCACGCGACATTTACTTTTTAAAGAAGCAATTTGGGGCACTTTCCTACCTGAAAATCTGCCAGCATCATGCAGCCTTGAGCGGAGAATACAGGCACTCCTAAGAAAGCCCTCCATCCAAGGCATTTAGTGCCTCAGCTGGGCAGAGGTCAAGGCAATCAACAGTAGTTTAGACTCAAAGAAGAAAACCGGCTCAATTAATGTGACAGACACAGGAAGAGTCATCCCATTTAGAAGCAACAAAACTTTGAGAAGAATTTGGTTGCTGAGAGTTAGCTAATACGTGCAGATACCTGCGACCCCCATCCTTTTCAAATGTATCTGGTAAATCCACCAGATTTACAAGCATTGTACTGCACACAAGTTCCCCATAGAGAGTCCACAAAAATCAACTCAGTCTCTTTCTAAAAATATTGCCAGACATGGCTTCTGGCACAGAGGAAACAGAGCATCCCTTTGCCTGCCCCCCCCCCCCCCCGCCCCGTGTAAGGAAAGCCACCAACTCTCACAGGAGCAGATTGTTTCAACTTAATTGAATGAAGTAAACTTGGGGAAATACCTGACATTGCCAACTTGACCTCTGCTAAGCCTTTTGAACTTCAATCACTGTCCTCCAACACAAAGCTTTCTATGAGGCTTTCAGCTATTTCCCCCCCGGTTACACAGGTAGCTTATCTTCAGGCTTGCATGGTTTCAGTTCTCATTTCTGACCTGATTGTGAAGCAAGTATTATTTCCGTGCTGGGTTTTATGACTAAGCCTGCAGAGGTATTTGCTGGTTTGATTGAGTAAAGAGCATCTCATTTCAGTTTCTTATCCACCAAGATCCAATAACTTATTTTAAAGAAAAAAAAAGTTTTAATTTATGAGAATGCAAAGGGAAAGACTCAAATTAGCACTAGTCAGAAACTGTCCAGCATCATAATCTTTGGTGTTTTGTTTAGATTTCAAAGTTAAAAATATAATTTGTAACGTGGGTTGATAAAGATGAAGATTGTTCCCAATAACAAAGTGCAGATGGTAAGTACAAAAAAATGCCTGAATTTCTGGAACAAGCAGAAATACTTATTTCTTGTCTCACTCCCCCACAGAAGTAGCAAACATTCAGGTTAATGTCTGAAACATTTTGAAGTAATTACCAATCCTGGCAAATAAGATGTATTTTTTAATGTTTATCTATTTTTGAGAAAGAGAGAGAGAGAGAGAGAGAGAGAGAGGGAGTGGGAGAGGGACAAAGAGAGAGGGAGACACAGAATCTGAAGCAGGCTTCAGGCTCTGAGGTGTCAGCACAGATCAAGATGTGGGGCTCGAACTCATCAACCACAAGATGATGACCTGAGCCAGAGGTGGACACTTAACCGACTGAGCCACCCAGGGGCCCCTAAAATGTATTTTTAATCTGACATTAAAGATGTGAATAGTAGTTATTTTAAGTGGTGTTTAGTCCTACCTAAGCGTCTGATTCTAGAGTACATGTACCTTTTAGAATTATACCAGAAAAAATTTAAATGTATGAAACACTCAAAATCATCCAGTTCTTTATTGCAAAGTAAAACAAAATGCAATTTGCCCTTAGCAGATTGTCAGTTATACAAAAGACTGCTAACAGCCAGCTCCATGGGGAAAATATACAAATACAAATTTACAAATACAAATCGTGGGGAAAATAGACAAATTTTGTGGAAAGTAATTTGCTTGTCAATATCTACTGAAATTCAAAATGTGCATATTTGGCAAGGCTATTCAATGAAAAATTGTTTACATCAGCAAAAAGAAGAAAAAACCTAATAGAGGAAAAATATAAAAAATAAATAGGGGAATGGTTCCATAGTAACAATACACAGACATTGAAATGTTAAAAAAAAATCCTGCATGAAGTGACCTAGAAAAATATCTATACTATTGTAAATAAAACTGATTCTAGATAAGTATATTTAATAATGTTATCATTTAGGGTATCTGATGTATACAGGCATATAAAGTATAAACCTAGGGAAAAAAAAGGAAGAATCACATCAAATAGCTAGCCAATAGTTTTTAACCCTGAGAGGAGAAAAACATACAGCTGGAAGGGGTCTTTAGCGCCTTTATTTAATAAAATCCAAACTTAGATGACAGGTGAATTCTATTTATTTTGATCTTTCAGCATATTTCAAAATATTTTTAAACTATAAAAGTGTTTGGAAACCAGAAACTCTTATTTAAGTAAATATTAAAAGAAGTAAATACTTATTCTCATCTGCAGAAATAAAACATCTGTGAAATAATTAACCTCTTAATTTAGGCAGAATTACATTTGTTAAATTGAGTTACATCAACTTGGATTCTTTTCCTTTGCCATCTCTTATCATGATATCCAGTCAGTCTAAATATAATAACATGGATATTTTATTTCTTTCTGTATATTTGAAATGTAAGTTGGTTGAAGGAATACACACATTGCTTGTGTTATAAATTTACATGGTAATTGCCAAGAGTTGCCTCAAGAAACTTTATTATGTTGTTTGGTCCAATGAATGGAAATAATCTTCTTTTAAATAAAACTGTGAAGGGGGGTGCCCAGGCGGCTCAGTCGGTTGAGTGTCTGACTTTGGCTCAGGTCATGATCTCTCGGTTAGTGAGTTTGAGCCCCGTGTCGGGCTCTGTGCTGACAGCTCAGAGCTTGGAGCCTGCTTTGGATTCTGTGTCTCCCCCTCTCTCTCTGCCCCTCCCCTGCTCACGCTCTCTCTCTTTCGAAAATGAATAAACTTAAAAAAAATTTTTTTTAAACTGTGGAGGACTATGGGATGGAATATTATAACATTCCCAGTAAATGTTTTGATTATGAGTTGTTTCATTTTGCTTCATAAAAATAAAACATACTTATGGGCTCACATCCTACTGAAAGAAAATAGATTATCACACAACAGGTTTTTGTTCGTATTTTCCAAAGTTACACACCTTATTTCTAAAGCTGCCCAAATTTCTTATCAAACCAAAAATGTGAACATTAGCCAAGCAAACAAGTCTCCATAGCCTCATAAGTGTCATAGAGGGATGTTAGTATTGGCAAGAAAAGTGCATGAAATCTCTTTCTTCTGCCACAAGTGCGTGGAATTTCCTGGCATTCCATTTCATCAGAATATCAGTTTAACAGTTGAGTTCGGCAATGCCCAAGCAGGCAAGAGTCTTAGGAGTCCATATGTATTATAACACCCACACAACTGAGGTAACAGATAACTCTAACATAGTTTTTTGCATAACAGAAAAATTTGCAAATTAGTATGTTTACCAAATTTTCGTTCTCTTTTCCCCTTCACTTTTTTGAATGCTACAACTTTACGTGGCCTTGAGAAATCTGTTTAACTTTTCTGAGTCTTGGTTTCTCATCTGCATGATCTTCACCATAAAGGTTTACTGTGAAAATCAAGTGAATATGTTGCTTACAACAGTACATAGCTTAAAATAACTTCTCCAAAAATAGTAGTTTCTTGTTGTAATCCATATATATTAAAGGTAGCAATACCAGAATCAAGAGTAGTACTCTACTCCACTATATATATAGGGCAATACACCTCAATCTCTAGAGAGTAAAAAAATCAAATCCAAACTTTCAAAATGAAGATTTGGGAAGCCCACCCACTAAGAATTCCGATTTATTCCTTCTGGGATCAGGCATGGGAATAGGAAATCTTCATTCCTCATGAGCATCCCAAGTGACTCTGACAAGGAGCAGGAATTCAGGAGGAGCAACAGAGAGCCTTCAAGGAAGGAGAGGAATAGAATCCATGGCCCCTCTTAAAATATGTTCAGTCTTTAGAAATATTAACTGCTTTCTCCTGACCCTGAGACCAAGAAATCTTTTCCTAAATCTAATTTACATTTATGTCATGCCAGAAAAAAAAAAAAAAAGAAAGGAAAGAATCAGAATGGTTCCCCTACTTCATCTCTATCAATTCTGTGTTTTCTCCCAACTTTAATGGTACATTCCTCTATGCCTTATATGCCCTTTCTGCTCCATTAGGTTTTGTTCCTTTGGATTCCCATTAATGTTGCTTCCTTTTGACATTATTGGTGTAGGATTGGAAGATTAAGATAATTACTGAAGACCTGCACATTTAATCCCTACGTATTGATCCCCTAAATCTAAAAGTTTTCACAGCTCCATCAGAACCTGGGAATTTCACATCAGCCCCTATGTCCTCCATGTCAAACAACAGAGGAATCTCTCACTTGCCCACTTCCCCCCACATCATCCCTCCTCGGGTCTACCTCTCCTGCTGAACAGTGGGCCTAATGAATATCTTGCCCTCAGACAGAAGGCGGACCCACACTGCACGGGGCCTAAAGCCTATCCTATGGGGGGTGGGGAGGGGGCACTCTTAAAGAATACAAAAAGAAATCTTACTTTGCACACACACACACATACACACACACACATCATGTGAATTCAAGGCCAGATCCCCTCTCAGATCCTTAGAAGTTGTAATAGACTATTTTGTGCCCTATCCTCTCAAACCATATATTGAAGCCCTAACCCCCAATGCAACTGTATTTGGAGATAGGACCTTTTAAGGGATAATTAAGGTATAATGAGGTCATAATACCTTATGTATGTACCGGATACAATACAACTAGTGTCCTTATAAGAATAGACAGAGAAACCAGGGATGTGCATGCACAGAGAAAAGGCCATGTGAGGACACAGAGAAATGGTGGCCATTTACGAGCCAAGGACAGAGGCCTCAGGAGAAACCAGCCCTGCTGATACCTTGGTCTCGGATTTCTAACCTCCTAATTTGTAAGAAAATGAATTGCCGCAGTTTAAGCCATCCAGTCTGTGGAATCCTGTTATAGCAACCCGAGTGTACTACTACACAAGTGGTCCATGCAGTTGGGAGACCTGAAGCTAAGGTGCCATTAGCTTTTTGCCATATCCTCCTGTCCTACCAGGCAAACTGAATTTCACGTCACCATTACAGCAATTCCAACCCTGACTCCAGACCAGTGGTTCTCAGTTTGCTGAATACACTCATTCTTAAAAATCCGGTTCAAATATTATGCTCTTCTCTAATCTCTGTAAATTATGTATATCTTCCCTCCCCCATATCATATCCCACAGGTGTCTGCACCTCTTTTGCTGGCTTTATTTGATTCTGTCTTATACTGTCATCAGTCATTATACTTATTATACTATGATATGCATGTTATCATTCATATGCATTAATATTTATGTTAATTTGTAATTATAATCGTCATTTTAATTCGTTGTTTAAAAAATTTAAATTCTCTGTGGGAAGAGATTATGTCTAATTCCATGCCTAACACAATATTTGCACACAGGAAGCCATGAACAAATGTTTATTAAATTGACTGATACTTATAAAAAGCCACGAGGTCTTTAGTGAACAGAACATGACAGTTAATTATCTATGTACTTAGCTGCCTACAGAGAATATACATAAAATCAAATTTTACAATTAAAAAGGTCTTAGAGATCATTTATTGCCAGTTTCTTATTTTACCATTCTACCAAGCATCACTCAGTGAGTTAATTATCAGATCCATGACTGAACCAGAGGTCTCACAAATTCTAGACCTCATCCCACCAAACAACCTGGACAGTCATCCCGACTTACCAAAAAATCGTAGACGCACAGACACATCCAGGTAGTTTAGAATCACCTAAAGAACACTGTGCTGCCACAGAGCACCCTTCCGATTATGATTCGGCTTCCATCGCAGGTCCTCCTAGAAGTGTAGAATGCACGGATTTCACCAACATGCGCATTGCAGTTTAGATGACCGTTTTACTTCTCATTGTAGTTAAATAAATTAA
The DNA here is from genome assembly GCF_018350175.1 of Felis catus. Taxonomy (NCBI): domain Eukaryota; kingdom Metazoa; phylum Chordata; class Mammalia; order Carnivora; family Felidae; genus Felis; species Felis catus. Next base: position 21,008,835 of record NC_058385.1, on the reverse strand, counting down.
CATTCTGGTTTTTTAACTTAAACTTGAAGCAGACTGAAAACTTCTTGGAAACGGTTCAACTGCTGTGGATATTTATTTAAACTCGAGAAAAAGACTTTCTCTCACTCGTAACTCAAATACAGACAGCAAAGACTACTGCTCAGAGCAAGTAACATACATCCGGCCAAACTTGGAAGCAACTGGCTCAGGTCAAAGTGAACACCTGATTTAGCCTTTGTGTTTAAACTCTTCACTTCTTCACCAGAGAGGTGAAAAAGACTCTGACGGCGATGCTACTTGGAACATGAACTACAACATTCCAAACCATGTACCAACCAACGCTCAGTTCCTCCCATGCTGGTCTCTGAATAGAAGCAGTGACGACAGCCATTAGATAGACACTGCTAACAATGAAGTGCTGACTCGGGAGGATTTACATCCCATTACCAATCCCTTGGGCCACGCCATGGACTTTTAACTAGACATTTTATCATGTTGGTTGCCGTTCTCTGAATTTTCTCTAATTTGTCTCTTTTTCAACATGTGGTATCCCAAACTAAAAGCAGTTGAAATATGTTCAGGCAGGATGAGTGCCAAGTTGCTGGAAATAATTTTTTTCTTTTTTTTTTTTTTCCTGGTTTGGAACATAATGCTTCCATTAACACACACTGATATCACTTTGAAAGGATTTGAGGGATCTTTCTTTTTTTAACAAACATGCTGTTTTGTTGACCTTAATAGCTCTCAAAATATGCTCAATGAGTGGCAACCTATGGCTCAAATGCCAAAGTGGTAGATAATTTTGAGAGAGATAAATGAAGGTGGGCTTCAGGAGCCATTAAGTCCTTCCATCGGCCTCCTTCCTCCTGGCCCTCCTCAGCTGGTTCGCCATCATCCTTCCCCACAATTCCATCAGCCCATCTCATCTGTATATCACCTAATCATAACTAGAGCGTTAAAAGTGAAAGTCTTAGTAGACACGGGTTCATATGCTCTCGCTCTACCCCACCTACAACTTCCAGCCACTAATTCTTAGGCTTCTACATTTTGAAAGTGATTCTAGAGAATAGAAAAGAATTCAAAACCAAAGCAATGAAGTTACTCTATCTAGTAAGAGATCATGTTTTATTTGGGAGTTGGGTTCTAAAGTTAGTGTGAAATACAAAAATCAAGCCTGGTCAAAATTACCCACCCATTGGAAATCTTGGGGTGCCTGGGTGGACTCAGTCACTTAAGCATCCCACTTTGACTCCAGTCATGATCTCATGATTCATGAGTTCTAGCCCCACATCAGGCTCTCTGCTGTCAGCTCAGAGCCCACTTAGGATCCTGTCTCCCTCTCTCTGCCCCTCCCCTGCTTGTGTTCTCTCTCTCATGCTCTCTCTCTCTCTCTCTCTCTCTCTCTCTCTCTCTCTCTCAAAAATAAACACTAAAATTACCATTGGAAATCTTAAGAAGGTGACTGTGTAGACAGAATGCTAAAGGTGGCCTCCTGAATTCCCATCCTGATTATTCAACACTAACCTAAGTTAGTGTTTAAGTCAGTGTTTATTCAACACTAACCTAAGTACCACTGTGAAGACATTTTGCAGATGCAAAGTCCTTAGTCAGTTCACCTTAAAATAAAATAGGTGGCAGATTAACTGGGTGGGCCTGACCCAACTGAGTGAGCCCTTTAAAACCAGAGTGTTTTCACAGGCTGGTAGCAGGAGAAATCAGAGAGATTCAAAGCACTGAAAGAAATCAACAAGCCACTTTCTGGTTTGCAGTTGGAATGTGCCATGTGGGAGGACCACGGATTGGCCACTAGCCGCTGAGAGTGACCTCTGGCCAACAGCCAGCCAGGAACAAGAACGTCAGACCTATAACCACGAGAAACTAAATGAGCCTACAAGCAGATTTTTCCCAAATCTCCAGATAAAAGCCCAGCCCAGCCAATACCTTCATTTCAGTCTTTCAAGATTCTAACCAGAGAAATCAAAGTATCTCAGACTTCTGACCTAAAGAATGGTGAGGTAATTATAAATGGATATGTAAACCTCTAAGTTTGTGGTAACTCTGCTGTGCCGAAACAGAAAACTAATGCCATTCAATACGGTAGCATGAGGCTATTTCATTTAAATTAATCTGTATTAGTTTAAATTTCTCTGTCACACGAGCCACATGTCAAGTACTCCCTAGCCATGTGTGACTACTTGCTACCATACTGGACACTACGAACTATAGAACTTTTCCATCATCACAAAAATTTTACAGGACAGTACTCCTCTGGAAGAACCAATTCGCTTACAGCTTTGGCCCACGTGGCTATTTCTTTGGTTGAGCAGCAATTAAGATTGGTTGAAATAAACAGTTTCCCTCCATGTCACACTCAGGGACCTCTCTGAAGTGGATTAGATGAAGCATATATATTTATTGAACTACATTCTGATGAAAACTCTCACTCGTTTGTTCAAGAGAATTGAACGAAAGGACCATGTGGTAGGTATATATACATATATATATGTGTGTGTGTGTGTGTGTGTGTTTAATACTGTAATCACACTTAGCCCAATGAGATGCTCACACCATGGAGAAACAAAAGGGAACTAAGACTGATCGAGAGAAATGATTTCTGCCTTCCATTTCCTGCCGGCACCCAGTTGCACAATCAGTTGGTAAAATGGTAGGGTAGATCTATGGTATTATCTCCACCCTATCTCTCTGAGCTCCTGTAGTTGGACTGGTTTTAGTAAAATGTGCATATGATTACACTGTACCCTTCCTACTCCTTCTTTGCACAAAGCTGGCGATCACATGTCTGGGCCATCTGGGAGACAAGAACAAGCTGGGACTGACTTTGGAGTCTGACCAGCTTGGCAGGAGGAATACTTTGGCCATTTAAGACCCAAATCCAGGGAGGTCTGACCCTGGCTAATGGTGTGGGGATAATGTTGAGATACAAACAATGGAAGAGCACACAGGCCTTGAGGTGGCAGTGATTATAGATATCAATTATCAATAGTAATCCACAAAATTGTTTTTCTAAAAGATGATAAGATTTTCATCAGTGTCATAGCAGGCATTTTTGTCATTTGCACATAGTTCATGAACCAAAAACAAAAAAAAAAAACTCACATTTTAAGCCGTTTTAAACATTTTTGCAACAGATAACTTCGTCTGTTAGAAGTGCTTAAGAATGTCCCCAAGGCTATGGGAAGACTATACAGTGGAAGGCCAAAATGTCCTAATAAAAACCTGGAAATCAGATGTTTCTTTAAGCCCTGGCAGAAAAGAAAACTACAGGAATTAGACAAAAGGCCAAATCTAGACTCAAGTCATTCCAGGAAGATGGAAGGCAAAACCACATACCAGGGCCTTGGGAAGACGGGGAAATAGGAAAACTAGGCACAACAGACACAGTCAGAGGGCTCTATACCTACACGCAGTGCCAAACAGACCACAAACATATATTAATGGTCAGAAAGTCTATAGCTTCAGGCTCAAATGGGCCCTGGTGCTCAGTTTAGTCTTACTGAGATAAGTAGGGGATATCAGACCATTTCGAGACCGTTCAGTTTCGTATGTACTATCAGATCCAGCGCCCATTGGCCCATGACCTCAGGCTGGAGGAATAGATCAGCTCAAGCTGACACAGGGATGGTAAGCATGTGGATAGGGCCAAGGAAGGAGGGGTGAGCCCATGGTTCTCCACTCCTGGTTTTGTTGCTGAGCACCCAAAGAGGTTCTTTACCTAGAAAAAGTGGGTTCATCCTCTCCCTTCAGTTAACTCCTATCTTGTAGCACTCCCAGCTGTTAGGAACTTCTCACCCTGGACTGGGCACTTATCTGTGTCCCATCTTGTTTTCAGCTTACTGTCAAACAATCTCAACTCAGGACATTATAGCTTTTACATCCAGTCCGTTGCACATACGTATGCAATATATATATGAAAGTGAAACCCTGGCAGTTCGTATAACTTTTGTAAACCCACACACTTAACGGCACGATTAACTGTCAAAGCCATTTATGCCACGCATAACCAGGCATGCCAGGTCTCCCGACTCCTGGTCCAGTGGTCTGGTCATGCTGCCTTCCAGCAACTGTTCTAAAAATTTCCAAAGCATTTTCAAAGGTGCTATTCCCATCATCTTCACACATTGGTGGGGCAGTCATTCATCACGATACCACAGAGAAGAAAATTGAACTTCAAATAGTAAGTCACTTGTGTGTATTTTGTCTCTGTGGTTACTAAAAATTCAGATTGGTTGAAATAAACAGTTTCCCTGCATGTCACACTCTTTGAAGTGAATTAGATGAAGCATATGTATTTATTAAACTACATTCTGACGAAAATTCTCATCCTTTCTGTCTCAGTAGATGTTTTGTGAAAGAAGTGTTTAATGGTTCAATCTGTTTAGGGAAAGTTAGGTTAAAAAGGGGGATAAACGGGGGCGCCTGGGTGGCTCAGTCGGTCAAGCGTCTGACTTCGGCTCAGGTCATGATCTCATGGGGGTCAAGCCCCACATCGGGCTCTGTGCTGACAGCTCGGAGCCTGGGTCCTGCTTCGGTTTCTGTGTCTCCCTCTGTCTCTGCCCCTCCCCTGTTCACGCTCTGTCTCTCTCTGTCTTTCAAAAATAAATAAATGTAAAAAAAAATTTTTTAAGGGGGATAAGTGTAAAAATGGGGCGGGGGATAAATGTTTTTGAAATTCCCCTAGTCTTTAATATCTAAGTGAGCAAAGTTTGATTATAAGGTATATGGAATATTTTTCCAGTGAAACAACCATTGCCATCTTGAAAACATTAGTGTTCCGCCGAACACAGTATGGGAAACACTGTCATAAAGTTTAGAAACATCAGTCCTATGATGTGTATTTATAATGTACGAGAAAGTGCTCTGCAAATCAGTCTATGAAACTGGTGCCTGCCCCCATCTACTCACCCATTTCAGGAATTCTTAGCACTTTTTTTCACTTAGTTTACTAGGTACCTTTCTGTATTTGTTCCTTCCTGTATTCCTGTGCCTGCCCCATCCCAGTTTTTTCCTACAGAGCCAATAGCAAATTTCTTTATGATGATAGCAGCCTCCTCTGCATTTCTTTAGTACATTGCTTGTCATTCTCTCCTCTCTTAGCTTCCCCCAGTAGGCCTTGTTTATTCCCTTTTCTTAAACAACACTTAATATTCATTAAGTGTTCATCATGTACTCACTACAGGCATAAGCCTGGCTTTAATTCCGGTAGTTTGTCCTATTATCCCAACTATGTCTCTTTTTTTAATGTTTAAAATTTGTCATATCAAGAGAAAGGATTAATTTCATAAAGACATTATACTTGTAAACACTAATAGCCACAAAACCAAAAGCTTCCACTGTTTATTTCCAGATTCATCATTTGCTTCTATCATGTTGGATGTATTCTGACTTCCACTTGTATCGATGTGGAAAAAATCATCTCTCCTACCTTGACCACTCCCTCGCCTACTTCATCCTTTCATTCATATATCCATCCATCCGTTCTATATTCAGCACATACTTACTGAAGATTTCTAAATGCTATCGAGGGCCCATTTAGTCAGGCCTTGAGGATATCAAGTTTAACAAGACATGGTTCCTATTCTTGAGGAGTGTACAGTCTAGCCATAGGAGATAGGCGTATAAACAGATGGCCATGTACATCCTCATGAGTGCCATAAAAAGTATGGAAAGAATCCTGCTGGAAGACCCAAGAACCTTATGATGTTGAGTGACCTTCACAGGGAAGGCAACTGAAAGTACAAGAGATACAGAATGTTTTTTGAATGTGACAATATGATACGTTATTGGTTCAACAAGCAGACAGCATTATTTTAATGACTATCTCTGAGAGCTGATTTGGGCAGGAAACCTGAAGGTAACTATTCACACTCCTAGCCTGGGATCCCAAATCTATATTCATCTTCTTTTATCCTGCAACAGTGAGTAATGTGCTTGAGAGCCAGTAATGAAAGAGTTGTCTTATTTGTTGGGACAATATTATTTTGGGTACTGTTTGGTGAGGTACAAAGGGAATTTGGGGAAATGTAACTCCTGATATGGAGATATTTCATTCTTTTGTCCCTCTTTTTGTCCTGGATCTTCAAAGTAAACTTTTGTGAATTTCATGAGTCCCTACAGAAGACATCCTTGAGGGAACCGTCGTGTAGGGAAACTTTTCCATAGTCTGAAAAATAGGCCAGTGTATAGACATGTGCATAGGAGTTTGCCAAGCAGAGAAAGGAAAGAAGCAGAGGCAGAGCATGAACAAAGGCCCAGAAAAGTGATGGTTTCAGCATGTTTGGGAATTGTTGAGTTCACTCAGGAAGCTCCAATGCTATGGAGGGAGATGAGGCCAGATGATGTGTAAGAGCCAGAACATGAAGGAACTTATAAACAAGTTTGGAATTTAAATTTTTCCCCTATGGATAATGGGGAGGCCAGAGGAGGATTACAACAAGAGGCTCACATGGTCCAATTTGCATCTTAAGCAGTAAATCTAGTGGTATTCTATAAAATATACTGTCCTCACAACAGCCAGGTAAGGGGAAACAGGATAAGAAGATGTTAAGAATGGTCTTGGGAGGATGGGATTGAGGCAAGATGAAATTCTGAACTAAAGACATTAGAAATGAAGAAGAGGGGTGCCTGGGTCGCTCAGTCAGTTGAGCATCTGGCTCTTGATTTCTGCTCAGGTCATAGTCTCACAGTTCGTGAGTTTGAGTCCCACATTGGGCTCTGTGCTAACAAAAGCACGGAGCCTGCTTGGGATCCTCTCTCCCTCTCTCCTTGCCCCTCCATGCTTGCACTCTATCTCAAAAATACATAAACTTTTAAAAGAAGAAAAAAGAAATGAAGAAGAGAGGCCAGTTCATAAAATTATTCCTGAAGAAAATTAGTGGCATATTGGAGCCATGTTGTACCAGCTTGCCATAGTCAATTGTCACATAGTCAGAGATTCTGTGAGCAGGTTGGTTTTTTGTTGTTGTTTTGTTTTTACTTAGTTTGATAGGGGGTGAGAAGAGAGAAAGGGAGAGAGGGAATGCCAACCAAGCTCTGTGCTGTCAGTGCAGAACCCTACAGAGGACTTGATCCCACGAACAATGAGATCATGACCTGAACCAAAATCAACAGACACTTAACCAATTGAGCCACCGAGGTGCCCCTGTGAGCTGGTTGTTAAACCACTGGTAGCTTGGTATCTGAAACAGAAAGTGACAGATATTAGCACACACTATAAATCAGGGCTTTTTATTTTTTGAGAGTCAGTTGACCAGCATACCGCTAGATGGAATTGACAGGATTTGGTGACTAGATACAAGGAGCTGGAGGGAGATATCAGGTTTTTTGGACCTTGCAACTTTTACAGTTTAGAGGATCCTCCTTAAAAAATATAGAACTATGAATTCAAAATTAGGTATAAATAATGGACAGTAGGAGTATTCCTGGAAGCCAGCAATAACTTATATATACACGGAAGTGACTGCAAACCGCATAAAAATATCCCACTAAACCCAAACTAAATGTGTCCCCAACGCAGCTTCCCCTTAGCCAGACACGAAAAGTGCCCACAACCACTCCAACACCACATCACATGATGGGAAGTATGTCAGAAGAGAAGTCAAAGTGGAAAGAAACAGCCGTCCTAACCCACTGTGGTTAAAATGTCTTACTTTTGCACATTTTGCAAAAATATGTAACCATGTGAACCCCTTGCGAGGGCATCTCTCAGAACCTGGGAAAGAGCCCGTGCAATTGCAAGAATGTGAAGCTTGAGCTTCCTCAGCTTCGCGGTAAATTTGGCTCTGAGAGTGAGAGAGGTATTCTCGGCAACGGGAAGACTAGGGGACCAAGGGAATGGCTCACTGAGTTACTTATACTTCTATCTAGCTCCACTACGGATTCAAGATGGCTGGCTGGATGGTGCCACTGTTATCCGAAGAAGAGGTGAGGGTTGACTGTCCCTGTGAGATCACAGAGCTTTCTCCATTATTCTTACTGGAAGCAAACGTTGTTCGTATGTCACCGTTAACTGTTAACAAGAACTAACCTTAACTGATAACCTTGTCAGGCCTTGACATCCCAGAGCCGTTTTTAAAAGCACACCATGCGGGCTCCCCTCTGTGGGCCCTTATAGAGAGCGGCCTGCTCTTTGGCAGTGATGCTCCTGGAGGACGTCACCATGAGGAAAGGTGAAATGTTTCCAGCACAAGCCAGAATAATCCATTCCAGACACATGTGTAATGCAGGGGAAACAGGTGCAAACAATTGAACCAGCTGTCAACAAGCTACAGGGATCGCTTTTGATGTCTTAATCGTTAGTTGATCCATGGGCCACGTTGGCAGCGTCACTGTCATGGCTGCCTGCACATCTGTAAACCTTTTTGAGTCTCTTCAGATGTCCATGCGAGTCCGTGAAAAAGCCTGACATCACGGGAGACTTAAATTGAGCATGATTGCTGCTGTTTCCGTTTTCCTGCCATAGAAGCAGACTTGACAAATGCCAATAATTGCTAATTCTTCACTACTGTTTGTCAAGAGCAGAGAGAGATCCTGCTGTCTCTGAGAGCATCCTGTCATTGGCGGTTTGAGGGATGGCATATCCTTCCTCTATCAGAGAAGCTATTTGCCTAGGAGCCAAGTTAGGGAGTTTTATGATGTGTTTACCCCCGCCTCTTTATCGTATCAACAAAGATAATACCCCATGATCCGCTGGGAAAAGATTTTATTTTATTTTTTCATTTTTTTTCAACATTTATTTATTTTTTGGGACAGAGAGAGACAGAGCATGAACGGGGGAGGGGCAGAGAGAGAGGGAGACACAGAATCGGAAACAGGCTCCAGGCTCTGAGCCATCAGCCCAGAGCCCGACGCGGGGCTCGAACTCACGGACCGCGAGATCGTGACCTGGCTGAAGTCGGACGCTTAACCGACTGCACCACCCAGGCGCCCCTGGGAAAAGATTTTAAATGAATGAATGTTTACATCGATAAATGTCTTCATTCTCCTTTCTCTTCGAGAAAAAAAAAATGTCATCACTATGATTAGCTCAGTAGGTCATTATTCCCAATAAGGAGACTGGAAATCAGTGACATTATCTGTAGTGACCCGTTAGCTAAGAGATTTACATAAAAAGATTTATATAAAAAGATTTATATAAATATATATAAGTATATATTATATACAAATAATAAAATATTTTGTATAAAAGTTTATATAAAGAGATTTATATATAAATCTTTTCATAGAAGCTACTATTACTAATTGAACACATTAGAAAAGAAACTATTTTGTTTTATTTGATTCTTTGATTTCTGTTTGGTATTTAAAATGATATTTTTCTTGTTAACATTTTTAGAACGTTAGTTTAGAGGATATAACATATTTTAATGGACACTGAGGGGGTGCCTGGGCGGCTCAGTGGGTTAAGCTAAGTTGGACTTCGGCTCAGGTCGTGATCTCACCATTCGTGGGTTTGTCAGACTCCCGCACTGACAGCTGGAAGCCTGCTTGGGATTCTCTATCTCCCTCTCTCCCTCTCTCTGCCCCTCCCCTACTTGCACTCTCTCTCAAAATAAATTAAAAAAAAAAAAACCCTCAATAATGGAAACTTAGATCTGAGTGGAAATTCAGCCGTTCCTATTCAATTGGTGACCTTAGGCAAGCATTAGTTTTCACATCTATAAAAATAGGAATAGTAATAGTATCTGGAACTTTTATGAAGACAGTGAAAACATATTTAAAGGACTTGGCCAATGCCTAATGCATAGTAGTGGGTCAATAAATGGTAGTTAAGGAAAGCATGTAGAAAATGCTTATTTCACTTACTCTGGAAAGAGAAGTTAAAATATTTTTCCTTGCTTGCTTAATTTTGAAATAATGGAAACAGTTACTCAAAAATGTAGACAGGTTACTAGGAAAACATCACAATCATATCCTAACAATTTGAGATAGGTAAGTGCAAAAAAAAATGTCCTTAAGTGACGGCCTCTCATGCATTCTTTTCCCTGAATTATTTTCATTTGAAAACTAGTGAACTCATTTAATTCCACATCATTATTTTTGGTGTTTTACCAAAAAAGAAGATGTCATACTTCACATCCACTCTCCAAGAAAAACCTTTAGCTGTTCGAGTTTAACAACCTTCATTTTTGTGCAAATGCCAAAAAAAAAAAAGTTCTGGTAAGTAAAGTGTTGTTTAATTTTTAGGCTATTTTTCATGTTTGAATATAAAAATCTTGATAAAAGTTAATATAGAAACATAATTTACTGTCAGTAGACTTTTTATGGTGGAAATTATCTTCCAAAAGTTCTCCTGAAGACCTTCTAGAATGTTGTACCCATGATGTGGATAATGATAAGCGTTTATAAATCTTCAACATCTCTCAAGTGAATCTTAGTGTCTGTACAGCATTGTAACAATTCTGAATGCCATAGGCAAAACCGTAAAGAAAGAGAAGTTAAATTATCTCATCACTTTCAATATTTTAATTTTCCTCTTCCCAATCCTGGTGTCCCTTGCCTATGTTTCAGGTGCTGTTGTGATCATTTTGCATACTGTGTTCACATTGCGTACGGTGGGTTCCCTGCCCTCATGGAGCAGGCAGCCCCGTGAAGACAATGATCAAATATTCACAAGAATAAAGGTACACTCAGTAATTCCTGTGATATAGCAAGGAAATAAGAAAAGAGCATACTTACCTTGGAAGTAAAGGGTAAAATGAAGAGAATTAACTGGGGTATATGCAAGCCACTCCCCCAGTTTCTAAAGGACTACTCTGGAGTATCCTAAAGCATATCAGTGATACCCCTCTGGATACTCCATCCAGGCGTAACATTCAATATCACTTCTTCTTCCTTTTTTTTCCCACCTTCCCCTATTCAAACCATTCACTGCTACAGATGTTTTGCCCTTGGCAGACAAAAAGAACTATTATTAATTGAGCGAATGCAAAAACATTCACCCTAACATATAAATGACCAATAATAGGGAGAGAAACTATCATTTATTGAGCTTCTATTCTGTACCTGGAACTCTGCAGAATGCATTCACATGTTAGCTCAATTAATCTTCCCAAAAAACTTCTATTAGAAACATATTATTATTTTATTTTTCATCACATAGAGAAACTCAGGCTCAGAGGAGTTAGGTATCCCACTCAAATTAAGACACATTATAAACAGCAGAGCTGAAATATAAGTGTCTGACTCTAGCCCAAGTCCTTGTTACTGTACCAACCATGCTTCATGTAAAGATCTCATGATCCGCATGCTAGCTCTCAGATACTTCTAGTTTTATTATAACCAAATGACTAAATCTGAGACCAATATCACTCCTTTTACAGGAGCTCTCTAAGACCTTTTGGCTCAGCCTGAGGCCAACTGAGTTGTCCCCCAGTTGCATTAACTATCTTATACCCCAGTCCAAGAACTAGATATTATCTATTCCTTAATCTCTGACTTGGTTTCCAGATCCAGCTCTTTGTATCTGAGGGCTTTACTTCCTCCAAGTCTTTCCAAGGATAGGAGCCCTCCTTCTTATGTATATTCCCTCACCTATGTTCTCACCCTCTCTGCATCTTCCCTAATACAGTCTATCTGCCACCTGCACCCATCTTTGTTGATTGACTTCTACATTGGTCTCTCCCAGTCTGGGAACTCTATCTTCTCTCTCTCAGTCATTTCTTGTCCAACCTGCATAGCTGCTTGGTAGGGACAAACAATGACTAAATCCAAAAGAAAAAAATCCCAAAGATAAAATGTCAAGCAATTTAGCAGACATGTAGAAGATTCTGAAGCAAGAAAACCTTCCCACTGCCCCTCAAGCTTACCATACAGATGACTGCTGGTTCCACCTACGTGTAAGGCAAGATCTCCACGTAACCCCCTATACTACAATTAATAACTAATATGTTTGGAGCACTTACTATGTACCTGGCTTGGCTAAGTATGTTGCATGGATTATTTCATATAACCCTCATCTTAACCCTTGAGGTAGCTACTACTATTATCCCCATGGAGGGAGGTGGGTGAGGAAAGAAACTTACAGACAGATATGTAACTTGCTCAATATCACAACACTTAGGAATACATAAAGCTAGTATTTGAATCCAAGCAATCTGGCTTAAATGCCTACATGCTTAACTGCTATACTTTGAAAGATTATGATAATCCATGTTTATAAGATGCTAACATTTAGCAAAAGTCAATAGGTTCAACCATGCCATTTATTCATTTTTTGAATAAATATTTGTAAAACCAGGAATTATAATATTCTAGGAACTAGACACAGAAGTGAACAAGATAGATAAGGGATCTGGCCTCCTTTTTTTTTTTTTAATAGTTTAATGTTTATTTATTTTTGAGAGAGAGAGACAGACAGACAGTGTGAGTGGACAAGGGGTAGAGAGAGAAGGAGACACAGAATCCAAAGCAGGCTCCAGGCTCTGAGCTGTCAGCAGAGAGCTTGATGCGGGGCTGGAACTCACGAACCAGGAGATCATGACCTGAGCCAAGGTAGGACGCTTAACCGACTGAGCCACCCAGGCACCCTGGGATCTGACCTCCTATAGCTGATATTCTACTGGGGTAAGCTAGATCATAAGCAAATTTTAAAAACTGGGTAATTTTGAATAATAAAAAGTGAGATAAGGGAAATGTGATTAAAGGAGGAAAGCTACTTTCGGTAGAATGATCAGGGAAAGTCTTTCAGAAGAGGTGTTACTTGTACTGAAAGGTGACATTGACCCAGCCAATGGTCTAGTGAGGCATTCTAGTTGAAGGACTATGAGGAAAAGGCCCTGGGGCAGGAAGAGATGGGGTCAAGGAACAGGCAGACATGAAGTGAAGACAAGAAGGATAGAAGGCAATGCCAAAATAAGCCCAGCCAGCTCATGCAAAGCTGTGTTGACCACATTAAAGAATTTGGGTTTATTCTAAGTGTAATGAAAATCAAAGGTTTTTATGCAAGGGATCTTAAAGATCGCTCTGGTTTCTTTGTAAAAGCGGATTGACTGGAAACACAATTTTTAAGGATTGAATTATATCTCAACTGAAAAATATTAATGAAAGTTTGGGGATAGGAAAGGATCGAAGTAGGGGAAAAAGTCAGGAGTCTTCTGCAGTCGTCCAGGCAAATGATAACAATGGCTTGGACTAGAATATTGAACATAATATGTAAAGAAATAGAGAGACATTTGAAGGTAGGGCTTCAAACACATCTGGATGGATTGGATGTGGGGAAAGAGGGAAAGGGAGTAATCAAGGATGGAGTCAAGGGTAAAAACAATGTAATGCACCGCATCCCACAATAAACTAAGTTTGTGGGGCACCTGGGTGGCTCAGCCGGTTTAGCACCGACTTCGATTCAAGTCATGATCTCATGGTTTGTGGGTTCAAGCCCCGTGTCAGGTTCTGTGCTGACAGCCCAGAGCCTGGAACCTGCTTCAGATTCTCTCTCTCTCTCTCTCTCTCTCTCTCTCTCTCTCTCTCTCTCTCTGTCCCTCCTGTACCTGCACTCTGTCTCTCAAAAATAAATAAACACTAAAAAAAATTTTTAATTAGAAAAATTAAAAAAAAAACCCTGGTTGTTTACATCCGTCTCATTTCTCATTGATTCTAATCAACCAAATCAGTCAACAGTCATGAACACGTTTTTTGGCATTACAGTGTAATACCTCTATGAATGATATGAAGATACAAAACTACAAAGGAAAAAATTAAAGTACGTTGCTGTTTCATGTTGGATTCTCTGGAAGCAGGTACTGGTGAGGAGTTTGGAGGGCTAGATACTTACTAAGGATCCACACCATGGGAAAAAAAGGAGGAGGAAGCAGGATTGGGCAGGTGGAGAATTTGAACTGTGATGCAAAGACGACCAATTCTCGACCAACCTGGTAAGGAGCCCTGGAGTGAGTGCTATGCATCAGAAATAACCCCCACCTCTCAGTCCTTGGATGTGAGGAGCCTGGGAAGGTTGTGACTTATAGCAAGGCAGCCCTCAGTAGTTGAGGCAGACTCTTCACAAGCTGATGCCTGAATGCGGCCCACTGATGGCACTCTCCACAGTTCAGCAGCAGATCCTTCCCTAAAGGGGGCCTTAAGTGGCATATCCACCATAATTCTGCTTTATGTCTTGTATACTTAACAAATTTTCCAAGACAGCCCCTTTACAAATACTTGGTGACATTACAGACCATGTATCAGATTGTTATCTGTTCTCATTATTAGTTCAGAAAATATGTTTAGGGTACATATACTTCAAGAGGAGAGGGAAAGCCAATTCAGTTTCTATTTATCTTCCTGTGTGGGTTGCCCTATAGCAGCTCTGTTGTGCAGAATGATACCATTTCAGGACTGTATCTGAAGTATATTTTTCATTGTCACCTGTTGCTGAAGTGGGTTAGGGCCGCGTGGCCAGGCTGTCATTAATTAACCTCTCCGTCCAGCTCAGAAAGTAGAGAGCTTGAAAGAGCACCACTCCCACCTTTAAAACAAGAAAGAAGATGGACAAATTGAAAATCAATTACTTTTCTTGAACCTTTCTGAGAACTGAGGTCACAGAACAAGTAAGAGAGACTGGCACCTGCGGGGAGAAACAGAAGCTGAGTATTTGCTTATCCAGAGCAGAGGCAAGCAAACATCATATACGCCAGTGTATTAGTCACCTTGGACTTCCATAACAGAATACCATAGATCAACTGGCTTAAACAGCAGAAATTTATTTTCTCATAGTTCTGGAAGCTAGAAATCCAACCTCAAGGTACCAGCATGGCTGGGTTCTTACAAACAGCTGCCTTCTCGCTCTATCCTTATATGGTTGGTGGGGAGACATATCTATAGTCTTCCATGGTCATTTCTGGAGAGGGGAACAGCAGCTCCTGCCAAAACATCCAAATCTCTCTGATTTCCCCTATGGAACAAAACCTTTAAACATCAGGGATAAGAGCATAAAAACTGGCTGGAGAGCATTGGTAGAAACCCGCTGCATCTAAGAGACAGAAACAAGGGGGGGGGTGGGGACAAAGAAGCTCTACCCTTGGGGTGGAGAAAGGATTCAGTCAAATATTACATCTACAGAAGGTGCAGAACACATGTGAAGGCCACACTGCTAAAACCTAGGTTCTCAGTGCCTGCCTAAAACTGAGGCTTAAAAAAAAAAACAAAAAACAAAAAACAAAAAACTGAGGCTTAATGAGAACATCAGAGAATGCTCTACTCTCTCTTCCCATGCATCCTAGTAAAAATAACAGTGAAATAGAGGTGAGAGTGCTTCAGAAAGAAAGACTCTCTAGGAAATAGTGCAATAGAAGACACAAAGCCAAGCAAAGAGACCAACATAACCTTGATAATCAAAACTGAATTTTTCAAGGAAATAAAGTCTATGGTCCAATCTCTTTCATGAACAAACCTAAATATATATATGCTAATACATATATGCATGCATATGCAAACTGAAGGCAGTGTTGTATAAATAGAATATTATATCATAACAAAATTGGCTACATTTCAGGAATTCAAAGATAGCTTAACATTTGAAAATCAATCGGGGCACCTGGGTGGCTCAGTCAGTTAAGCATCTGACTTCGGCTCAGTCATGATCTCACAGTTTGTGGCCCACATCGGGCTCTGTGCTGACAGCTCAGAGCCTGGAGCCTGCGTCAGATTCTGTCTCCCTCTCTCTCTCTGCCCCTCCCCCACTCACACTCTGTCTCTCTTTCTCTCAAAAAATAAACATTAAAAAAAAATTTTTAAAGACAATCAATGTACTTTTGCACATTAAGATAACAAAAGAAGGAGGAAAAATATATAATCCTCTTAATAGATGAAGAATAGAAAATCTGGTAAAATCCAAAACCTCTCAGAAAATTAAAGTTAGAATAAAATTACCTTAATCTGATAAAGCATATCTACCACAAAAATTTGTAACAAATATCATCTTTAACGTTTAGAAATGTTAGAAACCTCCAAGATCTACATCTAAATAAGAAGGCCCTCCAGCAACATTTTTATTTAACAATATATTTAAATCTTAGCCAAAGCAAATAAGACAAGATAATAAAATAAAAGCTATAATATGGGGAAGGATAAAAAAAAACTCTCCTTATTTACAGATGACATTATTGTATAAATAAAAACTCCCAAAGAAGTTATAGATTAATGGTTATAATTAAGTGGATTTAGCAAGACTCCTGGATATTAGGACAACACACACACACACACACACACACACACACACACTGAACAGCACATCAATATATCCGCAGTAAACAACTAGAAAATAAAAATATTTATTAATACTAATAACATCAGCATCAAAAGCATCAAATACCTAGGAAGAAGTTTCATGAAAGATCCACAAATTCTACACAGAAAACTGCAGAACGTCATTTAAGGAAATTAAGAAAGACCTAAATAGGCATGAACTTCTGGGAAAACGGTGGAGTAGGAGGATCCTAAGCCCACCCCATCCCACAGACACACCTAGATAACAGCCACATTAGTGCAACCAACCCAGAAAATACCCAAAGACTAGCAGAACAGATTTCCACAGTTAATTGTAGAGAGGAAGCCACATAGCAGAGGGTAGGAGGGGTAGAGATGCGGTCAGAACCAAACTCCTGGCGAGACTAATTACAAACGGGAAGGACACCACAAGCACAAAGAAGGGAGAAAAGGAGACCCTAAGCCAGGCACCCCAGACATAGGGGACCTGCACTGGGAAGACGAGGGCCTTAACATTTGGCTTCGAAAATAAGTGGATCTTAATTTCAGGTTTTACGATCAGCAGGGCTTAAATCTGGGTACTTTAAAACAGCAGGCTTGGCTCTGGAAGAGCCAGAGAGTGACAGGAAACGGGGTCCCTGCCCTTAACAAGCCAGCATAACAAATAACCTTGCTGGAGATATAGACAAAAACAGCAGTTTAAAAAGCACATTCGGGGCGCCTGGGTGGCTCAGTCAGTTAAGCCTCGGACTTGGGCTCAGGTCATGATCTCGCAGTTCATGGGTTTGAGCCCTGCGTTGGGCTCTGTGCTGACAGCTCAGAGCCTAGAACCTGCTTCAGATTCTGTCGCCCTCTCTCTTTGCCCCTCCCCCACTTGCGCTCTGTCTCTGTCTCTCAAAATAACCATCAAAAAAAGTTTTAAAGCACCTACAGTATATGAGTAGAATATTTTTTCATTAACTTCAGAACATGTGTTGGAGGGGCAGGGATCTTTAGGAAACTTCTCCAAAAATGAAAGTGCTATTAGCAGGTACTATATCTCTTCCCTACCCCCAGACTACCCCAGCCTGGATGGTGGGACACTTGTAGGCACCAGTGTGAACACCCTCTAACTACCTTGCTAACACTGCATGCCTGGCATTCACACTCTCCTGCAGATCCAACCCACCCCACTCAGCAGGAGGGAGTCCTTCCCAAGGGGCTCCTGCTATGTCACATCCTGCAAGTAGCCCCAGCAGGGATCAGCATTACTCCAAAGAAACTCTTGCCCTGGGAGAGGGGAAGATAACCACCACACCAGTTCCACTGCAGCCCCAAAAGACAGACTGAGGGCAGACATATGATCTGACTGCCCACCAACAAAAATCTCTCAGGGTGCATCACAGGGAGAGCATCCTGCAGTTTGGTGTGACCAGATCCCCAGCAAACAGGCTGAGGGCAGGCATCTGATCTGACTGCTGACACTACCCATCTATAAGCCCACGGCAGCCCCAAACTGACCCCTTAACAGCACATTGACCAAACCCTGCCTGGTGCACCCACAGCAGGCAAAGTGGGCCATGGCAGCCGATTGGACTAAAGGTCAATGAGGCTCAGCCACAACACTAGGGCACACACAAACCACACAGGAGACACCCCTGAAGTGCCCGGTTCTAGTGAACAGGGGCCATTGCACTACAAGGCACCACAGGATTTCATGTTCATAAGGCCACTATTTTCAAGATCAGGAGATGTAGCTGATGTTTGTAATAAGTATAAATAAACAAAGAGTGTTACACAAAATGAGGAGACAAAGAAAGGAATATGTCCCAAATGAAAGAATAGCACTAAACCACAACAAAAAAAAATCAAATGAAATGGAGATAAGCAATATGTCTGATAAAGAATTCAAAGTAATGGTCATAAAAACACTTACCAGACTTAAGAAAAGAATGGAGGATGGAAGGACAAATATTGTTAAAATATCAATACTACCCAAAGCAGTCTACATATTCAACGTAATCCCAATCAAAATAACACCAGCATTCTTCACAGAGCTACAACAAACCATCCTAAAATTTGTATGAAAGCACAAATGACCTTGAATAGCCAAAGCAATCCTGAAAAAGAAAACCAAAGCTGGAGGCTTTACTATGCTGAACTTCAAGCTGTATTCCAAAGCTGTAATCATCAAGGCAATATGGTACTGGCACAAGAACAGACACTCAGATCAATGGAACAGAATAGAGGACCCAGAAATGGACCCACAAACGTATGACCAACTAAGCTTTGACAAAGCAGGAAAGAATATCCGATGGAATAAAGACAGTCTCTTCAGCAAGTGGTGCTGGGAAAACTGGACAGCGACATGCAGAAGAATGAACCCAGACCACTTTCTTACACCATACACAAAAATAAACTCAAAATGGATGAAAGACCTAAACGTTATACAGGAAATCATCAAAATCCTCGAGGAGAAAGCAGGCAAAAACCTCTTTCATCTTGGCCACAGCAACTTCTTACTCAACATGCCTCCAGAGGCAAGGGAAGCAAAAGCAAAAATGGGGACCTCATCAAGATAAAAAGTTTCTGCACAGAAAAGGAAATAATCAGCAAAACTAAAAGGCAACCAACAGAATGGGAGAAGATATGTGCAAATGACTTATCAGATAAAGGGTTAGTATCCAAAATCTATAAAGAACTTATCAAACTTAACACCCAAAAAACAAATAATCCAGTGAAGAAATGGGCAAAAGACATGAATAGACACTTTTCTAAAGGAGACATCCAGATGGCTAACAGACACATGAAAAAATGTTCAACATCACACATCATTAGAAAAATACAAATCAAAACCACAATGAGATACCACCTCACACCTGTCAGAATGGCTAACATTAACAACTTAGGCAATGACAGATGTTGGCAAGGATGCAGAGAGAGGAACCCTTTTGTGCTGCTGCTGAGAATGCAAACTGGTGCAGCCACTCTGGAAAAAGGAGATTCCTCAAAAAATTAAAAACAGAAATACCCTACGACCCAGCAATTGCACAACTAGGTATTTATGCAAAGGATATCCAGGTATGCTCTTTCAAAGGGGCATATGCACCCCAAAGTTTATAGAAGCGCTATCAACAATAGCCAAAGTATGGAAAGAGCCCAAGTGTCCATGGATGGATGGATGGATAAAGAAGATGTGGTATATATCTATACAATGGAGTATTACTCAGCAATCAAAAAGAATGAAATTTTGCCACTTGCAACAATGTGGATGGAACTAGAGTGTATTATGCTAAACAAAAGTAGTTACTCAGAGAAAGACAAATATCATATGATTTCACTTTTATGTGGAATTTAAGGTACAAAACAGATGAAGATAAGGGAATGGAAGCAAAACTGATATCAAAACCGGGAGGGGGACAAAACATAAGAGACTCTTGAAATACAGAGAACAAACTGAGGGTTGCTGGAGGGACTGTGGGTGGGTGAATGAGCTCAATGGGCAAGGGGCATTAAGGAGCCACTTGGTATGAGCACTGGGTATTATATGTAGGGGATGAATCACTGGATTCTACTCCAGAATTTATTATTGCACTGTATGCTAACTAACTTGCATGTAAATTAAAAAAAAAATGAATGAATTAATTAATTAAATTTTTTAAAAAAAGAAATGTAGAATTGTACATTTAGCCACATATATTTTTAATGACCAAATGTTATGTTTATGAAGTTAGTGACAGTAAAAGTTAACTGATTAAAGATGGAAAATAAAGGTGAAATGAAAATGAAAAAAAATAAAAATGAAAATAAAAGCTATTTGGGGCGCCTGGTGGCTTAGTCGGTCAAGCGTCCAACATCAGCTTGGGTCATGATCTCATGGTCCATGGGTTCGAGTCCCACATCAGACTCTGTGCTGAGAGCTCAGAGCTTCGGATACTGTGTGTGTTTCTCTCTCTGCCTCTCCCCCACTTGTGCCCTGTGTCTCTCTTTCTCTCAATAAATAAACATTAAAAATTTTAAAGAGGGGCTTCTGGGAAGATGACAGCATAGGAGGACGCTGGGCTCACCGCGTCCTGTGGATCACTTAGATTCCACCCACACCTGCCTAAATAACCCAGAAAATCACCAGAGACTAGCAGAATGGATTCTCTGGAGCCAAGGTAGACAAGAGGTCCACAGAAGAGGGTAGGAAGGGCAGAGAGGCGGTGCATGCTACATGGACTGGCAGGAGGGAGCCAGGGTGGAGGGGTGGCCTGCCGGCAAAGCAGAGCCCCCGAGTCTGGCTTGCAAAAACGGAGGGGCCGGAGGGAGTGTGTTCAGATAGCAAGCAGGACTTAACAACTGGAAGGTTATAAGTTAGCAGCTCTGCTTGGAGAATGGGCAAGCTGGAGGACAACGGGAGGGAGAGTTGTTGAGCCCTGGACAACAGAGCACAGATTGGCAGGGAACAAAGGCACTCGCCAGCGCCATCTCCCTCACCCATCCCCCAGCCAAAATCCCAAAGGGAACCTGTCCCTGCCAGGGAACTTGCTTGCAACTCGCAAACACCCAACACTGTACTTCTGAGGATCCATCCCTCCAGCGGTCTGACTCCCTCCTGATGCCACAGGGCCCCTCCCGAAGCAGATCTCCAAAGGAAAAGCGAGCTGAGCCTGCCCCTCCCACCCCTGTGCAACTTGCCCATCCACCCCAGCTAATACACCAGATCCCCAGCACCGCAAGCCTGGCAGTGTGCAAGTAGCCCAGAAGGGCCACACCACTCCACAGTGAATCCCGCCCCTAGGAGAGGGGAAGAGAAGGTACACACCAATCTGAGTGTGGCCACAGCGGTGCGCTGGGGTCAGACATCAGGTCTGACTGTGGCCCACCCACCAACGCAAGTTATTCAAGACACCACAGGGGAAGAGCCCCGCAGTCCTGCACCACTCCAGGGACTATCCAAAATGACAAAACAGAAGAATTCCCCTCAAAAAAACCTCCAGAAATAACGACAGCTAACGAACTGATCAAAAACGATTTAAACAATATAACAGAAACAGAATGTAGAATAAGAGTCATAAAATTAATCACTGGGCTTGAAAACAGTATAAAGGACAGCAGAGAATCTCTTGCTACAGAGATCAAGGGACTAAGGAACAGTCAGGAGGAGCTAAAAAATGCTATTAATGAATTGCAAAATAAAATGAAGACGACCACAGCTCGGGTTGAAGAGGCAGAGGAGAGAATAGGTGAACTAGAAGATAAAATTATGGAAAAAGAAGAAGCTGAGAAAAAGAGAGATAAAAAAAATCTAGGAGGATGAGGGAAAATTAGAGAACTAAGTGATGTACTAAAGAGAAATAATCTATGCATAATTTGTATTCCAGAGGAGGAAGAGAGAGGGAAAGGTGCTGAAGGTGTACTTGAACAAATCATAGCTGAGAACTTCCCTGATCTGGGGAAGGAAAAACGCATTTAAATCCAAGAGGCACAGAGAACTCCCTTCAGTTGTAACTTGAATCGATCTTCTGCATGACATATCATAGTGAAACTGGCAAAATACAAGGATAAAGAGAAAATTCTGAAAGCAGCTAGGGATAAACATGCTCTAACATATAAAGGGAGACCTATAAGACTTGTGACCGATCTCTCTACTGAAACTTGGCAGGCCAGAAAGGAATGGCAGGAAATCTTCAATGTGATGAACCAAAAAATATGCAGCCAAGAATCCTCTATCCAGCAAGTCTGTCATTTAGAATAGAAGGAGAGATAAAGGTCTTCCCAAACAAACAAAAACTGAAGGAATTCGTCACCACTAAACCAGCCCTACAAGAGATCCTAAGGGGGATCCTGTGAGACAAAGTACCAGAGACACCGCTACAAGCGTGAAACCTACAGACATCACAATGACTCTAAACCCATATCTTTCTAAAACACTGAATGTAAATGGACTAAATGCACCAACCAAAAGACATAGGGTATCAGATTGGATTAAAAAAAAAAAAACAAGACCCATCTATTTGCTGTCTACAAGAGACTCATTTTAGACCTGAGGACACCTTCAGATTGAAAGTGTTGAAAGTGAGGGGATGGAGAACTATTTATCATGCTACTGGAAGTCAAAAGAAAGCTGGAGTAGCCATACTTATATCAGACAAACTAGACTTTAAATTAAAGGCTGTAACAAGAGATGAAGAAGGGCATTATATAATAATCACAGGGCCTATCCATCAGGAAGAGCTAACATTATAAATGTGTATGCGCCGAATACAGGAGCCCCCAAATATATAAAACAATTACTCACAAACATAAGCAACCTTATTGATAAGAATGTGGTAATTGCAGGGGACTTTAACACTCCACTTACAGAAATGGACAGATCATCTAGACACACGGTCAATAAAGAAACAAGGGCCCTGAATGATACATTGGATCAGATGGACTTGACAGACATATTTAGAACTCTGCATCCCAAAGCAACAGAATATACTTTCTTCTTGAGTGCACATGGAACATTCTCCAAGATAGATCACATACTGGGTCACAAAACAGCCCTTCATAAGTATACAAGAATTGAGATCATACCATGCATACCTTCAGACCACAATGCTATGAAGCTTGAAATCAACCACAGGAAAAATCTGGAAAACCTCCAAAAGCATGGAGGTTAAAGAACACCCTACTAAAGAAAGAATGGGTCAACCAGGCAATTAGAGAAGAATTTTAAAAATATATGGAAACAAACGAAAATGAAAAGACAACAATCCAAATGCTTTGGGATGCAGTAAAGGCAGTCCTGAGAGGAAAATACATTGCAATCCAGGCCTATCTCAAGAAACAAGAAAAATCCCAAATACAAAATCTAACAGCACACCTAAAGGAAATAGAAGCAGAGCAGCAAAGACACCCCAAACCCAACAGAAGAAGAGAAATAATAAAGATCAGAACAGAAATAAACAATATAGAATCTAAAAAAACTGTAGAGTCGATCAATGAAACCAAGAGTTGGTTGTTTGAAAAAATAACAAAATTGATAAACCTCTAGCCAGGCTTCTCAAAAAGAAAAGGGAGATAACCCAAATAGATAAAATCATGAATGAAAAAGGAATTATTACAACCAATCCCTCAGAGATACAAGCAATTATCAGGGAATACTATGAAAAATTATATGCCAACAAACTGGACAACCTGGAAGAAATGGACAAATTCCTAAACACCCACACTCCTCCAAAACTCAATCAGGAGGAAATAGAAAGCTTGAACAGACCCATAACCAGCGAAGAAATTGAATCAGTTATCAAAAATCTCCCAACAAATAAGAGTCCAGGACCAGATGGCTTCCCAGGGGAGTTCTACCAGACGTTTAAAGCAGAGATAATACCTATCCTTCTCAAGCTATTCCAAGAAATAGAAAGGGAAGGAAAACTTCCAGACTCATTCTATGAAGCCAGTATTACTTTGATTCCTAAACCAGACAGAGACCCAGTAAAAAAAGAGAACCACAGGCCAATATCCCTGATGAATATGAATGCAAAAATTCTCAATAAGATACTAGTAAATCGAATTCAACAGCATATAAAAAGAATTATTCACCATGATCAAGTGAGATTCAGTCCTGGGATGCAGGGCTGGTTCAACATTCGCAAATCAATCAACGTGATACATCACATTAATAAAAGAAAAGATAAGAACCATATGATCCTGTCAATTGATGCAGAAAAAGCATTTGATAAAATTCAGCAACCTTTCTTAATAAAAACCCTCGAGAAAGTCATGATAGAAGGAACGTACTTAAACATCATAAAAGCCATTTATGAAAAGCCCACAGCTAACATCATCCTCAATGGGGAAAAACTGAGAGCTTTTTCCCTGAGATCAGGAACACGACAGGGATGTCCACTTTCACCGCTGTTGTTTAACATAGTGTTGGAAGTGCTAGCATCAGCAATCAGACAACAAAAGGGAATCAAAGGCATCAAAATTGGCAAAGATGAAGTCAAGCTTTCACTTTTTGCAGATGACATGATATTATACATGGAAAATCCGATAGACTCCACCAAAAGTCTGCTAGAACTGATACATGAATTCACCAAAGTTGCAGGATACAAAATCAATGTACAGAAATCAGTTGCATTCTTATACACTAATAATGAAGCAACAGAAAGACAAAGAAAGAAACTGATCCCATTCACAATTGCACCAAGAAGCATAAAATACCTAGGAATAAATCTAACCAAAGATGTACAAGATCTGTATGCTGAAAACTATAGAAAGCTTATGAAGGAAATTGAAGAAGATATAAAGAAATTGAAAAATATTCCGTGCTCATGGGTTGGAAGAATAAATAGTGTTAAAATGTCAATACTACCCGAAGCTATCTACACATTCATTGCAATCCCAATCAAAATTGCACCAGCATTCTTCTCGAAGCTAGAACAAGCAATCCTAAAATTCACATGAAACCACAAAAGGCCCCGAATAGCCAAAGTAATTTTGAAGAAGAAGACCAAAGCAGGAGGCATCACAATCCCACACTTTAGCCTCTACTACAAAGCTGTAATCATCAAGACAGCATGGTATTGGCACAAAAACAGACACATAGACCAATGGAATAGAATAGAAACCCCAGAACTAGACCCACAAAAGTATGGCCAACTAATCTTTGACAAAGCAGGAAAGAATATCCAATGGAAAAAAGACAGTCTCTTTAACAAATGGTGCTGGGAGAACTGGACAGCAACATGCAGAAGAAGGAAACTAGACCACTTTCTCACACCATTCACAAAAATAAACTCAAAATGGATAAAGGACCTGAATGTGAGACAGGAAACCATCAAAACCCTAGAGGAGAAAGCAGGAAAAGACCTCTCTGACCTCAGCCACAGCAATTTCTTACTTGACACATCCCCAAAGGCAAGGGAATTAAAAGCAAAAATGAACTATTGGGACCTCATGAAGATAAAAATCTTCTGCACAGCAAAGGAAACAACCAACAAAACTAAAAGGCAACCAACGGAATGGGAAAAGATACTTGCAAACGACATATCGGACAAAGGGCTAGTATCCAAAACCTACAAAGAGCTCACCAAACTTCACACCCAAAAAACAAATAACCCAGTGAAGAAATGGGCAGAAAGCATGAATAGACACTTCTCTAAAGAAGACATCCGGATGGCCAACAAGCACATGAAAAGATGTTCAACATCGCTCCTCATCAGGGAAATACAAATCAAAACCACACTCAGATGTCACCTCATGCCAGTCAGGGTGGCCAAAATGAACAAATCAGGAGACTATAGATGCTGGAGAGGATGTGGAGAAATGGGAACTCTCTTGCATTGTTGGTGGGAATGCAAACTGGTACAGCCACTCTGGAAAACAGTGTGGAGTTTCCTCAAAAAATTAAAAATAGACCTACCCTATGACCCAGCAGTAGCACTGCTAGGAATTTACCCAAGGGATACAGGAGTACTGATGCATAGGGGCACTTGTACCCCAATGTTTATAGCAGCACTCTCAACAATAGTCAAATTGTGGAAAAAGCCTAAATATCCATCAACTGATGAATGGATAAAGAAATTGTGGTTTATATACACAATGGAGTACTACGTGGCAATGAGAAAGAATAAAATATGGCCCTCTGTAGCAACTGGATGGAACTGGAGAGTGTGATGCTAAGTGAAATAAGCCATACAGAGAAAGACAGATACCATATGTTTTCACTCTTATGTGGATCCTGAGAAACTTAACAGGAACCCATGGGGGAGTGGAAGGAAAAAAAAAAGAGGTTAGAGTGGGAGAGAGAGCCAAATCATAAGAGACTCTTAAAAACTAAGAACAAACTGAGGGTTGATGGGGGGTGGGAGGGAGGGGAGGGTAGGTGATGGGTATTGAGGAGGGCACCTTTTGGGATGAGCACTGGATGTTGTATGGAAACCAATTTGACAATAAATTTCATATATTAAAAATATATATATATAGCAAGTGAAAAAAAAATTTTTTAAAGAACAAATAGTGACAACTCAATAACTGAAATTAAAAACACACTAGAGTGTATCAATAGTAGATTAGAGGAACCAGAAGATCTGGAAGACAGAGTAAGGGAAAGCAAACAAGCTGAACCAAAAAAAGAAAAAAGATGATAAGAAATGAAAATCGGTTAAGGGAACTCAGTGGCATTATCAAGAATAATAACACACAGTATAAAGACCCCAAAAGAAAAGAAAAAAAGAGGGGCAGAAATTTATTTTAAAAAATAACAGTTGAAAACTTCCCTAATTCAGAGAAAAAAACAGACATTCAGATCCAGGATGCACAGAGAGCCTGAATCAACCCAAAGAGGTCCACACCAAGCCACATAATAATTAAAATGGCAAAGTGTAGTGATAGAATTTTTAAAGCAGCAAGAGAAAAAAAAGTTACATACAAGGGAAGCCTCATAAAGCTATCAGCTAATTTTTCAGTAGAAACTTTGCAAGCCAGAAGGGAGTGGCTAAACCACCCTTACAAAAACATTAAAGTGCACTCTGAGTGGAAAGAAAAGGCTGTAATCAGGATTAAGAAAATTATTTCAAAGGAAGAAATTTCACAGGTAAATACAAACATAATAAAAGTAGTAGATATAAAACTAGCATGGGTGTTAAAGGAAAAAAAGGTAAAATCAATTACATCTATAAAAGTCAACCAAGGGGTTCACAAAATTAAAGGATGTAAAAGTATAGCATCATATACATAAAATGTGGTGGGGGACCAAAAATATAATGCTTTTAGAATGGGTATGAAACTAGAAATAAATCCAAGAAAAAGTCTGAAAAGAAAACAAATACCATGTACTAAGTGATGAATAGGTCAACCAAAGAATCAAAGATGAGATAAAAAAAAAATAGAGACAAATGAAAATTCAAACACAATGGTCCAAAAACTTTGGGATCCAGCAAAGCTATTCTAAGAAAGAAGATTATAACAATACAGGCCTACCTCAAAAAGAAAGAAAAATCCCAAATGAACAATTTAACTCTACACCTAAAGGAGCTAGAAAAAGAAAAACAAACAAAGCCCAAAGCCAGTAGAAGAAAGGAAATAATAGAGATTAGAGAAGAAATAAATGAAATTGAGACTAAAAAACAATAAAACTGATCAGTGAAACCAGAAGCTGGTTCTTTGAAAGATCAACAAAATTGACAAACCTTTAGCCAGATTCATTAAGAAAAAAAGAGAGTACTAAAATAAATAAAATCAGAAATGAAGAAAAGATAACAACTAACACCACAGAAATGCAAAGTATTATAAGAGAATATTATGAAAAACTTATATGCAAATTGGACAACCTAGAAAAATTGGATAAATTCCTAGAAACATATAACCTTCCAAATATTGAAACAGGAAAGAATAGAAAATGGGGCACATCAATTACTAGATATGAAAATGAATCAAAATGAGTCAAAATTTCCCAACAAACAAAACTCTAGGATTAGATAGCTTGACAAGTGAATTCTACCAAACACTTAAAGAAGAGTTAATATCTATTCTCAAACTATTCCAAAAAATAGAAAAAGAAGGAAAACTTCCAAATTCATTCTCAGGCCAGCATTACCCTGATACCAAAACCAGATAAAGACTCTACTAAGAAAGAGAACTACAGGTCAATATCCCTGATGAACAGAAATGCAAGAATTCTCAATAAAATACTAGCAAACCAAATGCAACAATACATTAAAAAATAAAAGATTCATTCACCACAATCAAATGGGATTTATTCCTGGGTTGAAAAGGTGGTTCAATATTCACAAACCAATCTGTGATATACCACTTTAATAAAAGAAAGTATAAGAACTATGTGATCATTTCCTTTTTTTCATATTTTATTTTATTTTATTTTATTTTATTTTATTTTATTTTTAGAGAGAGAGAGAGAGAGGGCACAAGCAGGGGAAGGGCAAGCAGGGGAAGGACACAGAATCTGAGGCAGGCTCCAGGCTCCAAGCTGTCAGCACAGAGTACAATATGGGGCTTGATCCCACAAACCGTGAGATCATGACCTGAGCCAAAGTCAAAGGTTTAACCAACTGAGCCACCCAGGTACCCCTAATTATTTCAATAGATGCAGAAAAAGCATTTAACAAAATCCATTCATAATAAAAACGCTCAACAAAGTAGATTTAGAGGGAATATACCTCAACATAATAAAGGCCATATATGAAAAAACCCACAGCTAATATCCTCAGTGGAGAATTTCCTCTATGATCAGGAACAAAAGAGGGCTGTTCACTCTCACTACTGTTATTTAACATAGTACTGGAAGTCCTAGCTACAGCAGTCAGACAAGAAAAGGAAATAAAAGGCATCCAAATGGGCAAGGAAAAAGTAAAACTTTCACTATTTGCAGATGACATAATATTCTATATAGAAAATCCAAAAGACTTCACCAAAAAACTGCTAGAACGGATACACAAGTTCAGTAAAATCATAGGATACAAAATCAATGTACAGAAATCTGTGGTATTTCCACACACCAACAATGAAGCAGGAGAACGAAAAATCAAGGAATCAATCCCATTTACCACTACAACAAAAACAATAAGATATCTAAGACTTAACCTAAGCAAAGATGTAAAATACCTATACTCTTAAAACTATAGAATGCTGATGAAAGAAATTAAAGAGGACACAAAACAGTGGAAAAACATTCAATGCTCATGGATTGGAAGAACAAATATTGTTAAAATATCTATACTACCCAAAGCAATCTACATTTAATGCAATCCCTATTAAAATACCACCAGCATTTTTCATAGAGCTAGAACAAATAACCCTAAAACTTGTATGGAGCCACAAAAGACCCTGAATAGCCAAAGCAACCTTGAAGAAGGAAAGCAACTGGAGGCACAACATTTCTGGATTTCAAGTTATATTACAAAGCTGTAGTGACCAAAACAGTATAGTATAGGCATAAAAATAGACACATTGATCAATGGAACAGAAGAGAAAACCCAGAAATGAACCCATAACTATATGGTCAATTCAACAAAGCAGGAAAGAATATCCAATGGAAAAGACAGTCAGACAGTCACCTCAACAAAACAGAAAACCATCAAAATCCTAGAGGAGAACACAGGCAGTAACCTCTTTGACATTGGCCATAGCAACTTCCTTCTAGACATGTCTCCTGAGGCAAGAAAAACAAAACCAAAAATAAACTATTGGAACTACATCAAAATAAAAAGCTTCTGCACAATGAAGGAAACAACAAAACTAAAGACAACCCATGGAATGGGAGAAGACATATCTGCTAAAGGGTTAGTATCCAAAATATATAAAGAACTTACCAAACTCAACACCAAAAAAATGAATAATCCAGTTAAGAAATGGGCTGAAGACATGAATAGACATTTTTCCAAAGAAGACATACAAATGGCCAACAGACACATGAAAACATGCTCAACATCACTGATCAACAAGGAAATACAAATCAAAACTACAATGAGATATCACCTCACACCTGTCAGAATAGCTAAAATTTTTAAAAAATGCAAGAAACAACAAGCGTTGATTAAGATACGGAGAAAAAGGAACATTTTTGTACCATTGGTGTGAATGCAAACTGGTGCAGCCACTCAGGAAAACAGTATAGAGTTTCCTCAAAAAGTTAATAATAGAACTACTTTATAATCGAGCAATTACACTACTAAGTATTAACCTAAAAAAACAAATATACTAACTTAAAGGGATACATGCACCCAGATGTTTATAGCAGCGTTATCTACAGCAGCCAAATTATAGAAGCATATAACAGAATATATATATATATATATATATATATATATATATATATATATAATGGAATATTAGTTAACAATAAAAAAGAATGAAATCTTACCATTTGCAATGACATGAATGGAGCCAGAGAGTCAGAGAAAGGCAAATACCATATGATTTCACTCATATGTGTAATTTAAGAAACAAATCAAATGAGCAAAAGGGGGGGCCAGGGGAGAGAGAAAAGAGGCAAACCAAGAAACAGACTCTTAACTACAGAGAACAAACTGATGGCTACCAGAGGGAGGTGGGTGGTGGGATGGATTAAATAGGTGATGGGGATTAAGAAATGCTTTTGTCATTATGAATACCGGGTGTTGTACAGAATTGTTGACTCACTATATTGTACACCTGAAGCTAATATTATACTGTATGTTAACTAACTGGAATTTAAGTAAAAACTTTAAAAAAGAAGAAGAAGAATGAGGATGATTTCTATGAACTGATATAAAGTGATTTCCAGGAAGTATTGTTAAATTAAAAAAAAAAAGACACCAATGTAATTAAGGTTACTAATCAGTTAACCTTAATAAAGTGAGATTATCCTGGATTAACCAGGTAGGCACAATATAATCATATAAGCCCTTTAAAACAAAAGAGGAAGGCAGCAAGTCAGAAGAGAAGGTCAGTGAATTCATCGTAGTTGCTGATTTTGAAAATGAAAAAAGAGAGCCACAAGCCAAAGAATATGGATGGCTTCCCGAAGCTGAGAATAGCCTCTGGCTGACAGCTAGCAAGGCAACAGTCTCCTCAGTCCTACAACCACATAGAATTGAATTCTTCCAACAATTTTCAGGAGCCTGAAGGCTGATTCTTCCTGAGAGCCACCAGATAAGAGCCCAGGCAAGCTGACAGTTTTAGTTCAGCCTTCTGAGACTTAAACAGAGAAGCTAACTGAGCCACCCAGACTTCTGACCTACAGAACTGTGAGATAATAAACTTGTGGTGTTTTAAGTTACTAAAGTTGTGGTCATTTATCATGGCAGCAATAGAAAACTAACAGAGGCTCATTTCCTATTCGACCACCAGTTTGCAGGGACTCTCTGAATAAATTATTTCACATTTCTGCTTTAGTTTGCTATCAACTGCTAACTAATAAGTGGGCTTGCAAATAAACGAATTAAGTAAAAGGAACTACTTGAAAGAACTTAATTTTTTTAAGAATCGAGAATCATCTTAAAAATAATCTAACTGAATCTCCTTTTTTTGCAGACTGGAAAACCGGGTTCCCTATTCCTAATCAACAGAAAAGCTGCTATTTGGGGCCAGGTTCATAACTACCAGCCTAGTGTTCATTAGACCACATAATGTAACTGTAGCACTCACAGATGGCCTTCAGCTGTACTAAAGAGCCGTCCAGCATGGTGTGGAGAAGGGTTGCCACTGGCAATAAGAAACTAGAAATTCCTTGGCTTACTGACTTAGTAGTTAGGTGAGCCCTGAGGACATCCTTCGTTGCCTCAGGGCCTCAGCTCTCTTATCTGTATGAGGGGAAAAAATATTCCCTGCCCTGCTTTCTTTACAGGGTTCAGATCAATAAGCGTTTCTTGAGCACCTACTACACATTAAGTATTCATTAAGTGCTATGATATAAAGATAAAATTGGCTTCCTGATCTGAAATAATTCACTTATAAACAGATTATTTCAATGTTATGTGATACATGTTGTGCAAAAGTCAAACAAACAGGCCATGGGAATTCTAGGGAGGGTCATCTAATCCAGACATGTAACCCAGACATGAAGACAGAGGAAATGAAGAACACTCCCATATCTTGAAGAACAAGTAGATATGTGCCAGCAGAAAAGGGCTTTCCAGGCTGGGGGACCAGCATGAGCCCAAATGTACCAACAAGAAATTGCACAGTGCAAACCGCAAGTAGCCCTTTTTGCCAAGAACCAAGGGTGTGAGGAGACACGTTCATAGGCAAAAACTAGATAATAAAAAACATTGTATGACTTGCTAGAGAGTATGAATTTTGATCTCTAGGCAACAGAAGCCATTGGAAAGTTGGAAGTGAGAGGTAAAAAAAAAATGTAGCAATGAAGAAGATAAGATGGATTTGTTAGAATGTAGGCTGGAAACATAGGCACAGGGTATCACCATAGTGCAGGTGCGAGGTAACAAAGACCTGAAACAGGAAAATGGTGGTGGTTCTCTCAGAAGAGAACAATCCAACGAATCTTCAGAATTCGTAACCCTGCCGTGGCCATAGAATCCCTTGATCCCAGAGAGACCTTCTGAATCAGAGTCCCCAGGAGCAAGGCCAGGCACTTTCCTAAAAGTCACAGATGATTCTGATGAGCACCTCGGTTTCTGAGCTGTTCTAGAGCAGGGATTAACCAACTACAGCTATGCACCAAATCTGACCCACTGGCTGTTCTGGATAGCCCATGGGCTAAGAATGGTTTTTACAGGGGTGCCTGGGTGGTGCAGTCGGTTAAGCGTCCGACTTCAGCCAGGTCACGATCTCACGGTCCGTGAGTTCGAGCCCCGCGTCCGGCTCTGGGCTGATGGCTCGGAGCCTGGAGCCTGTTTCCGATTCTGTGTCTCCCTCTCTCTCTGCCCCTCCCCCGTTCATGCTCTGTCTCTCTCTGTCCCAAAAATAAATAAAAAACGTTGAAAAAAAATTAAAAAAAAAAAGAATGGTTTTTACATTTTTAAACGGTTGAAAAAAATCAAAAAGAATATTGCATGATACATGAAAATTACATGACATTCAAATATCAGTATCCATAAATAAAGTTTTATCAAAACACTCTTTGTTTATACATTGTCAATGACTGCTTTTGTACTATAATGATAGAAGTGAGTAGTAGCAGCAAGGACCACAAATCCTAAAGGCCCACAAGCCTAAACTATTTGCCATCTAGTCCCTTAAAGGAAAAGTTGCTAAGTCCTTATCTCGAGCAATCATTCTTACTCTTTGCTGTACCTTGGAATCATCTTCATTTCCCAATTCAGAGCTCTGGGGGTGCAATCCAGGCATCAGTATTTTTTTAAGTGTCCTAGCAAGCTTTAAGCTGTACAACCAGTATTGAAAACTGCTGACTTAGAGGGTTATAGTGATAGAGATTAGTGATTGTTTAGATGTGATTGGTGAAGGAAAGGAATATTATATGGATTTAAAAACACCTTCTTTAAGATTGTTGTTATTATGAACTCTTTGAAAGCAAAGAATGAAGTCTCCTTTCCACATCCCCAGTACCTAGTACTGAATCTGAGGCATAAAGGTATTCAGTAAGAGTTTACTGTGGGAATGTATGAACTAAGTACTCCTCATTGAAGCAGTCTCCCTCCAAGGTACTTGGGACATAGCTTATGTTCATTTCAGTGCCACAGGAAACTTTTGAAAAATAGACCTTATCTACTTGCACAAAAAATGTAGGTTTCATTTCAGCTGGACCTCCAGAGGTTAGTAATGTTACAAAAATTATGAGAAAATTATGAAGAAGATTAGAAGACAATTGCCATTAAAAGTCAAATTTTAGTTACTTAGTTTTCTGAAATAATAATCTCCTTTTCACTCTGGCAGAAATTATTGTATAACTTTCTGATTTTAGCCTTTAAGCTATTTCAAATAGTCAAATAAGATGAGGTTACATAAAAAAAATTTTTTTTAGTCAAGGGTCTTTGCAAAACTTAACAAAGCAAAGAATAAATATGACGGGATATTTTTAATAAATGATAGAGATCAAAACAGACTAAAGTTAGAGGTCATGTTTGACTATAAGAAAAAGGAACAACCATTCACAAATTTGTTATTCTGGTGTCTAAAGTAGGTCTAGATATCAATCAGAGACAGTTAACTATTTCTATACTATACAAGAATTGAGACTAATTAGATTATTCCCCCTCCCAACTCTGCTATACTTATCAAGATTTTCTACCATTCTTCAACATACATATGCTGTTTTGGAGACAAGAAGAGAAAGAGAGAGAAGAATAAAAGAAAGAGAAGGGGAGGGAGGGAGGAATTCTACATACATGGGTACATCACTTTATAGAAAGTCCTTAGTCATGGCAATGGGTATGACTTCAGTCCACACTGCCATAAAGGCATGTCTGACTTTTGAAAAGGCAGTATAAAATAGGAAGTGCAATCTATTCTGTCCCTAGTAGCTATTTTTAACTGCACCAATTTTTATACGAAACAGCATAATAACAGTGTTTTGATCAAAGACCTAAGGTGACTGACTTCTCGAGAAAACATTTGAGTTCACAGAGATTGGCCAGCGATGAAACAGTCCACAGAGCTTCAACTAGAGTCTCAGGCAGGCAGAGCATAGTGGCTTTCATGGGAAATGGTGGCTGAAACAGGGTAGTGTGTTTCACATTTCCATTTGTAAATATTGTACCTGATCCTGGCGATGGCAAACAAATCTGTAAGACAGATTACAAGAGCATTGGTTGCTGAGGCTGGAAATAGGGAAAGGGATGACAGCTAAGGAGCAGCACAAGGACATTTGTGGGGGGTGACAGAACTACATCTTGATGGTGGTGTTAGTTGCACAAACTACACATTTGTCAAAACTCATAGAACTGTGCACCAAGAAGAGTGCATTTTGCTGTATGTAATTTATTAATATATATATGTGTGTGTGTGTGTGTGTGTGTGTGTGTATAGTTAATTGTATATATAGAGAGAGAGAGAAAGAGAGAGAGAGAGTTAAGTGTGTGTGTGTGTGTGTGTGTGTATAGTTAATTGTTTTTAGAATAAACTGAGTTGACATACAGAACTGACAAAGTGATAAGACTTGGTTAGATCAGTAGTTACTTTCTAATATTACATAAAAAATAATCCATGTTATGTTCTAATTGTTAAGTAGAAGCTCTAACTGCTTAAGGAAATGTACTATTTTTTATTAAATGTACAAACAAAAGCCAAATAGGACCCTTAGAGGAAGTAAAATTAAGAAAACTTGACATAGAGACTATAAATTGTTGCTGTTATAAGTTAGGTAAAATAAAAATAAAGTATATAAAGGGAAGCACGTTTTGAGTACAATTTTGATGGGAAAAAGTAACCAAACAAAAAAATCTTTGTTATAAAAAGTCAGCTAAAAAATGCAGTTCTGAGAGAGGCTGAGACTCCAGTTTCAGTTAAGAATGTTTAATGCCAAGACTCTACACTCAAAAAGTCTGAGGATAAATAAACCCATCTACTGTATGTAAATTTTAAAATAAGAAATGCTAAATGCTGTATACACATAAATCTAATTATCTTAGAAAACCTTTCATACATTCATCAGAGAAAGGGACATGTCATTTATATAGACATCACTGTGGAAAAGCATTTTCCTTAAAAGGAATACATTTATTCTCCCCATTTCTCTTACGCCCACATTTCAGAATAAACACAGAAAGGCCAGACAACTCATTCTCTACTTCTTTCCTCAACTCACCATTCAAGCTGAAGGTAGATAATTTTTGTAGGTAAGTGTTTAATTTTCAGCCAATGGCTTATGTGGCCAATATTCACTATAGCCATCAAGTAAAATCAGAAAATGAAAAGGTCAGCAAATGAAAAGAGCACTGTGGCCTTGAGGATACAACCCGCCAGTTCTCCTTCCGGCCCCAGAGCCAAAAGGGCTACACGCGTGCATGGAAGCTAATGTGATGCTTTTTTTTTTTTTTTCCATTTTGCTTTGTCAGCCCTCATAGGATGTTCTATAAAGTTGAATAATATGCTCAAGTCTGAGAATCACATGATCGAATTCTTCCTATTCCAGAAGACTTAGACCTGTCAGACAGGTATTCAAACTCTACTTAAGGATACATGAGCCAAGTATGCTAACATGTTGGGGTTTCTTTTTAATATATCATTTTTGCATTGGCTGCCAAGGGTGAAGAATGTAGACTAAATAAAATCATAAATTTCCAACATGTGGAAGATCTGAGTGATTTTATTTAAAACCTGGGTCGGGGGGAGGGTGGGGAAGAATTGACCCGTCTAGCTAAACACAAACCCCAAGCAGTTATCAGAAAAAGGAACACAGTGGTCAATAAGTTATGAAAGAATGCTCAGCCTTGACCATTGTGAAAAGAAACGTAAATCAAAACAAGAGACCTTTTAAGGGGCTCCTGGGCGTCTCAGTCGGTTAAGCGTCCAACTTTGTCTCAGGACATGATCTGACAGTTCAGGAATTTGAGCCCTGTATCGGGCTCTGTGCTGACAGCTCAGAGCCTGGAACTTGCTTCACATTCTGTTTCCCTCTCTCTTTGCCTCTCTCTCTCTCTCTCTCTCTCTCTCTCTCTCTCTCAAAAATAAATCAACATTAAAAAAAAAGATAGCTTTTTTCACTTATCAAACTGCAAACATTTTTAAGTCTCCAGTCAAGCATGGGTGTGGAGAAATGGGCATTCTCGGGCACTATTTGTGGAGGTGTGTGCACATATCCTTCAAACTATGATTCCCTAGCTAGCAATTTAGCCTACAGATGTACTCACAAAAATATTCCAACGCACATGTGTAAAATGTTGTCTCAGCATTGTCAGTAGCAAAAGATAAACAATTTATTAAATAAACTATGATATATTCACAAAATGGAGTACTCTGCCACTTTAAAATGAACAAAGCAAATCTGTACATGTTGATATAGAAGCATCTGCAAGATGTCAATTTTTAAAAACCAAAGGTGACAATCAGCCAAAATGGAATAACTCTACTACTGCCCTCTCTCCCCCTACTATAACTAACAACTCTTTACAAATTAAAAAGCAACTACAAGGGAACTGTGGAGAATTAATAATTGGAGCCAAATCGCACAGGGGACTCTTGACTTCGACTCAGGTCATGATCTCATGGTTTGGGAGTTGGAGCCCTGCATCGGGCCAGCGCTAACAGCACAGGGCCTGCTTGAGATTTTGTCTCCCTCTCTCTCTGCCCCTCCCCCACATTTCCCTCTCTCTCTCTCAAAATAGATAAAAATAAACTATAAAAAACAGTTTTTTCAAAAAAAAGAACGATCTATATATAATAGGGCTGAGTTTTGCCATTTTATTTCCTCCTTTATCATCCAGCTTTGACCCAAGGGTGACCCCAATGCAAAACTGAACAGTGGATACAGGCAGCAAAACCTCTGATAAAAGCTGTCTTTCTGGGGAGAGGACTGGGGAAAGGGATCACAATAAGTAGAAGAGTATAGGAGACACCCACTGATTCTTTTTTGTTGTTCTTTTCTTTTAAGCCATTGAAGTCTCCAAAGGAGAGAAGAAAGAGTTTGATGCAGAAAGAAATATTTTAAGAAATTTGTTGAAAGTCATGAATTTAGAAAGTCATGAAACTCAACAAATCCTAAACAGCAGAAACTCGAAGAAAGGCACGCACAGACATATATCAACCAAATAACTGGACAACAAAGATAAAATTTCAAAATCTTGAAAGCAGCCACAGAAAAACGCCGTATTACACATTGGAGAACAAAACTTTGACTGCAGAATTCTCCTCAAAAAGCATGGAAGCCAGAAGAGAGTGGGACATCTTTCAAGCAGTGAAAGACAAGAACTGTTGAGTTCTACATACAGTAAAGCTATCCTTCATGACAAAATAAGGACACTCTCATCTAGAGAAAAAAATTAGATAACTTAAAACAGTAACAAATTTAAAAGGATAAAAATCTCAGAAAGTGTGCTCTTGGACCATAATTAATTAGATATTACACTAGATATCAAAACAGAAATACATCTAGAAAATCCCCAGTTTGTAAAATGTAGACAGTACATTCTAACTAAGCCGTGGGTCAAAGGGGAAGTCACAGAGGAAATTAGAAAATATTTTGACTTGGGGCGCCCAGGTGGCTCAGTCGGTTAAGCGTCTGACTTCGGCTCAGGTCATGATCTCACTGTCCGTGAGTTCGAGCCCGGCGTCAGGCTCTGGGCTGACAGCTCAGAGCCTGGAGCCTGTTTCAGATTCTGTGTCTCCCTCTCTCTGACCCTCCCCCATTCATGCTCTCTTTCTGTCTCAAAAATAAATAAACGTTAAAAAAAAATATTTTGACTGGATGAAAACGAAAATATAAGGTACCAAAATTTGCAGCATGCAGCTACAAGACTTCTTAGAGGGAAATGTATAGCATTAAATGCCTATGTTCGAAAAAGAAAGATCTCAATAATGAAAGAAAGTGGAAAAGGAAAAAGCAAAGTAAACCTAAATAGAGGCAAGGGAAAGACAAATCTGAGAACAGAAATCAATAAAATTTTAATAAGAAATTTGATGAAACCGAAACCTGGTTCTTTGAAAAGGTCAATAATATTTGTAAACCTCAAGATAGGCTGACAAAGAAAAAAGAGAAGACATAAATCAGTGGCAGGAATAAGATATCCCACAGACTTTAAAAGGATAATAAGCAGGGGTGCCTGAGTGGCTCAGTTGGTTAGGCGGCTGACTTCATCTCAGGTCATGATCTCACAGTGCGTGAGTTCCAGCATGAGTTCCAGCATGAGTTTGAGGCCCACATGGGGCTCTGTGCTGACAGCTCAGAGCCTGGAGCCTGCTGCGGATTCTGTGTCTCCGTCTCTCTCTGTTCCTCCCCCACTTTCATTCTGTCTGTCTCTCTCTCTCAAAAATAAATAAAGATTTTTAAAAAAATAAAAGGATAACAAGCAAATACAACAAGCAACTCTATGCTCGTTAACTCAACAACTTAGATCAAATGGGCCGGTGCTTTGAAAGACAGTAATTAACGAGGTGCCTGAGTGGCTCAGTTGGTTAAGCGTCTGACTTCAGCTCAGGTCATCATCTTGAGGTTCATGAGTTTGAGCCCCATGTCGGGCTCTGTGCTGACAGCTCAGAGCCTGGATCCTGCTTTGATTTTTGTCTCCCTCTCTCTCTGCCCCTCCCCCAGTCTCTCTCTGTCTCTCAAAAATGAATAAATGTTTAAAAATTTTTTAAAAAAGACAGAAATCAACAAAACTCACTAAAAACGAAAGAAATAAACTGAATATTCCTTTATCTATTAAAGAAATTGGAAACCTTCCTACAAAGAAAACTCCAGGCCCAGATGGTTTCACTGGAGATTTCTACTAAACATTTCTAGGAAAAAATAATATCAATTTTATGCTATGTCTCCCAGAAAATGAGTTGAGACAATACTTCCCAACTTATTTTATGAGCCAGCATCACACTGATACCAAAACCAGAAATAAGACATTATAAGAAACTACACACCAATATCCTTATGACCATAAATGTCTAAATCCTCAACAAAATTCCAGCAAATTGTATTCAGCAACATATAAAAATATAACACATATGAGCAACCTGGAGTTTACCCAAGGAATATAAAAACTGGTTCAATAATTACAAATCAATGTAACTCACCATTAAAATTTTATCTTATTTTATTTTTAATGTTTATTTATTTATTTTGAGAGAAAGAGAGTGTGTGTGTGTTTGCTTGAGAGGGGAAGAGGCGGAGAGAGGGGGAGAGAGAAAATCCCAAGGAGGCACGGACAGTGCAGAGCCTGATGTAGGGCTTGATCTCACAAACTGCGAGATTACGACCTGAGCTGAAATCAAGAGTCAGACACATAACAACCTCAGCCACCCAGGCACCCTTTTTTTCAAATCATAGATAATCTCAATTAATGAAAAAAGGAAGCCTTTCACAGAAGTCAACATCCATTCATGATAAAAACTCTCTGCAAAGTAGGAACAGAAGAGAATATCCTCAACCTGATAAAGGGCATCTACAAAAAAGTCTAGAGTGAATATAATACTTACCCAAGTCTTAATCCAAATTAAGCCTTAATCATATCATCTGTAAGATGAGGATATAAATATTTCCCTCCACTTATGAAAGTGAAAGTTGTTAGCATAATGCCTAGCACATTAAAGTTGGTGAAAATAATAATTATTATAGATGCACTAATAATTATTACATATGCAATAATAATAAAATTTGTATTCGTCACATATCACTACTGCATTACTGGTTGGAATGTTGCATAGTCCAGATCTCAGAATTAACACACCACACACACACACACACACACACACACACACACACACACACACAGTCTACATTGTAAAAAGCACAAGATGACTTTTAAAAAATCAAACAAAAAGGAAATAAAACTGGAAAAGGGAAATAATACCCTATGATTGATCACTCTTTATGGTAATGAGCATTAGTAGTCACTTTCCAAAATCTGACTCCA
The DNA here is from genome assembly GCF_018350175.1 of Felis catus. Lineage (NCBI taxonomy): Eukaryota > Metazoa > Chordata > Mammalia > Carnivora > Felidae > Felis > Felis catus. The sequence continues at coordinate 20,968,705 of NC_058385.1, read as the reverse complement.
TTGAAAAATAAAATGGAAAACTGAAATGGATTTGAGACGAAACCTGCTGAAATAGTTTGAGACTCACAAAACCAGTTTCCTAGTGAAGGTGTTACACTTGTGGCTTTTCTTAAATCACAGTTCTCATGAAAGTTCCAACCAGTCTTCTGGAATTTGTGTCAGTTATGGATTTATTTCATTTAAAAAAATTTTTAAATGTATAGATGTATTTATTTTTGAGAGACAGAGAGAAAGAGCATGAGTGGGGGGAGGGACAGAAAGAGAAGGAGACACAGAATCTGAAGCAGGCGCCAGGCTCCGAGCTGTCAGCACAGAGCCCTACACTGGGCTCGAACTCAAAAGCCGTGAGATCATGACCTGAGCCAAAGTCAGACGCCTGACCAACTGAGCCACCCAGAAGCCCCTGGATTTATTTCTTTTAGGGAGTTGAAATAGGATTGTCCAGATTTCTTCAAAGAGGAAATTTTTATTGATATAAACTAAGGAGCATTTTTCATGCTGGAGAGATTATACAAGAGCCAAATCTGTGTGAGAATCAAGGGAGAAAAAGGATACCTGTCCACCCACCCACTTGCTAAGAATAAATCTTCTGATAAACAAAAGTAAACTTTCTGAAGTTCCTACTTCTTGCATCCAAGACTCAGTAATTCTAAAACTTCAGGTAGTATGAATCCTTCGGATACTTTATGCTTTATTTCAAAATATGGAATTCATACCACCCAATACCACCTTTCTATTGTGTGGTGATTATTTCTGTGTTATATATTTTTGGGTATTTGTGTGCCTATTATACTCTATTTACGTCCTCCTGAGTTTTTCTCCCCCTACATTTATGGTTTACTGATATACTAGGAATCTAGCTCAGTTTCTACCACCCTCAAAAGGAGTTTTTCTGTTGAAATTAAATAATGGTTTGGGGTTTTTTATTTATTTATTTACATCTTGAGTACCTCACACTATGACAAGGACTAGTTTAACTAAAGAGTTTTAGTCTTTGGGACTGCAGAAACTCATACAGAAATAAATTACTGAAGGGGGGACAGCAATATAATGAAACTGAATTGAATAATTCCAAATATATTCTTTAATGGAGTATACTGATCTTGTATCCTCATGGAAAGTTAAACTTAAAAGTTTCATACTGTTCTGATTGTTATGATGTATAGATTCCTTTATGACTCCATTGGCAGATGTTACTGTTTTAAACACTCAGAAATCCATGAGGTTACATAGAACCATCCAGTTGGATGCAAAATTTAATTTTATAGAGCAGGATACATATTTTGTGTCCTCCTTACAAAGAACATTTAAAACTGTCTCCTCAAAGAAAAAGCATCATGAAGTTGTGTGATTATATTCATTTCATTTCAAATTATTTTTAATATAATTTACACAACTTCATGATGCTTTTTCTTTGAGGAGATGCAGTTTTAAATGTTCTTTGTAAGGAGGACACAAAATATGTATCCTGTTCTATAAAAGTTGATTTTATATCAATATCAAGGGATTTTGCTGACATAAGAATACATGTCTTCACACCAAGGCAGGCCATATGGCCAAAAAGCACAGAGCAGTTTTTCTTCTATAAATGGAAACATTCTCCACTTAAGGATTTCACAGCTCTGAAAATCCCTGGTTGTAAACCATGGTCTCATAAAAAAAAAACTAATGAGCAAACCCAAATGTGTAAGATAGAGAAAAATTGGTGCACTGGGGTAAGAGAGAGGCAGCTGTCTGTGGAACCCACTGCTGTGATATAAGGCAAAGAACAGATAGGATCTTTCTAGATACTATATATTGCTAAAAATAATGTAATGGACATCTGTATTCATGCCCTTTCCTTCTAGTAGCAGAAGTCTGATATTCCTCATTCTCAGCTCATGTGGTTTGGGTAAGACTGACACTCACCAGCTCCAAGAATGGGCATGTGATGGGGCGCCTGGGTGGCGCAGTCGGTTAAGCGTCCGACTTCAGCCAGGTCACGATCTCGCGGTCCGGGAGTTCGAGCCCCGCGTCAGGCTCTGGGCTGATGGCTCAGAGCCTGGAGCCTGTTTCCGATTCTGTGTCTCCCTCTCTCTCTGCCCCTCCCCCGTTCATGCTCTGTCTCTCTCTGTCCCAAAAATAAATAAACGTTGGAAAAAAAAATAAAAAAAAAAAAAAAAAAAAAGAATGGGCGTGTGACTCAAGACAGACCAACCAGAGCCAACGAAACTCAATTCTTATACTTGAATTGTTGCCAAAATAGAACATAAATCTAGAACTATTGACAGCTATTTTATCACCATTGGGGAAGAACTTGCTCCATAAAATGTTGCCAACACAGAGCAGCAGAGCCAAGAGAGAAAGACAACCTTACTGACATCATTTGGATCCCTGGATCAGACCATGTAGGTAAAGGTCTTGGCTTTTCAGATATGGAGTCAATCCTTTTTTTTTTCTTCTTCTTCTTCTTCTTTTTTCTTAAGCCAGTTATCAAACAAAAGAAAGTCCTCTCTAAAGGATTAGTCTAAGATACACTCATGGTTCACACTTTTAAATACTTGAGGAGAGTCAGTACTACAGTCACATAGCTCATATTCCAGTCTTAAAAGATGCTTTTGTTTGCAAGGGGAAGAGTCTCTAGCAAGCACCATACTTTTGTGTTATTATTTATTTCTTAATTTGTGTATATTTCTACTTACTACAGATATTTCAGAGTATTCAAAGGCTTTCCTGTATTCATAGGAATCCCTGGTAAAGAATAAGCTTCTTCATAAATAAAGAGAAATGTACATATTAACAGAAATATCAGGATAGCCTATTTTTAACTTTCATAAGTTATTCACATATTAATAAGGAAGAAATTAAATGAAAAAACATGAGACTAGTTATCTTTTTATCCTCATCACCTAGCTTAGTACTGGGAACTTAATATTGGCTAAATGAATAAATGTATGGACAAATAAAGAGATGAAAAAATGAATTTTTTAAATTAATGAAAACTCATTACCCAACATCCGACTCTTGTATTTTACCCATATAACATTATTTTTGTTAATTCAGTTTCTCTACAAGTAAAGTGTAAGTATAAATGACAACTTGGAATCACTGTATGTTATTAGCACAAATCTGGGAAATCCCCTAACACTTTTACAAATAGTCCACGCTTGTAGCTGGAGAAAATACCATGCTTTCAGAAGATTTTGCAATTGACACACTTCTCATTGCCAGTAAAGAAAGGCTTGCCCTTATTTTTCTTTTCTTTTCTTTTCTTTTTTCTTTTCTTTTCTTTTCTTTTCTTTTCTTTTCTTTTCTTTTCTTTTCTTTTCGTCTTACGGCTTTTAGCAAAGAAAAGTGAATGATAAAATCCTATGGTCTAAGTTCCACTTGTTACATTTTAGCAAATATGAGCTTCTAATTTATTCTGATCTTTCACAGGCTAGGCAAATATATAATAACCACATAGTTGTAGAAATAGAACTTTCCCAGATTATTCTATAGTCATTACCAACCTCCACAATAAACTGATGGTATAAATGTTAATATCAACTTTTAAAAAATTAATAAACTGAGAATCAAGATGCATGATTGACCTTCACGTGGCAAATTACCAGGCCTAGAGCACAAAAGCACCTGGCCTCCACATTTAATGAGACCACACAATGGCGGGTCTCACAAACACAAGAAGCAATGCAAAAGTCCCACTAATATAACAAGCTTTTAGAGAATTCTCTTCCTTCTATTTGCCAGCCTAGGGGAACTCGGTTAACCTCCTTGATACTTGATTTATTTGGTTTTTTTCCCATCTGTAAAACAAAAATAATAAAACCTACACTACAAAGGTGCTGTGAGGTTAAAAATAATGCATTTTTAAAAAGCTTCATACTTAGGACGAGTCCCATAAATGGCTACTGTTATTATTTATTTAAATATCACACTTCTGTTTAGCAGGGAGCTGTTCTATTGTTGGAATGCAATATTTCTTTCCATTATTCCATTGGTCTGAGACAAGGAAATGGTCCAACCACTCTTTAAATGAATCTTTCTAATAGACTGTGCTCCCGAGCTCAGTGGAAATTCCTCAAGCTAGCTTAACTGGCTCATCCTCTAATTGTCTGACCACAGCTCTCCACATTAATATCCAAATATGTAACTCTCCAGTGAAAACACCACTGCATCCATAATCACTTCCATCCCCCAGCCCCACGTTCTGGCCTTTCACATTAGCCTCTCCACTTTTATTCTCAAGAAGGTACAGCAGGAAGTAACTGAGCATTTTGTAGGCACGGTGCATAGTGGAAAGGGCATGGGTACCGGAGACAGAGTGGGTCACAATGGCAGCTCCTCCGCCGAGGAATTTCAACCCAGACAGGTGAACTTAGGCAGGTGTCTTAGTCTCTTGAGTCTCAGTTTTCCTTCTTTATAAAATGGAGATGATAATGTACAGTTTACAATGTTATCAAGATTAATGAGGCTTTACATGCAAGGCACAAAGGAAACTCTCAGGGAAACAGAAACTACTGTTATTTTGAAAAGTGTTTTATTTGTCCCTTCTAAGGCTAAATTGTTGAATCTTATAACTTGACCAAATCAAACTATTTTATAAAGTAAATCAGCAATAGGATCTTGTTTTTTCAGCACAGACAACCCCAATACTCTCTTTCACCCTGCATATTTAAAAACACCCAGGGGTACTTGGGTTGTTCAATCAGTTGAGCATCCAACTTCGGTTCAGGTCATGCTCTCACGGTTCGTGGGTTTGAGTCCCACATTGGGCTCTGTGCTGACAGCTCAGAGCCTGGAGCCTGCTTTGGTTTCTGTCTCCCTCTCTCTCTTCTGTTTCTCCCCCACTCGCTTGCTCTGTCTTTCTCTCTCAAAAAATGAATAAACATTTTTAAAAATTTTTAAAGCATCCTAATCGGATTAATTTTTAGAAAAAAATTAATGAGCATTGGGTAAAGGTATATAGACATCTCACTTTCAGAAGCACAAGTCAGGTTTCAATATGAAGAATGCATAGGGATTTTTTTTCTTCTATTATCCCTTTCAATTGAGATCATGAGTACTCTGGCTATTGCAGATATATTAATTTTACTAGCCATCACTACTCTGCTCTACCTCTTTAAACTGATTCAAATGGGATGAATATTTTCCAGAAAAACTGCAGTGAATCACCTGGGCTTGCCCTTTCTATAAAGCAGAAAAATAAAATAATTCAGTAGTTGTAATTTCTATTTTTTAGTTTGAGACTGTGAAATTCAGTCTTGCGCTGGACCTATATGCTCTAGCTTTATAATAGTAAGAAGTAATTATGAACATCATTAGATTTTAAAAGATCTATTAGGATGTAGAAATCTTGAGTGGGACAGAATTTCAGGGTTGATCCCAGCTTCAGAAGGCATCTGATTTCCCTTTTTCCTTCAAAAAAAAAATATTGAGAAGGACTTTTGATCAGTACATATAAAAGATTCTTTCTGTTGTCTGTCCAAAAGACAAATTCTTCCTTGGGGAAAATGCTTCACTCCTTTAAGTAAATTCTCTCTACCAACAAAGAAACTGTCAAAAGCACTACTCTCTCCCCACCCCTTTCCAGGTAATCAGTTTCAAAACCTGGGCAAATATGAAAAGAAAGGCACTTTGATACAGAACAACTGTCTCCTGGAAGAAGTAAACAGAGGAAGATGTCAAGCTGTCCCACTTTCTAATTAGAATGATTCACAGAAAATATCATGTTTTCTTGCCTGAATGAAGGCCACTTTAGGCCAAAAGGGTTGAAGTAAGCCTGGTAGGATAGTTTTCAATGAATTTCTGTGGAAAGTTTTTTGATAACACATGGTGCTGCGGTTAAAACTTTAGGATCTGGAAAGGTTATTCTGGAGATCATCCACCCTGGGTAATGTGGTATCTGGAGACCCGATAAGGTTAATCCAAATTATCCGGGAGATTACCCCTGAGACAGCAAATGGTTCCATAAACATCACCATTGCTATCCCAAGCGGAGAGATGATATGCTTCACTTTTGTTAGCATTTTCAAGGAGACTAAACCTGAAAATGTCAGTGAAATGAAGGCTTGAGTTTATAGGCAAAGCTGTCACTGGACCTCTGAATTATGAGGCTAGACTTTCAGTAGCTGCCAAGTTATAGGTCAAGCACTTCTAGGTCAACTTTCACCTCTTTCACAAAACCCACGATGAAATTTCAAAGGTTTTCATGTGAAGTTTTATTAACTTAGGTTAGTTTGAAAGAAAAAGGTAGGCAGGGCAAAATGTGAAATCTCATTATCTTTGTCCATTGTTTTCTGCCCTTTTTGCTGCAATGCTTGTAGGATCGCACACGGATAATCAATTAGTCCGGGCACACAGTGGGAAGGTAGACGAAAAGGCTAAAAGGATTCTTAAAACATTTAGGACATCTGGCACACAATATTCAAGAACTAAAAAGTTTAACTTCTTTTTCCTTTTACATTTTAATACTTTTAACCCCCAAACTTTTTTTTTTCAATTTTTTTTTCAACGTTTTTATTTATTTTTGGGACAGAGAGAGACAGAGCATGAACGGGGGAGGGGCAGAGAGAGAGGGAGACGCAAAATCGGAAACAGGCTCCAGGCTCCAGGCTCCGAGCCATCAGCCCAGAGCCCGACGCGGGGCTCGAACTCACGGACCGCGAGATAGTGACCTGGCTGAAGTCGGACGCTTAACCGACTGCGCCACCCAGGCGCCCCAACCCCCAAACTTTTTAAAACTAAGTTGAAATGCTTTTGATTTTTTTCAGAATTAGCATACATGTTATAAAATTATGGGAGGATACAAATTTACAGGTCATAAACTAAAACCCGTTATTACCTGGCACATAGCAGGTGCTCAGTAAATGTTTGTTGGCAAATTCTGTTTAATTTCTGCATTAACAACAAAGCCAAAGTGTTAGCCTGTGCTAATACTGACATGTGCAAATTTTGTTATTTCCATATCAAGTGGTTGTTTATACATGCAAATAGTTGTTTGGAAAATGAAAAGTTTAAAATATATCCAGATATGCAAACATGAAAAGACAGTTTCATGTGGAGGAAAAACAAAAAAGAATCACGATATTGATGTAATTTAGGGAATCTTATTTACCTTTCAGTCAGGTTACCTAATTCTAGCACTAATATGGGGATGGCATTCTATGAAGTCCTAACTTGTGGTTATTCTCTGTATTTCATTCGAAACAAAGACTAAACCAAGCCACTTGTGTCTTTCCAGCTCCACTGCCATCACCCGCCATATGCCTCCAGCATCTATTATCAGGACTACTGCCAACAGTCTCTTAATTGACCTCTCCAAATTCTCACGGACCCCTCTAAAATCTGGTCAATTTACATTAAGAGTGTTTTTTCTTAATATGTATGCCTTGACTGCATCACTTTCCCTTGCATGCAATATTTCACTAGTTCCTTATTCACAGCCTATCTGAGAGACCACGTGGCCTCACATTCATGAAAAGCCACACATCTAAAGTTTGGCCCTACCTCCAAGTGAGGATATATATATATACAGTCATGGAGACACAGTGCCAGGATTGAGAGAAGATGCTCATCATACAACTTAAGTTTTTTTTTAATGTTTATCTATTTTTGAGAGAGAGAAAGCATGTGTGCATGAGCAGGGAAGGGGCAGAGAGAACGGGAGAGAAGATCCGAATCCGGCTCTGTGCTGATAGCAGAGAGCTGGATGCGTGGCTCAAACCCATGAACTGCGAGATCGTGACCTAAGCCAAAGTCAGATGCTTAAACGACTGAGCTACTCAAACAGCCCTCGTTATACAGCTTTAAATTGGTGTTTTATTACCAACCCATACCACCTGCTATATTACTTTATTTTTTTTTAATTTTTTTTTCAACGTTTATTTATTTTTGGGACAGAGAGAGACAGAGCATGAACGGGGGAGGGGCAGAGAGAGAGGGAGACACAGAATCCGAAGCAGGCTCCAGGCTCTGAGCCATCAGCCCAGAGCCCGACGCCGGGCTCGAACTCACGGACCGCGAGATCGTGACCTGGCTTAAGTCGGACGCCCAACCGACTGCGCCACCCAGGCGCCCCTGCTATATTACTTTAAACTGATCTTTTGTAAATTCTGTAATTTTCTTATGAATAGCATGCTTATATGGAATTGTATTTGTTTATATTTTCAGAATATTAAAATTAAAGCCTTAATTATTAGCGCTTTTTTTTTTGGCATTTCTTCATTTTTTTTTCATATACCAGAATCCATGGCCTAAGCTTCTCTCAACATCTGAGGGGTCCTTTCCCAGAGAACTTGGGACAACACGGGTACTTAATATGGCCCACAAAGCCCTAATTGCTCTGGACTCCTACCTAACTATATGACCTCATCACTGAGGCTACACTACACCCGTCCTTGCCTCTGAACTCTGGCCCTTCTCACCTTCTTTCCCCTCTTGAGACAATCCATGCTCCCTCCTCCCACAAACTTTTGCATGCAAATGCTCCTGTCTGCAATAATCTCCTTCCTTAACTCCCTGATGGCTCTGCAAGGTTATTCTCTGCTCATCCTTTCGACCTCAGCTCAAGCGCCCCTGCCTCAGGGAGCCTCCTTTGGCCTCTCCTAATATATACTCTCTCAATACCATGTTCTTACCCCAGGTATAATTATTCTTTTATTTACATGATGCTTAGATTACTATCTGTCTCCCCACCTGATGTAAGTTATAAGAGAAGAAACATCTTTTCACCAGAAGCAGGAGGGGGCAGCGATGTGTGTGTGTGCACATACTTTCTCTTCACCCAGTACAGCTGGCTGACATTTATTAGAAGCTTAAAAGAGGAGCGCCTGGGTGGTTCAGTTGATTAAGTGCTGGACTCTTGATTTCAGCTCAGGTCACAATCTCATGATTTATGACATTGAGCCCCCCATGGGACTCTGTGATGACAGCGTGGGGCCTGCTTGGGATTCTTTCTCCCTCTCTCTCTACCCCTCCCTCTCCCTGTCTTTCTCTCTCTCAAAATGAATAAAGAAATTTTTAAAAAAAAGAAACTTAGAAGATATTTGGTTTTTTGTGTGTTTTTTAAGGATATTTGTTTAATGAATGAATTTTCTTTATCTTTCCCCACTGCCTCTTTAAAAATGTGATCAGATTAATTATAATCTACATTTAATTATAATTATATATTATAATCTACGTTTAATTTTTTTAATGTTAATTTACTTTTGAAGGAGAAAGAGACGGAGTGGGGGGGGGGGTTGCAGAGAGAGAGGGAGACACAGAATCTGAGGCATGCTCCAGGCTCTGAGCTGTCAGCACAGAACCAGACACGGGGCTCAAACCCACAAACCGCGAGATCCTGTCCTGAGCCAAAGTCAGATGCCCAACCAACTGAGCCACCCACGCACCCCTACAATCTACGTTTTAGAGGGCAATATATCCAAAGTCTAATCTGTACTGGCCCAATTTATCTAAAACAAACAACTTTTCAAAAAATAGGTATAATACCAAAATACTGTGATACCCATTCAAAAAAGCATCTCTTTTGCTACAAATTTGCAGTTACTAAATAAATAGGTCATAGGAATACAATGTCCAGCATGGTGATTATAGTTAATGATACTGTACTATATATTTGAACGTTGCTTAAAGTATAAATCTTAAGAGTTCCCAACACAAGAAAAAATTGTAACTATGTGTGGTGATGAATGTTAGCTAGACATAAAATGATGATCATTTTGCTGTATAAACAAATATCAAACCATTATGTGGTATGCCTGAAATTAATGTAATGTTATATGTCAATTATATTTAGATTTAGTTAATTAATTAAACAAACTTTACAGTAGCCTCAGGAGATAACACTACTTAGTTCCATTTTATAGTTAAGGAAAACAGGGATCAAGGTATTTGAGGCACGTTCACCAGGTCACACAGCCAAGTCCAGAGCCCAAACAAAAGAACTATGCTCTGTGGTCTTCTGAAGTTCTAGATTCTACAAAGCCTCCAGAATTTAGGTAACATATTTATCCACAAGCAGGATAAAATGGGTAGAAACAAAGCAGAGTTGTAGGGATGAGGGGCCTAAATTAACTAATTTCCAAGAGAATGCCTAATGTAGCAGGAGGAAATTTAATCACTGAACTAGTGATATAGAAAAGAAAATATTGCAAATAAAGTTTAGAGAAGGTTTGGGAGGGCAGCTTTTAAATAAATTAGAGATATGACAGTAAAAACTCAAATAACTAGTATTTGTATAAGAAAGGACTTGGCAATACAAATAATAATCACAATAGCAATAATCCTGATAGTGTTTACTAAGCATCAGACATTATTCTAAAGACTTTACATTTATCAACTCATTTAATTCTTAAAATCACTCTGAAAGACACACATTATTACTATTCATATTTTATAGATGAGGAAACTAAGGAACAAAGTTTAATTAACTTAACCATAGTCATACAAAAAGTAACTTGGGCAATTTAAGACAACCTATGCTATACTTACCTTTAGGATATTCATAGTGGGAGGCTGCATTTATCTGTTTAATAGGTGTATGTGTGATTTCATATGCCAAGTTCAGGTTAGAGGCAATCATTTTCATTGTGCTTTTTAAAAATAGTCTCTTAAGTCTGTATATTTCTTTTTTGAAGAAGGGATTATGATAATTTTCTGTGAAAGTGCGCTTTAGTATGAAAGTTAAAAGGAACTAGTAAAGAAGAAATAGGAAACTATGGGCATGCATTCTAACTTTAGTGATCATTAAAATCCCTGTTATCTATTTTAATCTATAATTTCATAGGTCTCCATTCTTTTTTTCTTCCTTCTCTCCTTCTTCAGTATGAAATTCATCAGGCAGACCTCATTAGGACTCAAATGGCATCAAAGTTGTGGAGAAAATGCAACCTGAGCAGCCTAACAGTGGCACCTCTTAAAGATGGTATTTAAACCATGTGGTGAGAGAAGCCTGGCTACAGCTGGTAATGACAGCTCATGTGAAGATGATGTGGGAGTAGGGCAGCAGGCACAGTCTGACAAGGTCAGCAGTTGGTTATATAAAAAGGATTGAGCAAATGAGTAAATATATTGATGATAATGAGAACCAGGTTTCCCGATGATTGGGAAGAACCCCGTGGTATTGGAGTCATTAATATGAATTTATAGCCTCAGAATACATAAATATAGATGTAAAAGGATGTGTGTATTTGTGTGTATTTCTTAGTTCTGGCCTGGGAACAGCAACACCCCATTTGCAATGAGCACACCCAGCACCCTGAACTTGGTTTCTAAATACCACTTTGCAGTTAAAGGAACTAGGACTTCTTGAGGGAATGGCTGAATCCAGGGTTGGGCAAAGAAAGTACAAGATGAGACTAAAACATTTTTTGGCCTCAAATGCTAAAAGAATGGTAAAGATATGTCAAAAGGACACAGAAGCTAGCTTGAAGGGGCAACTGAAGGCCAAGTCTGGGTCATCAAAATAATAATGATAATAACAGACTATAAACCACTGAATAAAATAGGAATCAGTGCATCTATACTGATGTAAGTAAATAAACAAATGAGTGGAAAGAAAAGAAAGCTCCACTTATAGTATAACAACAGCTAACAAATGTAGGAGAAATGACAGAATTAGAAACAACACCACTTAGAAACCAACATACTGATAATTAATTCAAGCATGAACAATAGATGCTAAAACTTGAGTGTGAAAGTGAGGTGAAGATCAGGTATTTATATAGTTTCAAAGAATTTCCACAAAAAACACTTAATTAATTACAAAGAAAAAAAAGCAACTTCACAGTGGAGACTCCTATGGCAATCAAGTGATCAGAATTTACACTACCACTGAGGGGACAAATCAACATCATGTGCCATCTGATTGGAATGCCGCATCATTCTGTAAAATTTTTCCCAAAACTGCATAACCTGATCATCAGGAAACATTTCAAAAATTGACAGACATTCTACAAAGTGACCGATCTATGACCTTAAATTTGAAAACGATATGAAACTCAAAGGAAGACTGAGGGACTGTTCCAGATTGAAAGAACCTAAGGAGATATGACAATTGGTTGCAGGGTGTGATCCTGCGTGGATCCTTACACTATGCAGGATATCAGTCGGGCAATGGTAAAACTTGAATGCAGGCTCTAAGTGAAGAATATACAGGAGATTTTTGTGCTGTTTCTGCAATTTTTCTGTAAGTTTGATATTATTGCCAAATAAATTGTTTCTTAAAATCTCAAATAGTTGATAATGTTGAATATGACATAGCATAAGACTTAATTGCAATTTGTACATTAACCAGAGGGTTCATGGATATCTGATAAAGTACGTAAGTAGGCAGAAATATTTATTTTTAATTATATCCATACTAAAAGCTGAGAAATCACCCACTCCATCCTTTATACAGTTGGAAACTGAGGCTGCGAAAATAAGGAAAAATTGAATGTTATGATTTTATCAGATTTACAGAATATTATTCAGAGATAATGTTTTCTTTTAAAAATCTGAGGTTTTTCTCTCATGCTTTAAAACTATCAAAGCAAGGGGAAGGGGGGTTGCCTTGGTGACTCAGTTAAGTGTCTGACTTTGGCTCAGGTCATGATCTCATGATTTGTGAGTTCGAGTCCCAGGTCGGGCTCTGTGCTGACAGCTCGGAGCCTGAAGCCTGCATCGGATTCTGTGTCTCCCTCTCTCTTTCTGCCCGTCCCCTGCTCATGCTCTGTCTCTCTGTCTCTCTCTCAAAAATAAATAAACATTGGGGCACCTGGGTGGCTCAGTGGGTTAAGCATCCAACTTAGGGGCATGGTCTCACAGTTGGTGGGCTCGAGCCCCGCAAGGGGCTCTGTGCTGACAGCTCAGAGCCTGCAGCCTGCTTCAGATTCTGTGTCTCCCTCCCTCTCCCTGCCCCTCCCCTGCTGGCACTCTGTCTCTCTCTGTCTCTCAAAAATAAATAAAATGTTTTAAAATTTTTTAATAAATAAATAAACATAAAAAATATTAAATAAATAAATTAATTAATTAAATAAATAAATAAATAAATCGAAATATTAAAGAAAAGCATTCCTGGGTGGCTCAGTCAGTTAAATGTCTGACTCACGATTTCGGCTCAGGTCACGATCTCACAGTTTATGAGTTCAAAGTTGGCATCCGACTCCACAATGACAGTGCGGAGCCTGCTTAGGATTCTCTCTCTCTCCCTCTCTCTCTGCTCCTCCCCTACATGCTCACACTCTCTCTCTCTCGCTCTCTCAAAATAAATAAATAAATTTTTTAAAAAATAAAATAAATATTAAAGCAAAAGCCTACCAGTCACAGTGCAAATAATGCCTCAAGTAATTTCCATAAAGGATAGACAGAATGATACACATTTTTCAGCTACTGACCCACCCAGAACTCTGCAAATTTACAAAAAATTTACTCACATAAAAGGCATTTATTAATCTTTCATTAGAAATTACTATTCTTTTAACACCTTTTCCCCAAATAGATCAACTTTAAAATAGATTTGAGAAAGAAACGATTTCCACAGATACTGTAGTAAACATTGTGAATTTCTCCTTAACTTCCATTCCAGTCCAAAGGATTACTGTTAGGCAAGCATATTAATCCCTATCCCCTTGCCAGTAGTTGGTTCAAGGATGCAGAGGCCTCTAAAGGGGTTTGGGGCACAGAAGTGAATCTTCTCTCCTGGATGATGCTGAACTGCTAGAAGCCCTGTTATGATCATAAGACAGAGCCTAAGGATGGAGCAAAAGCTATGAGTAACAAAGTAGAGCTATAGAACCTCAGTGTCCAGTAACATTGTTTATCCACTAAATGAACCAACCCTGCAAATTGTTTTACCTTAGGATTTTCTATTATAGAAGATAACAAGTATCCTTATTATTTAAATTAGTTTGTTAAGGCGGCTGAGGAGGGTGCTCAGTTGGTTAAGCGTCCAACTCTTGGTTTCGGCTCAAGTCACGATCTCACAGTTTTGTGAGTTCGAGCCCCACGTCCAGCACTGCATTGACAATGCAAAGCCTGCTTGGGATTCTCTCGCCTCTCTCTGCCCCTCCCTCACTCGTGCTATCTCTGTCTCTCTCAAAAATAAATAACTAAACTTTTAAAAAAAGAAATAAATCATTTAAATTAATTTGAGATAGGTTTTCTGTTGCAACCAGAAGTTATCTCAATACATACAAGTCAATAAAAAAAAGCATAAGATCAGAGAAAATCGCCTACAAAATGAATAAATCTTAAAATGTGCTTTAAAATAAAAGAAAATATCAGCCATAGTTTTAAATTACTTAACACAGTTTCCATGTCTCAACCAGTTTCTGGAAGGGTACAGTCCAGTGCAGGTGGATATCGTAAGCAAGAGTATAGAGGTCCGTAGAAGATAAAGGAGGGACATGAGGAGAGCTAAACCAGTCAACCAAATTCAAAACGACAGCCTTTTTGTTGTGGGGAAATCTTCAAGGTTCTTACTGATGTAAAACATCAACATATTCTGCTTTAAGGTTTGCTCACAAGTTACGGTAATTCAATGCTTAGCATCCCAAAACATGGGTTCGTCAAGTGCAGGAGATCACAGAGGTGAGGACAGCAAATAGCCCCATCAGGGTCACTGTGGAGAGCAGTTAACATAAGTTGCTTGTTAAAAACGTGTGCTCCTAATACCAAATCCAGGCATCACGTTCAAAGCACCTACCCTAGTAGCCATGTTTGACCTTTAGGATGGCCGGCCACAAAATGCTGAGTGGAAGAATTGTCAGATGGAATGGAGAGATGAGATAATAGCTCAGAGATAATGTTAAATGGGTTCCTACCCAACCAAAGCTATCAGGTTTCTCTGAAATGGCATGTGACTTCACTGAGGTATCAGTTTACTTAGGTACTTGCCATGTGTCTGCAAGGAGATTCCATGTAGGGGGATTGCCATCTGCTGGTGGCTCTCTACTTAGGGACAGATGCCCTTGAAATTTAGGGACTGTGCCTTACGCCAGAGCACACAGAATCACGCAGCAAGTAGTAGTTTCTGTTTCACTGTTAAAATTAGACTGTCTTCTCTGTTGATTAGACAGATAGAAAATTCCCCTGAGGAACTTGAACAAGATATCTCAAAAACCAGAAGAGGAAAAAAAAGGGAACAAATGCATTTTTGTCCAAGTGCTACACTGAAATCCTGCAGATAAAATTGTCGTATTTAAGCAAGTAGTAACAAATTTTTACCAAATGGATGGTGATTCCTATGCATGGAAAAATAGCAATGTAGTACATTGATTTATCTGAGAACATACCTAAGACTAAGTCTTAAAACCTCCTAAGAGACTTAATCTCCCAGGGAATATATTTTCCATGTGGCATATAAAAAGAAAAGAGAAACACTAGCTTCCAAGCACATAGCTGCAGAACCAACCTTCAAAACAGAGGCTAAAATTCCCTTTTTTTTTTTAGTGAAATTCCTTGGAAACATACTGTTTTATATTGTAAATACAGTCATGCAGGCAAAACTCAGTCCTTCAGGATAACAAATATGGATTTTAGAATTATGAAGTTTCCCTTACTCTCTGTCCAGTATATCCCCAAGTCATAGAAGTATAAAAAATATGGAATTAGGTCATTGTATTTCACCTACATATTATTCTTCAAAGCAACACTTTTCTCTTGAACAATATTGCAGGACCACTATATCAGGAAACAGCCCCTCAGAACACACCAGGTTATGCTGTTTTCTTTAATGTTCAGCAACAACACAAAAAATCAAAATAAAAGGATAAGCAGCCTTGAAGCAGAAAGAAATCCTGTCACAGGCTACAACATGGATAAACCTTGAGGATGTTGTGGTAAGCGAAATAAGCCAATGACAAAAAGACAAATCCTGCATGATGCCACTTACATGAAACATCTGAAGCAGTCAAATTCATAAAGACAGAAAGTAAAAAGGTGGTTGCAAAGGACTCGGAGGGAAGAGGAATTGGTGTTTAATGGATATAGACTTTCAGTTTTGCAAGATGAAAAATTTCTGGAGGTCTGCTTCATGACAATGTGAATATAATTAGCCCTACTGAATTATACCCTTAAAATGGTTAAGACAGTAAGTTTTATATGTTTTATTTGATCACAATTTCAAAAAGATAAGCAAAAATATTGGAGGCTGAAAACATGAGCTATAAGTGAAGGGTAAAGGATTTGCCATCACAGTATTTAGTCTAGCAAAACCGAGCATATGCGGTTGCTTAATCACTTGGATTTGAAAAGAGCAAACCCTTGACCTGTTTTCTCTACCTCTGCAGAGGACAGAATGAAGAAACAAAACAAAACCACAGAGCAGCTGCAGGATGTAGTAGAAAGAAGAACCAAATTTCGAGTAAGAAATTCCGCTCTGCTAATTGTGTGACCTTGGACAGATTAAGTATCAGAAAAAGAACATCATAACTTTGAGGTAACATGGACTTGGGGAAAAGATGTGACTGCTTTTGATGTTCAGTTTTGCTTTGTTTTTGTTCAATGAATTTATGAGTTTGGGCCAGTCCCAGAGCCTCGGCTTTCACATTCATAATTTTGGGGTGAGGGTACCTATCTGACAGGGTTGTCACGAGGCTATGAAATTGAACTAACAGTGATAAAAATGCACTAAGAATGCCTGGCACATAGTAGGTGTTCAGTAAGTGTCCATTCCCTGAGTCTTTTTCAGCCTGTTTTCTTTTCTGTAAAAGTGAGGGTAATGATAGGTACCTAGCAAAATAACATCCTAAATACCTGACATATGCTCTTTCTTTGCCTTCTCTGAGCCTCAACCTGGCCATCTATAAAAAGGTGCAATAATACTTACTACATAAAGAGAGACAATAAATATAAAATTGTTCTGCACTGAATATGGCACTGAGTAAGTACTCAACAAATCTGTGTTATCATCATTATTATTCTTATTTAGAAATATATTCAACAATCAGCTCTCAAAAAATTTGATCTATAATCATGCCTGCTTGTACATCAGCTGGTCTTTTCAGCACCCTTGAAGTCTTCTCTAAAGGAACAAATATTTTTGTCACAAACTGTTAACATCCAATGACTGAACTTTTGTCTCAGCAGTGATATTCAGAATTTCAAGCCCTGACTAGGAAGGGGATTTTCAGTAACAGTGAAGGATCATGAACATGTAAACAAGAGATAGTGGTTAAAAACCTCAAGATATCTCATTCAACATCAATTGATTATTATTTTCACCACTTCTACATTAGCTGCTTCTAATTAGCTCAGTGTTGGAACAGAAACAGAAAGGGAGAATGTACATCCTCCATGGCCTGGAGATCCTAAGAGAACACTGCTTCTCTCTCAATTTATATATAGGATCCACTGAAATCCAAGGGTAACAATAATCCAGTAGGTGTTTTTGTTGCCTCCAAACCAGAACTGAGACCAGCACAACCAGGATTTGACTAATTGTGAAGTTTGCTAAGTTTGTTTCTCTTGCTCCCTTCCTTCCTTTTCAGTCCCTCAACCCATACCTCTTACCCTTTAAGTCCTTTTGCCAGGGCTGAGGCTCAGCGACCTGCCTCCAGAGCAGCCTTCTATTTTATATCCCACCTTCTAGAAGATTCATGTCCTCTGTCCCATCCCTTCAGCTTTCTGCTCTGTACACTAATAATCTGACAGACAAATCCACAATGCTATGACAGCATGTGTTTACAGGATTTCCTGCTTCAAGTTTCTCATTTAAATCCTTACAAAGCCTTGTTGGCAACTATGTCTTAACCCCAAATAGCTGTCGTAAGTCATTTATTCATCAGACATTTACTGAGTACTTGCTATTTTCCATGCAGTGAGCTTGGTACTAACATTATGCACATAAGTGAGAGACATATTTGATTCAAGAAGCCCACAGTCCAGTACAGGAAGCAAGTGTGTGTGCAAATAATTGCAATACAATTAAATGAGAGGTATTGGAAGTATGTACAGGAGGCTATAATAGCAGGTAGTTGGGGGGTAAAGGAGTCAAATAAACTGTTCCAGAGTACATAGCTGTGAGTGGTAGAACTGGGATTTGAGGGGCACCTGGGTGGCTCAGTCGGTGAATCATCCGACTTCGGCTCAGGTCATGGTCTTGTGGTTAGTGAGTTCCAGCCCTGAGTGGGGCTCTGTGCTGAGAGCTCAGAGCCTGGAGCCTGCTTCGGATTCTGTGTCTCCCTCTCTTTCTGTCCCTGTCCCGCTTGCGCTCTGTCTCTGTCTCTCTCAAAAATACATAAATATTTAAAAACTTAAAAAAAAAAACAACTGAGATTTGAACCCAGGTATTCAGGCTCCAGAGCCTGTGGTCTTAACCACCATGTAGTAGTGGGAACAGTCTCTATTGAACCTATTATTTTGAAAGAAGAATTACAAAATAATGTAGAAAATGTACCTGATCAACTTCATAAGACAAAACCTAAAAATAATACATTAAACCAGTAGGAGAAAAAAACATGACACACATTAGAAGATCAACTAGCCTTCACAACTGTATCCCTCCCCACTGCCTAACACAGTGCCTGACATATAGTAAGCAGCCAACAAATATTTAGTCTTTAAAATATGAAATAATATTTATAAAACTAAATGTACATTTACCTATAACCTAGAAATTCCACACCTAGATATTTACCCAAGAGATACAAAAACCTATGTCCAGAAGAAATACTGGTACAAAGATGTTTATAGCAACTTTTTTTGTAATAACTAAGACCTGGAAACAACCCACCTAGCCACCAACATTTGGCTTATAATGGATTTTAAAAACTGTGGTGTATTTATTTAGTAACGGAATAATAGTCAGAAATAAGAAGAACAGACTACCAATATAGGTGACAACACTGATGAATCTCAAAAATAGTATGCTGAGTATAAGAGACCATCACAAAAAGTAAATAAAGTACTTCTATTTATGTGAAGTTCTGTAACAGGCAAACTAATCTGATATGAAGGAAAAAAAAAAAAAGAACAGTGGTTACCTTTGGGAGGGGCCAGGGATTGGCAGGAAAGGAACTTGAGGGAAACTTCTAGTGTGATGGTAATGCTCTATGCCTAAGGGGAGTTTAGGTGACACAGGTGTATTCGTGTGTCAAAATTCTGCAAAGGTTCAGATTTCTGTATTTTTGCACGAAAATTTTACCTTTAAAAACCTAAACACATATTGAATTCTACTTGTATATTATACATACTGAAGTGGCTAAGGGGAAGCATACTAATGTCTACAATTTACTTTGCAATGTACCAAAAAATAAGATGGATAGATAATGATAAGACAAATAGAGCAAAATGTTAATGGTAGAATCTGTGTAGGGAGTATATGGGTATTCACTATAAAATTCTCTCAACTTTTTTGTATGTTTAAAATTTTCCAGGGTGCCTGGTTGGCTCAGTCAGTTGAATGCCCCACTCTTGATTCCAGCTCATGCTGGAATTCATGCCCCACTCTTGATTCCAGGTCATGACCCCAGGGTCGTGGGATCAAGCCCCACATCAGGCTCCTCAATCAGTGTGGAGTTTGCTTAGGATTTAATACAGGAATCTTCTCTACGACCTCCCAAAACAAGCAGATTGTGACAGCCTCAGTTGACAAATATACAGTGCATGGAAGCTTGCTACACCCCAAGGTAGACTATTGTATCTCTGAACATGGCTAAAAGCAGTTAACTTACATTTAGACTATACTTAAGCAGAGCAGGTGAGAGGGAGAGCATGATTTTGTGTAAGAAGTACAGTCCAAGGAACCAGAAACCTGGGATTTAGTGTGATATCCCTCTTCCCAGGTCCTTACCCTGTTAGGTACTTGTTTGCCTAACAAGTCTATAGATTAGCCTATATTAACCTACCCAACCTATAGATTTTTATGTCATTCATTCATTCATTCATTCATTCATTCAATAAATAATTACTGAGTCCACATTATATATCTTAAAACCTTAATACCTGAGTGCTTTAAGGCAAAGAGGTAAACTGGATGATGCTGAGATCCCTGTCCATTCTAAAACCTAATGGTTCCGGATGAAAAACTAACGAATTAGCTAATTGGTCTATTCCATGTATCTAACCAATTGAAAAAGAAGAAGAAATTTACTTTTTTCTTAGTGGAGGGGTTATATTTGAATTATATGTAACTCTCTTGTTTCTTTTCCCTTTGAAAATAAAGACTAGCTTACACATTTAAAATTTCCTCTATAAATGTCATTTTTGAGAAAGATCATTTTCTAAGATATGGCCTCTTTTCTAAAAGATTATCTTTGAGCTGCCACTCCCAATCAGAAGCCAGCCTCTTCCTTATTAGATCATAGCTCCTCCTTGTGGTTGACAGATGTAAGACCCTTAAATTCCAACCACAGAAACAGTTTTTTAAAAATTGAATGTGATCATACTAGGATTAACTATGAGGTGAAAAACACCAGTATGATTTTGTTTTTATTCCATTTCCCTAGATGCTCACTCATTCGTCTTTTTAACCAATCCAGCTCAATGAGTGTTACTTGAGAGACAATCCAGAGTATGATTTTCAGTCTCAGGATCTTTCTTCAATCTGTGGTGGTTTAAAGTAACATACATCTTTTAGCTGCTCAAATCTAGTTCTAAACAATAAATTCACTGCTTTTTCTTTTATCTATGCTAAATCCACACTATAGCATGGTAAATTATAGACTGCTTCACTGGGTAACAGGTCCTATCCTACTCAACATAATTCTTATCAATGGCTTAAATAATATATAGAAGGACTTTGTATCAAATTTGTGAATAACACAAAGATGGAAAGGGAGTTAAAACACCAGGTGACCAATTAATCCAAAAATAGTTTGACAAGCTGAGAAATGAGATGAAACTAACAAGAGAGATTTTTAAATGAAAACACAACCTCAAAAGCTTAAACATGAAATATAATTGGGACAAAATATAAATTGAAATGAATGAAAATGAAAAAATAAATTTTTTCAGAAAATGAATTGCAATGAGATGAGAAAATCATAGATTAGCAGCAGCATATGGAAAAATTACTCAAAAGTGTGAGTTGTTTATTCCAAAGGTAATATTAATTTGGACAACATTAAAATAAATAGAAACAGCCTAAATGTCTGTCAGCAGAAAAAGGATAAATATTGGTATAGTCACTACAATAGAATCTGATGTAATGATGAAAATAAATGGACAAAATCTTCATATAGCAACATAGTTGAATCTTACAAACATAACAGTAAGTTGGGATAGAATATACATATGATATACATACACATATATGTATATGTATATAATATATATGTGTATATATATCTAAAGGTTCAAAAGCTTTTAATGCAAAATGATGTCGTATATTGCTTAGGAATACATAAGTTTATAATTTAAAAAGAGAGAAATCCACTGTTACTTTGGGTGAGTGCATTTGAGGGAGTTTCAACTATAACTAGTTAATATCCCATATGCTTAATCTGGTGGTGGGTCTATGGATACCCATTGCATTATTCTTTATATCTCTTTGTATGTCTTAAGTATCATGTTGATATTTCTTATATCTTAGATTTCATTTAGAGAAAGAAGGTAATTAAAAATCCTCTGTATTACACTAATTAAACCATATATTGACTTTTATGTTCTTTTCAGGGATACTAAGTGTTTAAAAAGAAAAATTAAGTACAGTGAGAGGGAAAGGCGCTATGAAGGTATTCAAATCCATGTCATAGTAAAAATAGTTTCTAAAAACTTATTTTTCAAAATTTTCAACTGTAGTTGATGCATAATGTCACATTAGTTTCAAGCGTTCAACATAGTGATAAAACAAGTTTATACGTTATGCTACGTTCACAAGTGTAGCTATGGTTTATCCCCATACATCACTGTGACAATATCATTGACTGTATTCCTTACACTGTGACTTTTATTCCCAACACTTATTCATTCCATAACTGGAAGTCTGTATCTCCCATTCCCCTTCACCCATTTTGTCCAACCCCTCAGGTCTCTTCTCTCTGGCAGCTATCAGTTTGTTCCCTGTATTTATAGGTCTGATTATGCTTTTTGTCTGTTTATTCATTTGTGCTTTGGTTTTTCTGAGTTGTTTAGATTCCACTTATGAGTTAAATCATATGGTTTTTGTCTTTCTCAGTTTGGCTTATTTCATTTTGCATAACACCCTCTAGATCTATCCATGCTGTCTCGGCACAACCTCATCCTTTTTTATGGTTGCATAATATTCCTGTGTGTGTGTGTGTGTGTGTGTGTGTGTGTGTGTGTGTGTAGACATACACCACATCTTCCTTATCCATTCATCTGTTGACAGACACTTAGGTAGCCTCCACATCTTAGCTATTGTAAATAACGCAGCAGTAAACAAGTGTTCATATTTCTTTTTGAATTAGTGTTTTCATTGTCTTTGGGTAAATACCTAATAGTGGAATTATTGGATCACATGGTATTTCTATTTTTAATTTTTTGAGGAAACTCCATACTGTTTTCCACAGTGACTGTACCAATTTACATTCCCACCAACAGGGCAAGAGGGCTCCTTTTTCTCCATATCCTCATCAACACTTGTTTTTCTTGTGGGGTTTTTGTGTGTGTGTGTTTTATTTTAGCCCTTCTGGCAGGTGTAAGATGATACCTCATTGTGGTTTTTATTTGCATTTCCCTGACAATTAGCGATGGTGAGCATCTTTTCATGCGTCTGTTGGCCATCTATATGCCTTCTTTGGAAAAATGTCTATTTAGGTCCTCTACATTTTTTTTTACTCAGATTGATTTTTGCTGCTGAATTGTATAGTTCTCTTATATATTTTGGATACAGACACTTTATCAGGTATATCATTTGCAAATATCTTTTTCCATTCAGTAGATTGCCTTTTTGTTTTGTTGGTGGTTTTCTTTGCTGCGCAAAAACCTTTTTATTTTAACAGAGTCCCAATAATTTTTGTTTGTTTGTTTGTTTCCCCTGCCTTAGGAGACATATCTAGAAAAATGTTTTACAACCAATGTCAAAGAAATTACTGCCTGTGTTCTCTTCCAGGATTTTTAAGGTTTCAGATCTCACATTTAGTGTTTAATCCATTTTTACTCTATTTTTGTGTATGGTATTAGAAAGTGGTCCAGCTTCACTCTTTTCCCAGTATATTCTTGCCTCCTTTAATTGACCATATAATCATGGGTTTATTTCTGGGGTCTCTGTTCTGTTCCATTGATCTAAATTGCTATTTTTGTGCCAGTACTGCACTGGCACAAAATTTTTTTATTTTTTGGTTTTTTATTTATTTATTACTACAGCTTTATAGTGTATCTTGAAATCTGGAATTGTAATACCTCCAGCTCTATTTTTCTTTCTCAAGATTTCTTTGGCTCCTTAAGGTCTTTTGTGGTTACACACAAATTTCAGCAGTATTTGTTCTAGTTTTGTGAAAAATTCTGTTGATAAAGATTGCATTGGGTAATATGGATGTTTTAACAGTATTAATTCTTCCAATCCATGAACATGGACTATCTTTCCATTTATTTGTGTCATCTTCAATTTCCTTTATCAGTGTTTTATGGTTTTCAGTGGACAGGTCTTTCATCTCTTTTGTTAAGTTTATTCTCAGGTATTTTATTACATTTGGTACCACTGTAAATGGAGTTGCTTTTTTAATTTCTCTTCTACTACTTTGCTATTAGTGTATAGAAATGCTACTGATTTCTTGGTACTAATTTGGTATCTTGAAAATTTACTGAATTCATTTATTACTTCTGGTAGTTTTTTGGTGGCCTTTAGGGTTTTCTATGTATAGTATCGTGTCATCTGCAAATAGTAACAAAGATTGTTGTATTTTTTTAAACATAAAAGGGCCTAGCTCAAATATTAAGGTAGGCTCTAGACATATTATTCTATAAATTTTTTTTAACATTTATTCATTTTTGAGAGGGAGATGGAGCATGGGTGAGGGAGGGGCAGAGAGAGAGGGGGAGACATAGAATCTGAAGTAGGTTCCAGCTCTGAGCTGTCATCACAGAGCCCAATGCAGGGCTTGAACTCATGGACTGAGTGATCATGACCCAAGCTGAAGGTGGACATTTAACCAATTGGGCCACCCAGATGCCCAGGCTCTAGACATATTTTTACAACTCCTCCTGATTCTATTGCACAGCCAGAGTTGAGAACACTGAGCTAGACGTTGGAGGCTCTACCTTTTATAAGGTACTTCACATTTCTTTTTTTTTTTTTTTTCAACGTTTATTTTTATTTTTGGGACAGAGAGAGACAGAGCATGAACGGGGGAGGGGAAGAGAGAGAGGGAGACACAGAATCGGAAGCAGGCTCCAGGCTCTGAGCCATCAGCCCAGAGCCGGACGCGGGGCTCGAACTCACAGACCGCGAGATCGTGACCTGGCTGAAGTCGGACGCTTAACCGACTGCGCCACCCAGGCGCCCCTATACTTCACATTTCTTATGATTTTTTTGCAATCTAACACATCTCAAAACAGAGTACCATCTACGTATATTTTATCTTTTATTTCTGATATTTAAAAAGGCTTTGAAAAATAGTATGTCCTTTATTATGTTAAATTCAAAAATTAATGAGGATATGACATAAATCTCAAGACTAATAAATAGACAATAAGTTCCATGCAGGTCTAGATGTCTGTCTCAGTCATTGCTGTGACACTGTCACTTGTTCATTCACCTGAATTTCATGAAAATCATAGAAATCAATTACTATAAATTATAATTTTGAGAAATACATCGGACTCAAATTGATAAAATTCTAAACTTTCTTTCCACCATCTCTACATGGAGGTAAACTCAATATTTAGAGGTGGGAAGGAACCTTCTACTGATTAGCTAAACCTCTTCCCTGAATCTATAAAAGCTTCAGGGAAATAATACAAAAGTGCTTGAAGGAAGACCCAACTAACCGATGAGAGATTTTTTTATTCAGCTTTTAACTTTAATTCCAGTATACTTAATGTGCAGTGTTATATTAGTTTCAGGTGTACAATATAGTGATTCAACAATTGTATACATTATCCAGTGTTCATCATTATAAAGCCACTCCTAATCCCCATCACCTATTATATCCATCCCTCCATCAACCTCCTGTATGGTGACCATCATTTTGTTCTCTATAGTTAAGAGTCTGTTTCATGGTTTGTCTCTCTCTCTTTTATTTTTCCTTCATTCATTTGAGTTATTTCTTAAATTCCAAATATGAGTGAAATTATACAGTATTTGTCTTTGTCTGACTGCCTTTTTCGCTTAGCATCATATTCTCTAGCTCTATCCATGTTGTTGCAAATGAGAAGATTTCATCCTTTTTATGGCTGAGTAATATTCCATTGTATATATGTACATATATGTATACACATATACACATATATATATACACATATATATATATATACACATATATATATACACATATATATATACACATATATATATACACATACACACCACATCTTCTTTATCCAACAAGAAACTTTTTATACATTATTGGAAAAGAATTAGTATGGTTCTGAGATTAGAATGGGTTTTATTCACTCCTCATTCATTCCTTTATTTCATAAATATGTATTGAATAAGCTCTAAGTGTCCACCCATGAGCCAGGCACTGGGGATGCAGCAGTAAAAAGACATTGCTTCCCCCTCATGGGGCTTACATTCTGGTAGAGGATATGGATAATAAACAAATAATAACAAAGGATGGTAGGTACTATTAAGGCTTTGTGTAGCAGTTCTACCTTACCCATTCTGTGATCTTGAGCAAGTTATTAACCTCTCTAAATTACATTTATAAAACAGAGAAAAGGTGTACCTTGCTCACAAATTGTTTTGAGAATTAATTATGAGTTAACTGTCTAGAACACAGCAACACTTAACAGAGATTAACTAGTAATATTAATATGAATATCCCAGTGATTTCACACAATTCCAGGTTTTTATATTTTTTATGTTAAAAACTGCTACAACTACTGAGGGTTGATGGTGGGTGGGAGGGAGGGGAGAGTGAGTCACAGGCATTGAGGATGGCACCTGCTGGGATGAGCACTGGGTGTTGTATGGAAACCAATTTGACAATAAATTTCATATTTAAAAAAAAACTGCTACAACTAAACTTCCTTTCGGCTCACTCTCTCCTCAACATAAGTCCTTTTTTAATGTAAGTAAAGACTTCCTCTCTCAATTATCTTTTGTCTATATTGTGGGAATTAAGCGCCTTTCATTCCATTTTTGAAAATCTTTTCTTCTACTCCAACAGCTTTCGT